>NW_005871048.1:9620312-9911151 GCF_000147115.1 Myotis lucifugus
ATGTGTCTCTTGGCTTTCTGAATGTCCTCTTTTGAAAAGTGTCTATTTAGGTCCTTTGCCCATTTTTTGATTGGGTTGTTTATCTTACTTTTGTTAAGTTGTACGAGTTCCCTGTAAATGTTGGGGATTAAACCCTTATCGGTGATAACATTGGCAAATATGTTCTCCCATGCAGTGTGCTTTCTTATTGTTTTGTTGATGGTTTCTTTTGCTGTGCAGAAGCTTTTTATTTTGATGTAGTCCCATTTTTTTTAATTTTCTCTTTTGTCTCTCTTGCCCTAGGATTTGTGTCTGTAAAGATATTGCTACGACATATGTCTGCAATTTTGCTGCTTATGGAGTCTTGTAGGGTTTTTATGGTTTCCCATCTTACATTCAAGTCCTTTAGCCATTTTGTGTTTGTTTTTGTGTATGGTGTAAGTTGGTGATCTAGTTTTATTTTTTTGCATGTATCTGACCAAATTTCCCAGCACCATTTATTAAAGAGGCTGTTTTGACTCCTTTGTATGCTCTTGCCTCCTTTGTCAAATATTAATTGAGTATAATGGCTTGGGTCAATTTCTGGATCCTCTATTCCAGCAGTTCTCAACCTGTGGGTCACGATCCCTTTGGCAGTTAAACAACCCTTTCGCAGGGGTCGCCTGAGACAATCCTGCATATCAGATATTTATATTACGATTCATAACAGTAGCAACATTACAGTTATGAAGTAGCAACGAAAATAATTTTATGGTTGGGTCACAACATGAGGAACTGTATTTAAAGGGCCAGAAGGTTGAGAACCACTGCATTCTGTTCCATTGGTCTATATGTCTGTTCTTGTGCCAGTACCAGGCAGTTTTGAGAACCATGGTTTGGTAATATAGTTTGATGTCTGGTATTGTGATCCCTCCAACTTTGTTCTTCTTTCTCAAGACAGCTGTGGCTATTTGGGGTCTTTTTTTATTCCAGATGAATTTTTGGAGTGTTTGTTCTAGATCTTTGAAATACGCCATTGGCATTTTAATGGGGATTGCACTGAATCTGTAGATTGCTTTGGGTAGTATGGACATTTTAATGATGTTGATTCTACCAATCCATGAACATGGGATGTTCTTCCATTTGTTTATGTCTTCCTCTATCTCTTTTTTCAATGTCTTGTAGTTTTCTGACTACTGGTCTTTTACATCCTTGGTTAAGGTTATTCCTAGGTATCTTAATTTTTTTGGTGCAATGGTAAATGAGATTGTTTTTTTCATTTCTCTTTCTGTGAGTTCATTATTGGTGTATAAAAAGGCCATAGATTTCTGGGCATTAATTTTGTATCCTGCTACATTGCCAAATTCATTTATTAGGTCTAGTAGTTTTTTGATGGAGTCTTTGGGGTTTTCTATGTATAGTATCATGTCATCTGCAAATAAGGATAGTTTTACTACTTCTTTTCCAATTTGGATGCCTTTTATTTCTTCTTGTCTGATTGCTATGGCTAGTACTTCTAGTACTATGTCAAACAGGAGTGGTGAAAGTGGGCATCCTTGTCTTGTTCCTGTTCTTAGGGGAAATGGTTTTAGTTTTTGCCCATTGAGTATGATGTTTGCTGTAGGTTTGTCATATAGGGCTTTTATTATGTTGAGGTATGATCCCTCTATTCCCACTTTGCTGAGAGTTTTTATCAAGAAAGGGTGTTGGATTTTGTCAAATGCTTTTTCTGCATCAATTGATATGATTATGTGATTTTTGTCTCTCAGTGTGTTTATGTGATATATCACATTTATTGATTTGCGGATATTGTACCATCCTTGCATCCCTGGAATAAATCCCACTTGGTCATGGTGTATGATCTTTCTAATGTATTGCTGAATCCGATTTGCTAGAATTTTGTTGAGGATTTTAGCATCTATGTTCATCAAGGATATTGGCCTGTAGTTCTCTTTTTTGTGTGCTGTCTTTATCTGGTTTTGGAATTAGGATAATGCTTACTTCATAGAAATAGCTTGGAAGTGTGCCTTCCCTTTGAATTTTTTGGAATAGTCTGAGTAGGATAGGTTTTAGTTCTTCTTTGAATGCTTGGTAGAACTCCCCTGTAAAGCCATCCGGACCAGGGCTTTTGATTGCTGGAAGATCTTTGATCACGTCTTCAATTTCTTCGGTAGTTATCAGCCTATTCAGGTTTTTTGATTCTTCTTGGTTGAGTTTTGGGAGCTTTTATTTTTCTAAGAATATGTCCATTTCATCTAGGTTGTCCTTTTTGTTGGAATAGAGTTGTTCATAGTATTTTTTAACAATCGTTTGTATTTCTGTGGGATCAGTTGTTATTTCACCTCTTTCATTTCTGATTTTGTTTATTTGGGTCCTCTCTCTTTGCTTCTTGGTGAGTCTGGCTAGAGGTTCATCAATCTTGTTTATCCTTTCAAAGAACCAGCTCTTGGTTTTGTTGATATTTTGTATTGTTTTTTGGTCTCTATGTCGTTTATCTCTGCTCTGATCTTTATTATTTCCTTCCTTCTGTTTACACTGGGCTTTTCCTGTTGCTCTCTTTCTAACTTTTGAGTTGTAGGGTAGGTAATTTATTACCATTTCTTGTTTTTTTGTGGTAGGCTTGTAGAGCCTTCCCTCTCAAGACTGCTTTCACTGTGTCCCATAGATTTTGGATTATTGTGTTTTCATTGTCGTTTGTTGCCATGATGCTTTTTATTTCTTCTTTGATCTCTCTGGTAACCCAGTCATTGTTTAATAGCATGCTATTTAGCCTCTAGGTGTTTGATTTTTTAAATTGTTTTTATTGTAGTTGATTTCTAGGTTTATACAATTGTGATTTGAGAAGATGCTTGATATGATTTCTATCTTCTTGAGTTTGAAGAGACTTTGCCTGTGACCCAATATATGGTCTATCTTTGAAAATGACCCATGTGCACTTGAGAAGAATGTCTATTCTGTGGCTTTGGGGTGAAATGTTCTGAAGATGTCAATTAATTCCATCTGATCTTGTGAGTCATTTAGGATTGATGTTTCTTTGCTGAGTTTTTGTTTAGAGGATTTGTCCAATGGTGATAGTGGGGTATTAAAGTCCCCTACTATGACTGTATTGCTGTCAATCTCTCCTTGATATCCTCCAGAAGTTTTTTTTTTATGTATTTGGGTGTTCCTGTATTGGGTGCATATATGTTTACCAGAGTTATTTCTTCTTGTTGGATTGCTCCCTTTATTATTATGAAGTGACCTTCCTTATCTCTTGTTATGTCCTTCACTTTGAGGTCTAATTTGTCAGATATAAGTATTCCTACCCCAGCTTTTTTTTTTCATTTCCATTTGCCTGAAAAACCTTTTCTCCATCCCTTCACCATCAGTCTGTGTGAGTCCTTTTTTCTGAGGTGGGTTTCCTGTAGACAGCAGATATGTGGGTCATGTTTTCTTATCCACTCAGCTACCCTATGTCCTTTGATTGGGGCATTTAATCCATTTACATTTAAAGTTATTATTGATAGGTACTTGTTTGTCGCCATTTTTATTCTTTACGCCTGTGTTCCTTCTTCGCTTCCTATTTCTTCTTTTTACAGCAGACCCTTTAGCATATCTTGCATTGCTGGTTTGGTGGTAATAAACTCCCTTAGTCCTTTTTTGTCTGTGAAGCTCCTGATTTCACCCTCAATTTTGATTGATAGCCTTTGAACAATTTTTTAAATGTATTATTATATAGGAATATGGTTGGAGGAGTTGAATTTCTTGCTCAGTTTGTGAAGTGAATTCCAGGATAGAAATCCATTTTCCAGGTTCTTAGTTCTTTATAATTTTTACATTGCCTGTTTTACCAAGGAAATTACATCATGGATACCCTGCCTGATTTTGAACGAAGATTCATCATTTACTGATATGTGATCTTGGAAGTCAATAAAATGGAAATATAAACAAAATCTACTAGTACCTCTTAGAAGTATTGCAACCAAATATATGCAAAGATCTTGTGCATATAGTAAGTGCTCAATAATGAGTATATTCTTCCACTAATGGTAACCCTAGGATTATGTTTTATATCTTTTCTTTTTTAAAAAATATTTTTATTGGTTTTAGAGAGGAAGAGAGAAGGAGAGATAGACAGAAACATCAATGATGAGAAAGAACCATTGATCGGCTGCCTCCTGCATGCCCCCCACTGGGGATCGAGCCTGCAAACCCGGGCATGTGCCCTTGACCGAAATCGAACCCTGGACCCTTCAGTCCACAGGCCGATGCTCTATCCACTGAGCCAAACCAGCTAGAGCAGAAGTCAGAAAACTCATTAGTCAACAGAGCCAAATATCAACAGTACAATGATTGAAATTTCTTTTGAGAGCCAAATTTTTTAAACTTAAACTATATAGGTAGGTACATTGTTATTAACTTAATTAGGGTACTCCTAAGGCTTAGGAAGAGTCACACTCAAGGGGCCAAAGAGCCGCATGTGGCTTGCGAGCCACGGTTTGCCTACCACTGAGCTAGGGCATCTCTTCTCTTTTCAATGTGAGATCACAGGAACAAATGAGCTGGGAGAGTTGGAAGGGGTCGACCTCAGCGAATGTACCTCCCCTGCGCTGCGTATCCCGTGGCCCGCCTGAGCTGTGTCTCCCATCGCCCAACCTACCGACACCCCCCACTTCTTCTAACGCCACTTCTTCATAATAGACTCGCCCAGCCGAAAACCAACTTCTGCTCATGGGCCACGAATTTTCAATTGCACTGTACATGCGTGCCTGAACATGGTATTTTGTGGAAGAGCCACACTCAAGGGGCCAAAGAGCCGCATGTGGCTCGTGAGCCACGGTTTGCCTACCACTGAGCTAGGGCATCTTTTCTCTTTTCAATGTGAGATCACAGGAACAAATGAGCTGTCACTCTGCAATAAACTGGTATGACTTTAATTCTATTTACTAGCTTTCCTATAGAAAAATAAAATTACCCAAGGATATGTTCACTGATTTTAGAAAGAGAAGTGGAAGGAGAGAGAGAGAGAGAAAAAAATCAATGTGAGAGAGAAACATCAATTGGCTGCCTCCCATACATGCCCTGACCAGAAATCAAATCCACAGTCATTTGGTGCATGGGGTGATGCTCCAACCTACTGAGCCACCTGGCCAAGGCTCCTATAGAATAGTTTCCATATTTTTTTTAACCTTATTTCTCATTTTATCACGGTTTGCAAGGCTTGCAAGTGAGAAAATGGAAAGAATATTTATAACCTGTGTTGATGTAAAGGAGGATAAATAAGCAATTTAGAGAATTTCTGAAATCATGTTTTGACAAAGCCACCTACCCAATTTATGCTTGAGGCATACAGTGGGATAAAATTAGTCATTGTTAAAAGATCAAGTCCCATATAATCAGGTGCAGACATGTTTAGAGCCACATACTTTAGTGACTACATAGAAAATGTTGGAATCGAAAGCTACTTGGGTACTAGCACAGTGCTTTAGGACAGTTCATGTATGAAGCAGTAGTACTATAAAGCAAATGTGACTATTCACATCTGTATCAGGATAAGAGCCCATTTGATCCATATTTTTCAGGAGCTTGGAAAATACTCTAAACTGAGGTTTAGGGAACTGCTTTTGAATCTTGACTTTATACTAGCTACTTTTATTACTTTGAAAGACCATTTAAACTTGTGTTGTCCAAAATACTAGCCACTAGTAACGTGAATATTTAAACTTTTGCTAATTAAAATGAAATAAATTAAAAATCTAGTTTCTCTGTTGCATTAATAACAAGTACTCATTAGCCACATGTAACTAATGGCTACTATATTTAACAGTGCAGAATAACATTCCCATCATTGCAGAAAATTCTGCTTGACAGCCCTGAAGACCTGGCTGCACTTTCTACCTGTCTAAAATAAGACAGTGGACTTCATGGTTTCTCCTAGTCTAATTCTCTAATGTTTGCATGATAACAACTTACACTGGATGGATAAGCTCAGGATGTGTTATACTATGATTTCTATGAAGATTCCAGTACATCTGGAAGGATTCTGAGATAAGCAGACTGCAATGTGAGCAATAGCCACTGCTTTTTGTCTTCTTCCCACTCTATTTTCCCCTCCCCTCTCTTCCCCTTCTCCTCTTCCTTCTTCCTTTATCTCTTCCTGCTCTTATTTTTCTTCCCATTCCCATTCCTCTCCCTTTTCCTTTTTTCAAGATAAAGGCCATCTGACCTGAATCATTAAGCAAATTTCATAGGCATCAGGTGGCTCGCTTTGTAAAGGTGGCACCATTTGCCACTCTTAGTGTGGTGGTGATAATCAATACAAACAGCTCCTACACCTCAATAGCTGAACACACAGGTTTATTTGTATCTCATGCGAAATACCCACTGAGGACCGATGTGGGCTCTGCTTAGCATCATCCTTACTCTTGGATCCAGGCTCATAGAGCAAGCAGTACTTCCCCATAGCAAAGGGCAAAAAGAAGTGGTGAGTCTCACCCTGGCACCAAGGCTTCTTCCCAAGAGTGCCACATGTCATTTATGCTCACATTTCCTTGGCCAATGTGCATTCATGGCCACATATCACCTCAAAGGTATAGGGAAGTACAATGCTATATTGTTCCTGGGAAGAAAACTGAAAATATTTAATGGAGAGGATGAACGAGCACCACAATATTCATAAGCTAACACCCAATAAGAATGCTATCCCTAGGACCAAGAAGGGAAAAGCAAACACTTCTGATGCAGATGCAAAGTGACTGACTCCAGCTCCTGTAAATTGCAGACGTCATACTCATTGTCCTTCAAATTGTTGCTGCACAGAAATGCTCAATTAAGTCTGCCAGGTCTTCTCCTTTTCCTCCTCTTCTTTCTTTTCAAGAGAAGCTGGAAATATATAGTGTTATATGAACTATCTTTATTTTTATAATATAGGCTCATTGTTTATCATCAACATTGTTTGGATCAAAGAATATACCACAGAATCAAGTGGAGCACCCATACACAGCTCATCAAATTTGAAATGGGAGGGAGGTAAAAGACTGGCCTGGGAGGTAGGAGACCTGGGTGCTATCCCTAGTAATATAACTCCCTGTGTGACATTGAATGAATCACTGACCCCTCTTTCCTCATCTATAGCAAAGGGAGATTGTGCAAGATTCATGACAAGGCTCAGTATTTCAGAATGGTTCTAGCAGTTTTAAGAGCAGCCCAGGGTACAAGGCATCTGATAGCATACATTTGATAGAAATTATACCATAATTCCTTTCTCCATTTTGCTAGGCTCTGGGGCAGAGGACCAGAGATCTGAGAGAAGGAGATTCAGGTTTCATGGACATGTAGGTAACTCTAGACACAGACCTTATTCAGAGTTGACTTAGGACAACAAAATCCAAAATCTCTAAATTTTTTTTTAACAGAAAAATAGTAACATTGTGTAGACTACTTTGAAAAAAAATGGAGGTAGTTAATACATTAAGAGCTTCAACTTTGGCATTAGACAGATTTGGGCTTGGATTGTGCCTTGCTAGCTACTAAGTGTATGACCTGACCTCATCACTCGTCCTTCTCTGTCTCAGTTTCTTCATTGGTAAAATTGTAATGATAACTACGGTAATTGGGTAATTGTATTTACTTCAGAAGGCGGTTGTGAAGGTTTAATTATATAATACATATAAGGTGCCTAATATTTAAAATGTCTGAGCTATTATTGCTACTATTTTGCTCCAACTTCTTCTCCTATCCACCTTCTTCCACACATAATGCTTCTGGAGCATAAACATGTGATGCCAAGTGAAATTATGCTCAATGTGCAACAGAAAAAACTGCTGGGTTTATGATTTCTCAGTTTTTTCTAATCAGATCTTTTGTAACTGTGTCTTTGTGGCTCTGGAATTAGGAACCCAGAAAGAGATGTCTTTATGGGGATTCTTGTCTTGGTCTTGTTTTACATGAACATTTCATTAAAAAGATTATATCTGTACTAACCAGAGGGGACTTTTATTGTCTGCTAAGAACCTGAAATAATTGCTTAGAGCTTTCAATACCATCAATGTAAATTCAATTGGCCGAACTAAGGCTAGCAGAATTGTTTCTCAGACTCTGTGTCTCCAAATCATAAGATTTGAAACAGGGTGGCAATTAGCAAAGTAAATATTTCTTGAAATTTATTGAGGTTGTGTTTTTTCTTGTGATGAATTTGGAGACCTGTGCATTCCAGGGCTAATTAGAATAATTTCAACTTCAAAGTACATTAGCCTTGATTTAAAGCTTTGAAGACAATCTGAAACTTAAGCTACTGTGGCATCATTTTATTAAGTGTTTATCTAGGTTATGGTTGCAAGGATGAGAGCTGATCATTGTATAATTTAGTATCAAGAAAATAATTACATATTTAATATCTGTGATTCTAGGTCAATTTTATTTTTCCTGCAAAAGATTGATTACATGTATTAGATTATACTTGAGTAAAACCTCTTCAACTGTCTGTTACATACACCATATGATTCTAAAAGTAACTTTAAAAATGACTTTGGGATCTTTTTTTTTTTTATCATGAACACTCTACTCATCTGTTAAAACATTTGACATTTATTACACTAATTTTGTCTGTGGAGAAAACTGCTTCTTTTTTCAAAGGAAAAATTGAACTGCTTTTTCTCCTTCAAGTAGATTTTGCCATAAATGCTAGTACAAAAAAAAGTACATGCACTTTTTGGAATCAAGTTAAGTTTTAGTTCTTATTTATTGGAGCTGTTGCATAAAAGACAAAATCTGTGCAAGTGTTTTGTGGAAGTACATTATGCTTTAACAAAGGGGAAGGCCTTACTGCTTTCCCCCATGATTTTAAAATCATACATGCTCATTATAAATATGTCGAAGTCTTACCCTACCATGAAGAAATAATATTGTTGATAATTTGAAATATATCTTTATTTGTCTCTTCTCATGCACATAATAACATAAAAATTATATGCCAACCCTGGCTGGGAGGTTCATTTGGTTGGAGCATCATCCGTACACCAAAAGATGTGGGTTTGATCCCCACTCAGGGCACACACCTAGGTTGTGAGTTCGATTCCTGGTTGGGGTGTATATGGAAGGCAACCAATAGATGTTTCTTCTCTCTCTCTCTAACATTAATGAAAACATATCCTTGGGTGAGGATTAAAAATTATTTGCCATATAATTCCAAATTACTTATAACAGATTTAAATAGGGGCATTTTTATGTGGTTATATTTTATTCCTCTTTTTAAAATATCTAGATACCTAGTTAAAAAGAAAACAGTTGCTGGTGAAAACTATAATTTTTGCTTAAATCTTCAGGGATAAAAAATTTGGTTGATGCATTTTCTTTGCCTTTTCTGCCTTGAACTGACTGGCTACTAAAGGTTGGGCAGAGAAAAGAGAAAACAGTGAACTTCACATAAGTTAGTTTTGCTCCACTTAAGAGCCCAGAAAGTGAATGGGGATGGGGAACAGATATTAGCCACCACTGAAACAGTGTAATGGAGAAGCAGATGACAGAGCACAAAGGTAAAAAGTAAATAAAGTCTGTAATGTATCTGCACTTTTTCTAAATTAATCAGTTTAAACTCCTAATATACCAAATAAAATAGCAACTACATTTTAATTGAAGTAAAGATAGTTAACCATGTTAAAAACAGTCTTAAGTCCAAATTTTTTCAAGATTTCTATTATTCCTTTCCTGTAACAAGTAGTATTTATAGAGGTTTGGTTTTCCTTCACCAGAGTGCTTATTCATTCTTCAAAAACTTCTAGATTATGTACTCATATCCTTTGTATACTGGTTTATTTTTATTTTTTTAAATATATATTTTATTGATTTTTTACAGAGAGGAAGGGAGAGGGATATAGAGCCAGAAACATCAATGAGAGAGAAACATCGATCATCTGCCTCCTGCACACTCCCCACTGGGGATGTGCCGGCAACCAAGGTACATGCTCCTGACCAGAATCGAACCTGGGACCCCTGAGTCCGCAGGCTGACGCTCTATCCACTGAGCAAAACTGGCTAGGGCTACTGGTTTATTTTTAAGGTACTCCAGTGCATATCATTTTTCAACTGTTATCCAAAAGGACGCTTGTCTTTCTTCTGGGATCTTACAGGTGGCTCCATATTCAAAGCATCATAGGAAGGAGCCTGTTACCTTAGTTTTCAGCTTAGTAGTTTATAGAATCTAACATACTAGACAAGAAGAAAATGAAGCCAGGTGGATGGCACGACACTGGGCAAGGTTTCACTGAACTCATGGGGGAACAAGAGAGTGGCATCTTCCTGTTGCCACTGATAAGTGACTACGCTGTTCATGCTTTTCTTTGTCAGAGAGAATCACCTTTTCAACCTGCCACCTTAAGTAACTCAATTCTTGGCCTGGTATAAAGTTAGGAAACATACTTAGAAAAGGTCACCTAGTTGCCTGACCATTATTAAGACCTTTTCTTATTAAAGTCATGGATAAGACCAGTTCTTTCCATGTCCGTGGTCAGGAGGTGACTCTGAAATGGAGACTGTAATTACATTTGTAATATTCAAATTCATTTCATGGTTTCGAGGTAGAAATGTCTCCTTGCTGTGTACTGGGCAATCTTCCCAATCCCCCTGCTTGATTTCCAAATGGCTGGAACTAGAAGTAATTCTGCTTTGACAATCTGCTAATGAGCCCTTGCATCATCTCTCCAGCTGCCTTATGTTCAGTGGAAGTGATCAAAACACCTAAAGAAGATTCACATATCCAAAGGGTCTTAAGTTTTCTATTTTATGTAGGTTACTTTGAAATAGATTTGGCTCTTTCCTACCCTCCAATTTCATGTAATATCTCTTTAAATAGGTGGTAAACTCTCTTTCAGTCTCTCTATCTCTTAGTTTATGTAACCCCACAAATACAATGAATTTGAGTAAAATGCACACATGAATGGATGAAAGTTCTTGTTCAAAGAAGATTAATGACAAATTAAGATGCATGATTCCCATCTGGGAAAGCACAGGAAGCCATTCCTGAAGGAGTACTAGAGCAAAGGTACAAAGTCTGGAGTGCTTTCAAGTAACAAAAGGTCATTTGTTGTGTCTGAGGGTAGAGAGTGAAGAAAAGACTGGCTAGTTGGGCTCACTATATATTTGCACAATTTTTAACTGTTTATGCAAAATTATCCAGTTTTGGCTTTTGCCATAACTACTAGACAATAGCAATGAACATAACACAGATAAAACCTATATAAACCCCATTACCCATGTGGCCCAATCTTAGCATGGAGCCAAAGTAACAGTAGTCAAGTAGGGGTGTCTCTCCCAAAATGTGTATGCACTTTAACAGCTGACGGCTCAATTTTGAAAATGAAATGTATTTTAATAAACACTGCCTTTATAATTATTCAAACTGTGTGTATACATTTTTGGAGACACTATATGTGTGTATACCTATCTAAAACTATAACAGCAAAATTTTAAAAAATCAGGTTAATACATTAATATTCAGCACAGCTTTTTAACATCTCTAAAGGTGATTCTCTTAATTTCAAACATCCTTTCAGCCAGGCTAGTATCCAGGGGAAATCTTTATGGCCTTCATATTTCCTTCTATACTGAGCAATAGAGTTCCTATTTTCCACCCCACCTTGGCTTTTGTCATGTAGATCATTTAGCCTCTCAGTTTTAAAGTTTGTGCCCCCCCGCCCCAACATTATTCATATTATAAAGGAACATCTTGGATATGGTCCAGCAAAAGAATCCTTGCCACTTAGAAGGGGACAGGCAGAAACATCAAGCACTCTCTGCTAACCAGACAACTGCTAATGAAGACTAATGTGCTGTAAAGGAAAACAGAGGGCCAGGGCTTAAATCAAGAATTCCAGTTATTACTGACTGGGTTACCGTGGGCAAATGAATTAACCATCAATAACTGGGCTCCTCACTCAGATGGGCAGTAGCTCAGTTGGTTGAGCATTATCCTCTGCACCTAAAAGTAGCCAGTGCGATTCCAGGTCAGGAGGTTGCAGGTTAAATCCCCGGTTAAAGTATGTGCATGAGGCAACCGATCAATGTTTCTCTTTCACATCGATGTTTCTCTCTCTCCCTTCCTCTCTCTAACTATGTCTTCCGATGAGTATTAGAAATTAAATAAATAACGGTTCCTCATCTGGAAAATGGGGATGATAATACACTCATTCACTGATTTCACAGGACTGCAAGTGTGTGTGTGTGTGTGTGTTTGCAACTACAAAGAGCCACATGAATGAGAGCTATTCATGATTTTATTTGAAATTATTGAGAGTCAGTTCACCACCTTCATTTGGGAAGAACATTGTTCCCATTTCTTTATGTGATCCTGTCCTCAAATTTCCAATGTTCTCCTGTAGCTCTCCTGCTCGTCCTGAAGGTGTATGTGAGCGCCCTGGGCTGCCTGAACTCTCTCCCCCTGCTAAGCCCTCATTAACATTTTGCTCTGGGACAAGAAAGTCCCAGCGTAATGTAATACCTTATTTTTCCTCTTTGTAACACTGCCATTATTGATTCCTGAGATGTCTTCACATTGTCCCCTTAAGTTAAAGGCTATTTTATTCACTTGTGAGCTTGTGCTACCACTGAAAACTTAACCTTACACTCTCCCTTCTCTTTCAGCTCAGTCTCTGACAGTTTAAATCAGTGACTTCTGTCTCAGTCCATTAGGGCTATTATAACAAAACTAGAGGCCCGGTGCACAAAAATTTGTGCACTGGGGGGGTGGGGAGGGGGGGGTCCCCCAGCCTGGCCTGTGCCCTCTCACAGTCTGGGACCCCTCGGGAGATAACGACCTGCTGGCTTAGGCCTGCTCCCGGGTGGCAGAGGGCACGCCCAATCCCTAAGTGCAGCCCCTGGTCAGGCTCAGAGCAGGGCCGATTGGGGAGTTGGGGTGCCACCCCGTCATGCACAGAGCAGGGTGGATCGGGAGGTTGCGATGCCACCCTCAGTCACGCTCAGGGTAGGGCCGATTGGGGGGTTGGGGCACCGCCCCCCTGTCACACTCAAGGCAGGGTCGATGGGGAGGTTGCGGCGCCACCCCCTGTCACGCACAGAGCAGGGCCGATCAGGGGGTTGGGGCGCTGCCCCCCTGTCACTCACAGAGCAGGGCCCATCAGGGGGTGGGGCGCTGCCCCCTGTCACTCACAGAGCAGGGCCCAGGGGGTTGGTTGGCCTCACCCTGTCACACACAGAGCCACAGGGCGATCAGGGGGTTGGGGAGCTCCCCCCTATCAGGCACAGAGCAGGGCTGATCAGGGGGTTTGGGCGCTGCCCCCTGTCACGCTGATCCCGGTGCCAGGAGCCTCGCTGCTCTGCTGATCCTAGTGCCGGGAGGCATATTACCCTTTCACTATATAGGATAGAGGCCTGGTGCACGGGTGGGGGCCGGCTGGTTTGCCCTGAAGGGTGTCCTGGATCAGGGTGGGGGTCCCCACTGGGGTGCCTGGCCAGTCTGGGTGAGGGGCTGAGGGCTGTTTTCTGGAAGCGGGTGACTGAAGCTCGCAACTGCTCCTTTTTTTCTTTTTTTCTTTTTTTACTCTGGGCCAGCTTTAGCTCTGAGGCCTCGCTGCTGAAAACATCGATACAATGTTGCGGTCCGGCTGGCTGAAGCCTGGCTGAATGAAAGCCGGTTTCTGGGGTTTTGTTTAGCTTCTTATTTGCAACATAGTACATAGTTGCTTAGAGTTGCAGCTGAGAGGCCGGCAGCGGCAGGCGGGGAACGTTGGAGTTCGCCGTCACTGGAGCAAGCAAGCCTCCCTGTTCGCTTCAGTGCATGGCTGCCGGCCGCCATCTTGGCTGACAGTTAATTTGCATAAGGATATGCTGATTAGCCAATGGGAAGGGTAGCGGTCGTACGCTAATTACCATGTTTCTCTTTTATTAGTGTAGATTCTACAGAATGGGTAGTGTATAAATAACAAATTTATTTCTCATGGTTCTGGAGGCTGGATCAGGGTGCCAGGGGGGTCTGAGGAGGGCCCTCTGCAGGGTGTCAGACTTCTCCTAGGATTGTCCCATGATGGAAGGGGTTGGGTAGCTCTGTGGAGTCTCTGTTATAAGGACATGAATCTGATTCATGAGGGCTCCACCCTCAGGACCTAAGTACTGCCCAAGGGCCTCATCTCCTAATACCATCTAATTGGGAGTTAGAATTTCAATATATGAATCTTGAGGGGGACACAGCTATACAGACTATGGCAACTTTGATTAAAAGAAAACCAATGCAGAAGGAAACCAGCAGGAGTTGTCAGAATATACAGTTTACTGCTTTTCATACGTTTCACAGTGAAGGGCCATTTGGGTAGGAAGAGCTGGTTTAAATAGACTTGGTTTACCGCCGTGCCCTCTGACATCTATATTAACAAGGTCAAAATCAAACTAGTAACCAGGAAATACTCATAATTGAGCTAAAACTGATTTGGTCATTGACCTTATACATTAATTGCTATTAGCTATGTCATAGTCATAGTTTAATCTAGTGCTATTTCCCCAAGGAAAAGACCAGTTTTGAGTAAATATAATGACTAAATCCATAACTATGATGTCATTATTCCTTAATGATTGAGATTCTAATTTAATTTATGTACTACTTTAGTGCAGGAAATTAACTGATGTGTCCATTTGTTTTAGACACATGATTGTAAAGCATAGATGTATAATAAGGTTTTTGAATTAAAAAGAACATTACTTCATTTCATCCCCTTTGTAGTATTTGGCATTTTATTAATATTATAGATATCAAATATGACTACATGAGATTACCATGATGGAAGCCACATTAATGGAATGGTAGCTACTGTCTAGGTCTCTGGGACATACTCATTAGGCCCAGGATGAGGGCAGAGCAGAGCCATTTATGGAGCCTCAGCGCTTTTTAAAGTCCTATGGGGACTGGTTTTTCCCAGGCTGTCAGCAGGTGGCATATGGCTGCAGGGGCATGAGGACAGGGAGCTGCTTAAAGCTCTATATGTCTGCTGACGGAAATTCTCAGCTTGATGCAGGGACTTCTGTCCTGAAAACATGCCTCCCTTCTTTCCATGTGTTGGGAATGCTGTGGCTTTCAGACTGGTTGTCCGGAATGGGTGTGGGGAGTCTCAGAGACACAAACTTGTAACTTGTTTTCTAGATAAAAAAAGTGGCTCTTAGTGGCTGTGTGACCTAGGGGATATTGCTTAAAACTTCACTGAGCCAGTTGGTTTGTTTTTTTAAATTGAGCTCTTGGTGTGTGTGTGTGTGTGTACGTGCAAAGTGAGATAACAAGTCTAAACGAGGCCCTGACACATAGGAGGTACTCAATATATGCAGTCTCTTTCCATCTTTCATTAATCTCATCTTTAGTGACTGACTCACTAAAGTTTGACCCTGAAAAACTGTAACATTTGCTCTAAGCAGTGTGTGTTCTAGGATACCGACAATGTGAATAACAGGAGCTCTGAATCAAAGTACTGTTTATACAAGATTAGAAAGGGACAGCCACAGAGCTGAGAGGAAATAGATTGATTTCAGCTTCAATTTTTATAACTTTATTGGTGACACATAGTACAAATGGGCTGCCTAGGCTAACAAATTAAGTGTTTGTGTCTAGGAACAGATTTTAAATCACATCTCTCTCTGTCGTCCCATTAGGCGTCATCCCCTCCCCCACTCCCACTCCAAATTCAGTTTTGCTTATAGATATTTGGCTGCCTTTGTTTTCTAGGGCAGAGTTTCTCTCTTTGGAGAGGAATATTTCTTCCAAATTTAAAGTATAGGAAGTAAGATATGGAGAGGTGAAGTCCCTCAAAGAATGAAAATGATAAAAGTTTGAATAAATAGATCTTTAACGACAGCCTAAAGAAGCTCTGATTATTGAATCTCAGGAGAAGATTCTAAGGTGATTGGGAGACATAACAAGCCTGCAATAAATAATGTACGTGTGCCAGTGAATAGCTGCTTCCTGTTTCCCTTCAAGGGAAGAAGAAAGGGGCTTCTTTTCAATATTAAGAGTAATTTGGATGCAACTATAAGATGCAGCTCTTGCCTGTAATGGTTAGCAGATACCGGAATTCAGCTGTCAAATGAACCTGCGAGGTTTTTTCCTCCAAAGAATCTTGTGAGAAAGAAGACCCACAGTCTTTCTGATGCAGATGAAGAGCATCTTGCCCAGTGGCAAACAAGTTGGCCATCCCCCAACCCCCACCCGCCCCATGACCTCTGGAGGAACAATTTAGATACAAATTCCAACTGTTCTTTGCCTTTAACCAGTTTGTTTATAGTTCTGTGTGAGATATTTAACAAAAGGGTTATGCTGATAGATAGGTTTTGAACATACAGATCTAATGGCGGATGGAAGGAAAGGAAAGCTGTGTGCATTGCTTGGGATGTTTTCCATGTGTCATTTTATTTACTCTTCACCATAGTCCTGTGAGATAGGCATAACTTTCCCCTCTTCTCGATGAGAAAATGGAAACTTAGAGAAGCTAAGTTGTCCATGCTGATGCCTGCTGACTTAAAAGCCCAAGCTATCTCCATAGCTCTGTGCACCTCCAGGTCTTTCTGAACATCTGTGACTGAAGGCATGAAAGCAGGTGCCTGCTGCCCTTATCTTCCCTGAGGACACAGCAAAGTTCACAGGAAGGAGACCGTGTTTGGAGGATGGCTTTTGAAGAATTCACCTCTTGCATTCTTCTTTTTATTTAAAAATACTGTCTTGTGATCCCCTAATCAAAAAACTAATATTTTAGAAATGAACATAGACCCTCAGGTATTTCTGAAGACTGGAGAGTTTAGTAAGGTAGCATTTTCACTGATTTTCTACTTCAGTTTTATCATGTGAGTGAATATTTATCCTCTATAATAAAAGGGCAATATGCAAATTGACCCTAACAGCAGAACAACCAGGAACGACTGGTTGCTATGATGCGCACTGACCACCAGGGGGCAGACGCTCAATGCAGGAGCTGTCCCCTGGTGGTCATTGTGCTCCCACAGGGTGAGCTCCTCTCAGCCATAAGCTGGGCTGACGGCTGCGAGCGCAGTGGCAGTAGCGGGAGTCTCTCCTGCCTCCTCAGCCTCACTAAGGATGTCTGACTGAAGCTTAGGCCCGCTCCCAACGGTGGGGTGGCCTAAGCCATCAGTCGGACATCCCCCAAAAGCTCCTGGGCTGCCAGAGAGATGTCTGACTACCAGCTTAGGCCCGATTCCCCCAGGGAGCTGGCCTAAGCCGGCAGGTGGACATCCTCTGAGGGGTCCTGGACTGCGAGAGGGCATGAATTTTCGTGCACCGGGCCTCTAGTGAAATGATAATCATAAGTGCTGTTGTCAAAATATAATCCCTGCTGTTTCTTAACCTATCAAATCATATCTTTTAAGGTTTACATTTTTAAATCTTGGGGGACATTTCACCACTGGATTAAAGAATTTGAGGGCACTTTTCAGATAATAGTATTATTGGAAAAATAAAGGAGAAAATGGGGAATAAATGAGAGAAACTCAACAGAGAAAAACCAGTCAAAGATGGCAACACTTGGTTTCTAAAGTGAGCCATCTCTCTGATTTTGTGCAATATTTAGAACAAAGCCTCTCTCAATTCTTGGCTCTAAACCCCAGACTAATCTATGGCTTTGCTTGTATTCTCTTCCTGATCCTGGAAAATATATTTCAAAAATATCATTGCTACCTATCAGAAGGAAACTTTAGAATGAAATTAGTTCATCTGTGTTAAAATATTTTTACGTGTTTTATTTCCTACATACATAATGAGGTGGTCGTTTGTTATTTCTAGAATTGTCATATTCAAGGAAGGCTAGTGCTTGCTATAAAAATGAAATATGTGAAAATAAAAATTACCCAAATGCCCAGGAATAGTGGGATGAATAAATGTTATTTTTATACCATGGAACACCACATAGCAATGAGAATGAAGCTCTATAGCTGCAACAAAATGCGTGAATCTCACAAATGGAATGTTAACAATACAAAGCCAGACACCAAAGAGTCCACAGTGTATAATTGTACACCATCCCAAGTTCCATTAATATAAAGGTCAAAAACTAGCAAAACTAATCCATGCTGTTCATAGGAATTTTCCCTGGGGGTGGGGGAGAATGGCAACAAAGAGGAAGCACAAGAGGAATTGCTGGGGTGCTGGTAATATTCTAAGCCTTGTTTTGGGTGCTTGTTTAAATGGGTGTGTTCCCTTTGTGATAATCCATTGAGCTGTGTGATTAGAATTTGCGCATATTTCTGTATCTATGGTTCTCCAATTAAATGGCTAGTAACAGCTAATTTAGACAAAATAAGCCACTGAATATGTGACAAACTTACTGATGGATTAGTTAGGCACCACTGCAAAGATAAGGGTTACCATATTTTGTTTTTATGATGTACTTAGTTTCAAATTATATCATCTTTGAAGTTACCGGTAAAATATATGTCATAATTCATAGTATCTTATTATAATTACCAATAGTTCTTTCTTAATTGCATATAAAATAATGGTATTTTACTATTGATGATGTGCTAGGTTTGATAAAAAACAGTAACAAAAATTGTTTTATGATATAAGTAAATTCCCAAATAAATTGTAGATTGATATTTGTAGAAATAAATTCATTTGAAAATACTAAGGGGGAGTTCTATGGCATTTTATAACATTTTTACAACACTTGTTTGGATGAGTAATGTATAAGAAAACCTAAAATATTTTTGAATAAGACAAATAAAAAGCATCTAATTTACCATTCTAAAATATATTTTAAAAGTAAAAGAATAAACTTGAATAGATAAGTAAAACAGAGTAGTGTCATCCAAAAACTAACCAAATACATATGAGAAAACAGTGTATATTGAAGGGGTGGAAAAGTTTTGGTAAAAAAGAAAAAATCAGGATGGAAAGTTCAGGTAAAAAAGAAAAAAGGAAATGAGTGAAATATGGCTGGCCCCTCAGTATGTCACATTTAGTCTGTGTTTCTAAAGATTATGCATGAGAGACAGTAGATATCTGGTCTTTGACTCATGACGGACAGGCTTGTTAGTCTCCCTATGTCAAGATTAACCACTTTTCTCCTTAGGAAGTACTTGTGTTTGCCTGAGCATGGCACTGTATTTGGCTTCTTTCACTTCCAATGTCTCAAATGAACTATTGGATAGGAAGCAGGCCAGCCTTATATGAATGTATTAGCCCAGTGGTCGGCAAACCGCAGCTTGCGAGCCACATGCAGCTCTTTGGCCCCTTGAGTGTGGCTCTTCCACAAAATACCACATCCGGCTGCGCACGTACAGCGATTGAAACTTCGTGGCCCATGCGCAAAAGCCGGTTTTCAGCCTGGGCGAGTCTAATTTGAAGAAGTGGCGTTAGAAGAAGTGGGGGGTGTCGGTCGGTCGGGTGACGGGAGATGCAGTGCCGGGGAGGCGCGTGCGATTCATGCACGAGTTGAGTGAGCCAGTCAGTCAGCAGTCTCATGTGCAGTGGTCAGTGCTAGTCGTGTCCGCAAATCGCGCGCAGGTGACAAAAGTACCTACTCGAAGCATAAAGTTATCTGTATTTTTCCAACCAGCTGAAAATCCTACAGGTATTTAATTTTATCAATAAATAATATCGTTATTAAGTGTGATATCAAGTTTTATTCAATGTACCTATAGTTTAACTAAGACGTAAAACTTTAAGTAGTTTATTAAGTTAATTTTAGGGAACGTTGTGGAGTGAAAGGAGATGTAGTGTCGAGGATTGAGAAAGGTATGCTGAGATGGTTTGGACATCTAGAGAGGATGAACGAAAGGAGATAGACGAAACAAGTATACAAGACGAGTGTGGATGGGAGAGTTGGAAGGGGTCGACCTCAGCGAACGTACCTCAATCAGATTGAGGATGTTTTTAGCAAAGGCCAGCTTAGGAGTACCCTAATTAAGTTAATAACAATGTACCTACCTATATAGTTTAAGCTTAAACAATTTGGCTCTCAAAAGAAATTTCAACCGTTGTACTGTTGATATTTGGCTCTGTTGACTAATGAGGTTGCTGACCACTGTATTAGCCTATTAACAGAGAAAAACCTCAACACCGAAGAGTAACTTTAAAAAAGTAAAAACTATTGCCTAACTAATAGCTTACTACATCTATTTCATGTACAATTCCCTAACCACCACCCCCCCCCTCGAATTTCAAAGGATCCTTCCACCCAACTCCTGAAATTAACGGGTACTCGAAAATAAATGTAATGGGGTGGGGGTATTTGGGCTTTTTAAACATATAACTTGTTAAATGGAAATGATAAGAAGGTCCATTTCCAGAAGAAACTATTTCTTATTAATGCGGTATATGATACTGATAGGATACTATACTGATTGCTCTCTTGTCAGTTAAAAAAAAAGTGAGGTCAAGAGAAAAAAATTTCAATTACATTTACAGTAGCAGCTGAAGGAGAACAAAATCAATGAAAGGAGCATACTTATTAGAGGCCTGCAGTTGCCATAAAACTGAAACTAAATCACAGTGACAGTGTCTGAACTTCAGATAAATTACTTTGAATTCAGAATGGGAACCTGGAGAAATAATGGAAATGATATTGCAGTTGTTGGGGAAAAGGTTAGAACTTTTTATAGCCATTGCTTCTCTGGATCTTGTAGTTATTGTCAAGAACAAATACTGATTTGTTATATTTTTCACTTTATTTTATTTTTCTGTGGAGGGGACTCTATTGTTTCTCCAGCAGATAATTCCACCTTCTAGTTTGTACTTTCATTGAAGTGCTGGGGTGTTATGATGCTCAGATGTTCAGAGTAGAAGCAGAGTTTTCTGGGAACCCAAAGCAAGGTGACCCTTAGGGAGAAACTTGTTCTCTTTGAAAAGAGGGCAGATTGAGAAAGGAGCTGGTGAAGAAGGGCCAGCCAGCTCTGTCCTGTTTGCCAAATAGAGACACAAACCATCTTGGTCCAGAGGCCTCTCCTAAGCTCTCTCCTGGTGTCAAGTCTTTTCCCCCCAAACTCTGTGCTTTCCTGTGACTTTTGTCAGGCTCCCCATGTATGTCTTATGGTGGGTTTCCAGACTTTGGCAAATGGTTATGAAATGCTGCCCCTGACTTTAATGAGTGCAGACAACTTGTCAGCACACTAAGATCTATGAATAGCATTCCAATATAGATTGAGTCTTCACAGTGAGCTTTTCTGACCTCACTATCACTCATGAGATCTAGAATACTGGGCATTATACTGGATATTTTAAAGTTTCTCTTCATTGAGGGTCACTCAATTTACTGTTTTATTTTTCTAAATATATTTTTATTGATTTCAGAGAGGAAGGGAGAGGGAGAGAGAGATGGAAACATCAATGGTGAAAGAGAATCATTGATTGGCTGCCTCCTGCACACCCCACGCTGGGATAGAGCCCACAGCCCTGGCATGTGTCCTGGCTGGGAATCAAACTGTGACCTCCTGGTACATAGGTCAGGTTCTATTTACTTGTTTTTTGCTGTTTTTGTTTTTGTTTTTTTTTTTTTAAGGGAAATGGAGGACATAGAATAGTGACTTAGGTAGAAATCAAAGAAGAGAGTTTTTATATATTTTTTTCTAGCTAGAAGGCAAAGGAGAAAGACTCATCATAGAGATTGAATGCACAAAAAAGACATGATGATTAGTTTAAATAGGACAACATCTTTAGGGAAACTTCAGTGGGCAAGTTATGAAACACAATGGAGGAATTCACCCTGCAAGGGGAACTATCAGAGAGCAATAGAGACGATGAATGCAGGGTGAAGAAGCAGCAACTGAGGAACTTGTCACAGGATGAAGTTGTTTTTCTTAGTGAAGAAAGAGGCAAGGCTATTGGAAAGTGGTGGGGGACTAGGGAGTAGATGATTTGAGGATAAGGGGAAACACTGGGTTAAGGGACAGAGAGGGAGTTACAAACAGCTCATTCGTTAAGTTTAAAGACTGAAAGAGGAGAAGATGATGTATTTGTAATTACATCAATACATCCTATTGTGTGACTTTTTTCCCCGTTGGTAGTGTTAAGTCAGAGTGTCAGGAGAGAAGGTAAAAGGATGGCTTAATTCTCAGCCACATAAGCTTCAGGACAGTTGATTTGCTTCACTGCTCTACCCCCAGCGAATAAGACAGTGCCTATAAATGTAGATGTTTAATATATATTTGTTGATTGTTTGATTGATTGATTGAATGAATGAATGAATGAATGAATCAATCAATAGGACAAAAAGGAAAGCAAGGGAATTGGGGGTAATATTGAGTGACCACAGTATTTTAGTATGGGGCATAGACAAACAAGAAATGAGAGGAAATGGCTGATAGACTGGGATAAAATGTATGGTAGAGGCAGAAGTTTTCAATAATAAAAAATACGAATTATACTTAAAATAAGAAAGGAATCTATAAGCATAGGAGTTTGTGGTTTAAGAATTGAGTAAAACACTTCAATATAAAATTATATTGATTTATCATATTTATACATTTTTTTCTCTTCCACTAACTTATGAGTTCTTTGAAGGTGGAGCCTTTTATTTCTTGGTACTTTTTTTCATAGAACCATAGGGCGCAGTAAATAAAGAATGAATAAATTAATAAAAATACATGTATAAAATTGAGGCTCAGATTCATAGCTGACTTTCCATTCAACTGCAAGTAATTCCCTCAGCACCCCTATACCTCAGTTTTATTTTACTTTTATTGTCAGCAAAAACAGTAAGATGCTTTTTTAATCCATGCATTCTGTGAGGAATAATTTAATAACAGTGATACAAAATTATAGATTATATTGATTTAAATGAAGAAGAATATTTGAGAAGTGAATGATAATTTTCAAACTCAGGTATAAAAGTACAGTTACTAGAAACTTAGGGCCAGTTAAATCTTCTGCTCACTGGCCTCCTCTGACACCACATCGATGACAGGGAAGTGTGCCATCTCATGCTTATCAAGTTAGAATAAAAGTTCAGGTTCACCATTTGGCCTCTTTTGACACCAAGAGTTTGGGGGGTGGGGACTTCTCATTACTACCAGATAGGGGCAGAAGTCCGGGATCCATATATGGTATCTATTGAGCACTAACACTGGTGGAAAGGAGCTGGGTACCTCCCATTGGTGAGGAAAGTCCCAGCTCCTTCCTCAGTCTTCTCTGACACGACCCCAGCAGGGGATTGCAGTACCTCATTATAGCCTGACTCTGGTGGAAGGGTAGGAACTGTACTCAGCGTAGGCTGGCATGTGTCCAGGTGGGGCTGAATGTTTTTTCCTGTGGTGTTTGGCTAGAGAAGAGTGGCTATTGTCTAAAGCCATGGTCGACAAACCACAGCTCACAAGCCACATGCGGCTCTTTGGCCCCTTCAGTGTGGCTCTTCCACAAAATACCACGTGCGGGCATGCACGTACAGTGCGATTGAAACTTTGTGGTCCATGCGCAGAAGCCGGTATTTTGTGGAAGAGCCGGCATTTTGTGGAAGAGCCACACTGAAGGGGCCAAAGAGCCGCATGTGGCTCATGAGCCGCGGTTTGCCGACCACTGGTCTAAAGGATTCTATCTTGCTAAGCTATCCTTTTCTTTATTATTTGGCTATAGAGGGTAGGCTGCTGTTTGTACATACTTGCTGGCATTTCTGATTTAATAGCTTCTTTGACTCCATATCTGGGATACATGAGGCAAAAACAAAACAAACCAAGGAACTCACTACTGTGTTGATTCCTGGGCTCTGAGGTCCCTAGGCAGTCCATACCTTCTTGTCTCCATATTTCAGAATCTTTCTTTCGTTTGTTTTATATGTAATGTCCATGATATTAAGTTATACTTAGCAATAGAAATAAGGAAAAATATGTCTACACTATCTTTCCCCTTTATCATATTTTAATTATAAATTCTTTTGCCATTTTAATCTCTGTTTATGCTTTAATTATGCACTGAATTTATGCTGCAGTCAATATGAAAAATATCATTAATGCAGAGCCATTGATAACTTATTTCTGAGAATAGATTATTTCATTACCTTGCCAAATGGAAATGTAGATCATTGATTCATGGGCTCCTAATGTGAATCTGTATGAGTCAAGTAGCACACGAGAGGATGTGTGAAAAAGTAGTGTTTGCCATCAGCCTAATGTGAAGCTGGGTACATTGGTGTACTTCTGCTAACTAAGAAATGACTGCCATTGCCTGAAGTTAGCAGTTGTTAGCATTGACTCATTTAGGTAGTGCTCATTTAGAACGATAGTCTTGAGAGTCCCTTGTTTGTGGGTAACAATTGATCTGGATCATGTCTCAAGACCCTGCTTGGAGAACACAGATCTTATTTGAATACATACTTTTCTTTGTTTCTGGGAACATCTTGCATGATATAGCTACTTTTATGTATTTCTAAAAGTTGAAGATAATTTCCATTTTTTCCTACATTTTACTTTACCCAGCTTCTATATTCCCAGTTAGATTTCATCGAAAGTCAAGCAAGAGTAAATATGCATATTTTATTCTTTGAAGAGTCAAGTTGCAGTGAACTCTTAAAAGTTGTTTTCAAATTTACTTCCCTGGGATATATCCCCCAAGAAAGTTTACTTAAATTTACATACGACCATAATGTTTGTCTTGAAAGATCTCAAGGCTTCCTAGAATTGCTACGAACACATTCACTGAATTTCCCCAAGAGGAACTAACTCTAGGCAAAGCTCCTAAACCAAAAGACTCAAATCTTTCCTGTTCATTTTCTCCGGAGGGAGCTTTCTAATTTATTTTCCATCTGGAAGACTTTGCTGAAATGGAGTTCATAGCAGTTCATCCTCATGGCATATATCAGTGTCCTGGCACATAACCTGTCTGTGGATAGATTTCATCAGAACTAATGGGAAGATGAATGTGTTTACCTCTCAATCCAGAGCTGTTCCTCACTAAAGTTGCTCTGTCATTTAGACATAAGTCAAAGGGTAAAATTATACCATGGACAGATTGAGGGTAACGGGGATTGCAAATTTATTAATTATGTCTTCTATAATTAAAATGAGATGTCACACACAAAAAGAACAAGCTTATACTAAAATGAACAACCTCTGTATATTGCCATTTGTTTTCTGTGATGTTGGCTGTATCTCAGGCGTAAATGGATTGATGGTTTTGCTAGTTGTGTCAAAACTCTATATAGAAAAAGTGGTAAATGTTTCTTGGGCTTCATGCAAGATGCATGATGTCCCACACTAATGACATGCTGTGTTAGCTGTGATAAGATTTATTGACAACTTAGAGAGAGAGTATTAGCAGAAGAAATGAGACACCTCAAGCCTCAGTTCAAAGAAGAAAGTTGCTGTTGACTGTGCTTCAAGAAACCCTCCAAAAGGAGGAACCCCACTTCTTTGCCAACTTACATTTAGTTAGGTTAGTCCAGGTGGGTGGGAGGAAGCACTCAATTTACTAAGTAAAAGCAGATGTTAGGGTACATCGTGAGGCCCATCATTGGGAGACCTTGGAAACTCATCTTGGGAGTTTTGTATCAAGATCACTGACATTAATAACCAGAGGTCTTTCTGTCTTTCTCCACCCATCCGGTCCAGCTGGGCAGGCTACAAGGAAGTAGAAAGGCAAGGAAGCCCTATCATGTTTTTTTCTGAGACCAAAGTTTTATGTCTCCTACTAGATACAAATCATAGTCCACAACATAGACTCAGAAATTGTCAGGTTTCTGACAATTGGTCCCATTCCTTGCCCAACATGTGCAAGGTGCTCTCAAAGCAACTTTCTCTGCATATCAGGCCAATGCCCCAATAATTTCTACTCCTAATAAATTCTCTTCTCAGATACAAATTTGCTTTATACAACACACTTTATTTAGTTTTTCTTTTAAAGAAGAAGCTGATGTGTGATAATCACTTATTTTCCAGGCACTATTAGGTGCTAGACATGAATGTACTACCTTAACTCTCATAATTCTATGATGAAGATATTAATTTACATAATTTTGTGTGAGGGAATTGTGACCCAAAGAGGTTAAATACCTGCCCAAAGTCAGATAGCAAGTAACAACAATGTGCTCTGATGTCATAGAGTTAAATGAAGACAGAGATGACAAAGGAGTTTACAACTACATAAACAAGAAATTTAGAAATTAGTAAGTACTGTGAAGGGTGATGTGATAGTCACTGCAAAGAGTGCTAATGAAAGTCTGATTACAAAGTGGCACAGGATCTGAGACTTGGATGATAAAAAGGAACAAGTTCAGAGAGGGCTGGGGGCTGATTCTTACAGGAAGGACAGAGGTCAAAGCCTCTAGAACAGTGATGGCGAACCTATGACACGCGTGTCAGAGGTGACACATGAACTCATTTTTTTGGTTGATTTTTCTTTGTTAAATGGCATTTAAATATATAAAATAAATATCAAAAATATAAGTCTTTGTTTTACGATGGTTGCAAATATCAAAAAATTTCTATATGTGACACGGCACCAGAGTTAAGTTAGGGTTTTTCAAAATGCTGACACGCCCAGTTCAAAAGGTTCACCATCACTGGTCTAGAAGGAAATGAGCCTAATGTGTCTGAGAAAGACAAAGGAGACCAGACCCATAGAGGAACAGGACAATGGTATGCGATGAAGGCTGGGAGGAGGCATAAGGGTCAGACTTGGTAAGGGCTTTCCATTTTAGTTGTAAATGACCACTCTGCTGTTATGACATTTCTCTCATCAAGAACTGTTTCAACAGCTTTACATATATTGAGTCATTTGATCTTCATAGTGACTGTAGGAGGCAGTATTATCATTACTGGTCTCATTTTACAGATGAGAAAACTGAAGCATACAGAGTAAAGTAAATAGTAGTTGGAATGCAATGGGAAACAACTGGAAAAATTAGAGCAGAGTAGTAACAGAAGCTGATTTGCATTTAAAAGTATAACTCTGGAAAAAAAGATTAGGGAATCTAGGCAAGAGATAATGGTAGACTCTTCTATGGTATGTATTCACAATAATAGGGGAAATTGAACTTAAGGGTTTGGTATGCATTTTCTACTGCTGCTGGAGTGGAGGTAGGGAATGATATTAAATGAGAAATCAAGGCAGACACTCCTGGGTTCCTCGTTTGAACAGCCAGATGGGAGGCAATGCCCCATATGACAGTAAGTGATGAGAATTCAGAAACAGCAGGTCAGGACACAGTATTAAGATAGTGACACTTATTAAATATTCAAAGGATGGTGTCAAGTGGGCAGATAGGCAAATGAAGTTTGGAAATCACTGAGAGGTTAAAGTTTGTGTGCACATAAAGTCCAAGGCATCGGTGAAAGTATGTTTCTGTGAATAGATCTGGGATCAAAGTTCGATTTTGTGGTAGAAGCCTGAGCAGGGAGTTTCTGCTCCTTGTATAAAGTCATGTTAAGGAGTCATATATTTCTTCTAAGAAAAAAGTGTTTAGGTTCCTAATGAAGTGTCAGGAGAGGGAGAAGTCCAACCTTGGGCTTTTCTCTTCTGGATTCATTCAGCCATAGGATCTCACATTCTAGGATTTCAGTGCCTCTGACATTAGCCCGTGCTGCATTTCTACAGAAGTTCGAGGGAAATGTTACTTAAAAGCATTTTCAGTTTAATCTGTTCATGGGAACAGGAATGGTTCAAGGCGAGTATGAACTTTTGAAAGATGATAGCTACCCAAACATAAGTGGTATTTTCAAAGAAGTTTAAACTGAGCATATTTAAATGGACAATGATAAGTTGGGGATTTTCTGGGTTCTATGACATGAATAGTTCAATGATTATTTTCTTAGGTACTTGTTTATAGTGCATTAGTTTATGCCTAAAAGGTTCTCCCCCTCAATCTGAATTTGTTTTTCAAATATTTAGCAAAACCTTAACATCTATGTAGTTAGGATGTGTTGGGCTTGCCTCCCATTACCTATTCTTTTCTATGGAAGGCATAACTCAGATAAGCATCTCTTCCTGAACTCTATGTTATGAAGGTATTTTGATATGATAGCAAGAAAATGTCAATGACTGAACTATATCACATCTCCTTAGCTGTTTGCATCCAATAATAATAGTCTATGAAAATCCAGAGATATTTTCTCATCAATTTTAAAACTTAAAATATTGTAATAATATCTTTGGCATCAGAATGCACCTTTCAATTAAAATTGGCAGCATGTTTTGCTTATTGACATATTTTTTGAAGGTGAGATACAATTAAGAGATTCTTCTTATGATATTTTATAATACTAAATTGTTCATTTACATTTTCCTCTTTAAACAATGGGCTCACTAACTCATTTCCCAGAACTTGCCAATGGTTTTCTGTGTCCTGTGCCTTGCAGTTATGCCTTGATAAAGGCAATTTGACAAACAGGATCATCTGGATTGGATAGGACATTTGTCAATATAGGATTTATGGGGGATAGCATTTGCCCTAGTCATGTTCTAAAACCTTGGCACCAAGTTCATCAATCTGCCTTTAAAAGGACAATCTTATTTCTGAAGTGACAGAGTCTATTTGTAGTAGTGCAGTCAGTTAACCAAGCTGCCTATGAAATACAGAAGAGAGGAAGAGGTGAGAGATGGGGGTATAAATTTGTTAAGATCCTCAGAAGAGCTCAGTTTGCTGAACAGAGCTAGATATTACCCTGACTCTTAAGACAATAAAAGCATTTTGAGGAGACAATCTTTTTGATTCACTCCCCTCCACCCCCTCTGCCTTAAGCCAGTAGCAACTTGGCAATTTATTTGCAGATGTACTTCTGTTACCATTTGACGAGAGAAAAAACTTTTCAGGGAGCCATGGACCTATGGTGTTTTCCCCACATTGTATGGTCAATGGGTTGTTTCTATTGTGATGAAACTCATCTTTTTCTCTCCATTCCTTTCTTCTAGGGCAAGACACTTCTCCGCCTTTCTCTTGGGGCCATAGTACATGTCAAGGGGCTTTTGCTAGAGTAAAATATAGACTTTTTTTAGCATGACATACTAAAGTATCGAGGAAGGTGATCGACAATATTAACAAGAGAAAAATGAGTTCCTCTCATAGCTGTTTCACTTTGAGGTTAGGTCTGAAAGGCCATTTTTCTTCATTTCCTTCTCCTGTGGGTGGGACCTTAGTGGTGGATCACCCCCATCTCTAATAGCAGCACCAAAAGCAGGTGAGCGCAAGTTTTAGTAATCCTCCTCTCATAGTACCCATCTATGCCCACTCACAATAGGCAAAAAAATCCTGTTTGTTAATAAAATGCTTGTTTTTATAAATGAAGCTTTAATATGTCTATTAGCTTCCACCTCCCATACCACCTCCACTTAATAGAATACTGCTCCTAAATACCTTCTATGTGTAAATTCTGGAATAGCCCTGACTCCTGTCAGTTTCACTGAATGGCAATCTGGACAGAAACCATGAGAAAAAAGGAGTAGGACCCTCTGGGATAGGCTTAAGAGTGAGAGGGCACCATATAGGGAGCAGAGCTAGGGGGTGGGAGAGGGAGATGAGAGAGGAGCTTCATTCTGGAAAGAAAATTAAAACACTGTTTGGATCATATATTGAAATACAGTAGAGAAGAAGAGGTGAGAGATAGAGGTATACATTTGTTAAGATCCTCAGAAGAGCTCAGTTTGCTGAACAGAGCTAAATTCCATATATGGTTGGTTGTTTAAGTGCAAGGACTTCTTAATAATGGACACCCCCCTCTTCCAGGTAGTGACGACATGGTTACAAGGTCACACCATCATAGGTAATAAAATAGCAAATGAGGGTTGCCAACGCTGACAAAAGTGATCCATGTTTGGTAGTAACTTGAAGTGAAGGGAAATGACCTTCTACTTCTGAGACCCTGGATTCGTCAAAGGTTTGATTTGGTGACCTTCCGTTTCTTCAAGTGTAAAAGAGAGATATGGTATTGGATCAGATAACTTCTAAAGTTCCTTTATCTCCTTAGAATTAGTTGGCCTTAGATTCTGTTTTATTAGTTGTGTGACCTCTAGTGAGAAACAATAGACATAAAGTAGTGTAGGAAGGACTTCAAGACAAGGCCACATTGATATGAGGCAAATGGCAATTTGGATCACCTGGAGTCTGTTGGAATTACCTTCAAAACTTCATTAATAGCCTCTATCAGGAACTGTTTGAAATCTAAAGATTATTTTATATGTAACAACTATTGTCCTAATTATATGATCAGCCTAAGGTGGAGCAGGTACCATTTACTTCTGATATTTTTTCAGAAGCTGGTATCTAAAATGCAAAGCATTTCGAAAGATCTAGAGCAAAAGTTGAAGTGGCTGTAAAAGAAATATGTCTTTGTTTGACTGTCAGGATGGCCTAAACTTTCTTTGAATTGGTGATAATGTTTGAAGATGGAGAAATTTCAAACAAAATATAGGTCTCTGTCTTTAAGGAGCTCTATCATGGCCATTCTCTGTTGGAGCCAAGACTTACAGTGTGAGGATGGCTACATTTCCCATGACTCCCCACTGTTTTCCTCACACTGAGGTCAAAATCTTTTTATCCTTTTCAGTAGCCTTTATTCTGCTGTTTTTCTTACAACTGGAACATATTGTTTTATTCACATATAGTTTTACTGGAGGCCCAATGCATGAAATTCACACAAGGGGTTTGGCCCTTGCAGCCTCAGCCGGCCCTCGCAGTCCCGGCCGGCCCTCACAGTCCCGGCTTTGTCTGGAAGGTCGTTGGGCTGTTCAGTCTAATTACCATATTAGCTCTTTATTATATAGGATATTACCTGCTTAATCCCTGTGGTCACCTGTGTTGCATCATGACCAAAAATGGCATATCCATTTTTTATGTTTAGTTTTTGAATATTCCTTTGTGCCTAACTTGTCTGTGTCTTTAAATATTACTTAGGGTAAAGAATGCTCTTCAGTGATACATGCATCTTTTTTTAAAAAAATATATTTTATTGATTTTTCACAGAGGAAGGGAGAGGAATAGAGAGTTAAGAAACATCGATGAGAGAGAAACATCGATTGGCTGCCTCCTGCACACCCCCTACTGGGGATGTGCCCGCAACCAAGGTATATGCCCTTGACTGGAATCGAACCTGGGACCCTTCAGTCTGCAGGCTGATGCTCTATCCACTGAGCCAAACCAGTTAGGGCAATACATGCATCTTTTAAAGGAGAGAATGTTCTTACTAGAACTAGTAATGACATAAATATGGCTAGCCATCTTTTGAGCATTACCAGCACTGTTCTCCAAACTTTCTAATATACACATAGCTTCATCAAGATATGGTGAAGGGGCTCAAACACAGCATGCTTTTTCTGAAATTTTCCATATTGGCTTAAAGGCCCTGGAACAAGAATTTTATTTGTTAGCATGTCCACATATCTGTTAGCTGAGATGAGTAAAATCTCCACAGATCATGTTGTAGATAGCAGGGTAGGGAAAGAGTACTAAAGGACATAGTTTCCATTGTAATGAAAGTTTCACTGTATCAACTAGCCAGTTCACATATTTACCCAATACCTATTCTGTATCTAACCTCGTTAGTTATGCACTCACTACCACAGTATGATCAAACGGGAGTTTTTTATGCTTTAATTTTGAGGGGAAATCCTTCGTGAATAATAAAAGGCTAATATGTAAATTGTCCCCTCGGGAGTTCGACCGGTAGACCAGGAGTTTGATCGCTTGCTATGACGTGCACTGACCATCAGGGAGTGGTGCGGAACATGGCAGGCGACTAGCTGCGGGGCACTGAGGGAGCAAGGGAAGGAAGAGTTGGAAAACCTGATTGGCCCTAATCGCCGGCCAGGCCTAGGGACCCTACCTGTGCATGAATTTCATGCACCAGGCCTCTAGTAATTAATAAAATAAGATTGTTTAATTTTTAACCATAAATTCTGAATGACTGAATGAAAAAGGAAACGATTCCTATGGGATAGTTTTATTTCTAAAGTCATAATTAATTTTTATTTGATAGTTTTAGACATCCCACAGAACTTTACTTTCAGTGAGTTTTTATTTTTCAAAATAATAAGGCCTATTAGTTTTATAGACAAAGAGAATTGCCTTTTCATTTTTCTACTTTACAAAAGAAGAAACCAAAGTGAACTTCAATGGAACCTGATTTATTGCGTTAATCAGTTAAAACACAAATGGGTATGAACGGAGAGTTTGTGCTTTTGAGACAGAAGCAAAGCCGTAATAAAACCTGTCCTAAGTGTCACCTCTAGCAGACAGCCTCTTCTTGCTTTATGTCATTCCATATTGGTCTATTTGTTCTTTAAAATGTCATCAATGACTGCTGCAAGGGAACTAATCCATTTTAACCAGTCTCTTAGGTAATCACTTTAATCTTGGGTTTATGTTACTCTTTTTATCACTCTATTCATTTTACCTCTGGATTTATAGTGATCAGATTTATAAAAGTGACCCAGAGGCCTGGTCATTACAAGTGAAATCAGTGGACTTGGTACTGAGTCCATCATCGGTTCTTTCTCTATAAAAAGTTCCCCTCTATCTCTTATTTTAAACTAAATTAGCTATAAATCCTAAATATTAAGTATTTCTTTGGCTATAGGCAAAATTAAAGGTAGAGTAATTGGTTCTTCATAGGTGACGTTCATATATAGGAATACATGGACTTTCACATATAGAAATATTTTCTAGTATGAATTTCTTTACATTTTACTACCTCAAAGAAAAACAAGCATAAACAGAGACCCAGGCAAAGAATTTAGAAAAACCATGTAACAAACAGAGGGTCAGGGAGAGAATTATAGGTTTCTGTTGTATTCCCAATATTCAAATTTAAGATTTCTTTGAAACAGTGATAGACTTAATCCCTTTATCTTACTCTTATCTCACATATTTTTCTATGATTGCAATGGTGCCTTTGGTATTGAAAGTTTAGGACCTCAAATTATCTTGGCCTAAGGAGAGAGGAAGCTATAGTTAATTATAGCTTCCCTGTTATATGCACACATCACCCACACACAGTGTTTGATTTAATATTTCATAAAAATAAAGGAATAAGGAAAAGAATCTAGCATTTTATTTTGTAAAGCAATACGCCTTTATATGATTATAATAACACCTGGCAATGCTAATTTTAAGAAAATGAGCACATTCCAAAGAGGATATCAAAGGAAAAACTATTTTTAAGTGAAATGTACTTTGTTCTTAAGGACAATGTAAATGATTTACAGTAGATAGCTACAAAAAGTTAAGAAGCATCTAGAAAAACTAATCAGGGTTTCATTAGTCCTAAATATAATCAACAATAATAAATATGCAGTCAAGCCCTGGCCCCTGGCTGGGTGGCACACTTGGTTGGAGTCTTGTTCCATGCACCAAAAGGAGGTTGCAGGTTCAATCCCCATCAAATTATTCCATTTTTTTGCTAATAGGAGCTTGTTGGCTCTTGTATCTTTTTTTATATGACTACTGGAGGCCCAATGCATGAAATTCATGCAAGAGTAGGCCTTCCTTCCCCAGGCTGACGGCACAGGCTTCCCTCTGGCCTCTGGCAGGCACCTGGACCCGGGCTTCCCTGGCAGCCCCGGCTTTGTCCGGAAGGTCGTCCAGTCTAATTAGCATATTATGCTTTCATTATTATAGATAATATTTCTTGTGTTTTAGTACAAGATATTCCAGGCTCTTTTGAATATTGTCACACACGGAATTGCCCATTTTCCCCTAAGAACCTTTTATTCTTTAAGCAGAAAGTGACAGTTCAATTCTAAAATGAGAACTCTAAGTTTGCCCATTGCTACTGAATTATCATTTCTTTTAGACCTATTCAGTGGATATGACCTTGAAAGTTCAAACAGTATCTAGAGCAAATATTTCATTACTTCATAGAAATATGAGTAATTCAAATTTTAGGATAACTTCTTTGATTTTATATTCAGATCTCTTTTCTTTAGCCTGAAAATCTTAGTTTCTAGTGGCATTAATATAATTAGTTCTTTTATCCTACAATATAATCATTATAGTTTCAAATAACAATGCCAGCATTTCTGCTAATAATAAGAACACTGAGTACAATTTAAAATTTTTCTCTGGTTCTTTTGTCCTTAAGATATATCTCACAAGGACTCTATAATGAAAATACTGTTTTATTTTTAATATTTCAACATGATTTCTTATACAGTTATTCCACCAATTTAACATACAGTTAGGTTCATTGGCTTCAATTTTTTTTCAAAATGCAGGGGTACTTTTTAGTTATTTAACTTTTTTATTTTTTAGTTATGTAAAACATTTAAATTGCTCCAAAGTAAAAACTCAAACAGAAGCCAAGTTTTATCCCTATCCCTGCCTCCTCTTACATTAATAACTTTTGGTAGTTTTGGTTCAACCTTTTTTAGAAATAATAAATATATATTAATACAAATGTAGAAAATGAATACATATATACATGCATATATGTGTGGATGTGAATTAGTGCTCACACAGGTCAGCATACGTACACACAAACACATGTACACATGCACACATTTCTATCCCTTCTTTCTTATACCGACAGTAATGCACTATAACAGTGGTCAGCAAACTTATTAGTCAACAGAGCCAAATATCAACAGTACTTCTTCAAAATAGACTCGCCCAGGCTGAAAACCGACTTCTACGCATGGGCCACGAAGTTTCAATCACACTGTATGTGCGCACCCGCACGTGGTATTTTGTGGAAGAGTCACACTCAAGGGGCCAAAGAGCTGCATGTGGCTCGTGAGCCGCAGTTTGCTGACCACGCTACTATAAAAACTATTTTGCACATTGGTTTTTTTCACCTAACAGTTGTCCTCATTTTTTCTTTTTTATAGCTTTAGAGTACTCCACTGAAGTTTATTCAAGCAGTTCCCTAATTATGGGCATTGATTTTTCCCCAGTATGTTCTTGTTACATTGACTAATCTTTGTATATGACATTTGTACTGCTGTCAACATATTTTTGAGAGGGTTCCTAGTAGTGGGATTGCTGAGATAAGGGTAATTATGTAAATAATTTTGTAGACATCATAGGACCTTGGGTCCTCTCATTATGCATTCTTACCAGCAGGGTGTCCGAATCCTTGCAGGACAACCAGGAAGTATGTTTTCAGAATTTAGATGCTTGCCAGACAGACTGGTGAGGAATAATATCTGAAAATAATAATATCTGAAAATTTAGGTTTAATTTGCATTTTTATTATGAATGAGGATGAGCATCTTTATATATTCAACCTTTTTATTTTTTTTCAAAAGTTCTCTATGGGGCTATTGGTCTTTTTCTTCTCCAATATTAAATATTCTTTGTATTTTCTAGGATATTAAACATTTATCTGAGAAATATTGGGATTTTGTTTTCTAGTCCACAATTTGTCTTTTTTACTCTTCTTAGGGTGTGTGTTTGCTGTATAGCCATTTTTAAAAATGTACATAAATTTACTAATCCCTGCCTTTGTGTTGCTTTTATTTTATTTATTTGTGTTGCTTTTAGATGTTGAATCATAATTAAGAATGTGTTCTCTCATGTGGCATATAAAGGAATTTACCGATTTTATTCTAGTTTATGTCTGGTTATATTGTTTACATTTCAGTCTCTGATATACTTGAAATTTATCCTGATGTATGATATCAGGAATGATCCAGATTTATGCTATTCCACATGACTGTGCACTTTCTCAGCACCAACAAGACATGCTGTGCTTATTGGATTCTAAACTTTCTTATGCACTAGGATCCATTTCTGGGTTTTCTACTCTGTTCCACTGCTAAGTCTGGCCATTCATGTGCCAATATCATATGGTTTAATTATAGAAGCCTTATAATATATTTTAATATCTGGAAAACATTTACTCCCACTTCTTAGGGTTTCTCTGGCTATTATTGTTTGGTTACTTTTCCAAATGAACTTTAAAATGAACTTGTATAACTCTAGAAACAATTCTTACGGTATTTTTATTGGGATTGTATTAAATTTATAAAGTAACTTAGAGAAAGTTGTCATTTTTATAATGCTGTGTTTTCTTATCCAAGAAATGGAATATATAAAAGTCTATTTTGGTGTCTATCAGGAATGTTTTAGAGAAAAAAAATCATTTTAACTAAAGCATTTAATAAAACATGATATTATAGGCAAATTTCCTTAGTTATATTGGCAACTGAGCTAAACTTTCTAACTTGGAATGTGCACATTGATTAATATGGAGCCAACGAATGTCTATTTTGGTTTTTATTGAAAAATATACATCATTTAAGAAACCCATTCTTGCTTTGTAAGTGATTATTTTTTCTTTTCTATATATCAAATAACTTTAAAAGAGGCCAAAGATATTTCCATTTGAATATCCTGAATAGCATATTTATCCCATTATATATGAGACATCTAGTCATAAATTCTAATTTATATATAAAGAGATCTTAGGGTCAGGTAAGCTTTAGCCCTTGTAGTAAAATAGCCTTATTTAAATTTCAATTGGCTGCATAGACAATTAATTACAAGTAGACACAAGTTATCTAATCATTGGAAAGCATCTGAATTTGAGGAAAAAATGCTGACTTTTTTAATATATATTTTATTGATTTTTTACAGAGAGGAAGGGAGAGAGATAGATAGTTAGAAACATCGATGGGAGAGAGACATCGATCAGCTGCCTCCTGCACATCTCCCACTGGGGACGTGCCCGCAACCCAGGTACATGCCCTTGACCGGAATCGAACCTGGGACCTTTCAGTCCGCAGGCCGACTCTCTATCCACTGAGCCAAACCGGTTTCGGCAATGCTGACTTTTTTTTACCTTAAATTTGTGTCTGCATTATCCACTTTATTATTTTGATTAAATTAAATATGTCGGAATGTTTAATAATGCACAATATCAATTCATGCAAAAGGAAAACAACCTATGTGGAGCATGCACAGACCCTGTGGTTTGGCTCCTTTAATGTATAACAGACCAATCTTTGTGGCTTTGGAGTCCTAGGTTAGAACCTCCAAGCCAGCATTGTGTGCAGTGTTCTCAAATGGGCATGGTACCTTGCCACCCAAGGGGCATTTGGGAGCAGGTGGTGGTGTTTTTTTGTCTGACACTGACTGAGAGGGGGTGCTACTGTCATTTTGTAGGCAGGACCAGGGAAACAAATGTCTTTTTTTTAAAAAAAATAGTTTTATTGATTTCAGAGAGGAAGGGAGAGAGAGAGAGAGACATCAATGATTAGAGCGAATCATTGATTGACTGCCTCCTGCACACCCCCTACTGGGGATCGAGCCCGCAACCCAGGCATGGGCCCTTGACTGGAATCGAACCTGGGACCCTTCAGTCTGCAGGCCAACACTCTACCCACTGAGCCAAACCGGCTAGGCAAGGAAGCAAATGTCTTGCTATAAAGACCGTCCTCCATGATGGAGAACTGTCTTGCCCAGTTTCTGGGTGAAGTATTGGAAATCTCTTGGAATGCATGTTTTTGTGTTTCATGGTTAGGACTCCATTAATTACATTAATTATACATTCATCATTCCCACTGAATTCAGATTTCTCTTGAATGAGAGCATAATCAGAATCAGACCAGTTGCTTATTTGTCATATGTGTGTAACCAGGGGCAGCGTTGTGTGCTTTTTCATAGCAGAATCCATGAATCGATAGACACTGTATAGCAGTGATGGTGAACCTATGACACGCGTGTCAGAGGTGACACGCAAACTCATTTTTTTGGTTGATTTTTCTTTGTTAAATGGCATTTAAATATATAAAATAAATATCAAAAATATAAGTCTTTGTTTTACTATGGTTGCAAATATCAAAAAATTTCTATATGTGACACGGCACCAGAGTTAAGTTAGGGTTTTTCAAAATGCTGACACGCTGAGCTCAAAAGGTTCGCCATCACTGCTGTATAGTGTGCCAGACAATATGAAGCTGTATTTGTGAAGGTCTGTTTTTCTTGTGCTGAATGCTTATACATTCTTGTATAAAAATTAATTATACTTATGTTTTCCCCAGTTTTTCTGGTGGAGAAAACAGGTGTAGTCAAGGGAAATGAAGCGCTGGCAGGACTTTATTTCTAGTTCTCATACTGCAATAGTTACATGATGGAAGAGTGTACTTTCCTTAATGCCTAACGATATTTCCCTGTTTCCCTGGGACTACACTTTTAAAACCCTTGGAGAGGGTCCTGAATATCTGATCCATGATTTGGCAAAATTGTTCTCTCTTTTCTTTTCAGAAGTATTTTCTCTAAGTTTAAACTCTCACATCTAACTGCTGAAATGAATGCTTTCTCTTTTTTTGAGGTGCCATTTCTGTAGATAAGGTCATTAAACTTCAATTGAGAGAGCAGGTCTTACTATTATAATGGAAATGTTTGGCAAGATGTTCCTTGGGAATAAAAGGATTTCATTGTTATTATGTATACTGGCTCAGAGCAAAACAAACACTATAAAACAAAAGAAAATATTAGGCCATCCTTTAACTCTTCCAAAAGCAAGGAGATAGTAACTGCAGAGGTGAACAGATTCATTAAAACATACCAAGATAGACGACAATTGTAACAAGATTAATGCTGAGTATCAACAGAACATTTTTTGTTTTAAATTCCAACCACCAGAGCCTACACAAGCTAGAAAACGTTCAGTCCTGCAAGTCACCACAGCAATCTTGCTTAAATATGTCAGAAGTGGGCACAGGAAATGAGAGTTGGCAGCTTTCCTGCCTGTTTTAAAAAGACGGAAGCCCATCATGAATGAAAGCACACAAAACTACATTTGCCATCTGCATAGCTTCCAAACCTCTTGTATTTTATAGCGGTAGCCTGCCAACACCCCAGCAAACTAAAGCCAGAATAAAAACCCCAATCTGAAAGAGAGAATATGGCAAATAATAAAATCCTCCAGACGGCAGAGAAATAAAATTGCCGAAAATCAGACTAAAATAACAAAACTGTCAAGTAATGTTGAGAGAGCTAGGAAATGCCTACAAAAGAGGATTTGGGGGAAAACTGAAGACTGAATATAATGCAAACCATTGTTCAGTTGAAAGGTTTTCCAAAGCAATTATGCTCGTTGGTAAGAAAATGTTAACCTTTTCCAGATAATGTTACTTCTTTGTCATTTCTAATATTCTAACTATGTTTGTTTGAGATAAAGCAACCAGTGTGTTTTCTAGCTATTGAGTCCCACTTTATTTTGAGAAAAGAATAGATTTCTGAGAGACACACGAACTAAGGGTTTAATAGCTCTGAATTTGTCATTTGGAATATATGCAAAATTAGAAGCCAAATAAACACAGCATTGCAACATTTAAAGCTAATAATCTTAAAGATATTTTAGGCAGTTGCTAAGGAGATTGTAGCTTTGATTTTTACCTATGTTCCAATATCTATTAATGAATTAATCAGAAAGAAATGTATTTATAGAATTTTTAAAAAATGACCTAAGCTTCATCCGAGGAATGTAAAGGAAAATTAAAAAAATTCTTGTTTTAGGGTATAGACCATCTCTATTCCCATTTCCATCCCTCCCAACATTCACACTTGTATCCTAAAAGCAATATTAAATGTCTCTCCCATTTCCCTAAAAAAAGAACATAAGAACATAAACAGTAATTTGCGATAATGACAGATTTAAAATGTGTATGTATCTTTTGTTAAATATTCAATTTATGTTCTTTTTCCCCAAAGTCTATACCTGAGGCATTTCTTTTTCCAAAATCCAGTTAAAGATAATATGGGACAATTAGGTTTTGTATCCAGTTGGTAATTGCACTACAGGGGAGTGTTCTGTAGAAATTACCCCTGCTAATAGTCATCTAAAACTGGAAGTGCCTCCCCATGTTACTAGCCTGAGACCTGGACATCCCTTCTGCTTAGTGCTCAAAGCCTATTTATAGACTAGGGGCTCAGTGCACGAATTCGTGCACCTTGAAAGGAACTGGGGGCTGTGAGGGACAGGGGCAGTCTCAGCCCATCCTCTGCATCCCTGCCCAGCCACTCCCACTGCAGCCCTGGTCCCCTACCTGCTGGCAGCCCCACTTCCACCACTGCCTCTCCCACGTGTTGATGGCACCAACCCTGCTCACACCTGCTGACAGCATGGAGCGATTGGGGCCAGCGCTAGCAGCGGTTGTGAGAGGGGCCAGTGCTGACAGTGGATGCGAGTGGCAGCTGCTGCCCCGATTGTCCCTCAGGAGCAGGGGGAGGTAGAGAAACCCTCAGGGGCTATCATAGCCAGCAGCTGCTGCTCACACCTGCTGATGGCATCGAGTGATCAGGACCAGCGCCAGGCACCGGCAGCAGGTGTGAGCGGCGGCTCCAGCACTGGCTGTGGGTGCAAATGGGGCCAGCACCAGCAGCAGGTGCAAGCGGCGGCTCTGGCACTGGCAGCGGGTGCTAGCGGGGCTGGCACTGGCAGCAGGTGCAAGTGCTGGGCAGGACCGCAGCGCGTGGGAGCAAAGAATTTTCAGTAAACACCAGAGGCTTGCTTCGATGACAGTGACCGGCGCCCTGCCTTGGTCTGGCGCCCTTGATCACCTGCTCCATCATTCTGCTGTGACCAACGCCTGCCATGTTCTGTGCATGCCCTCTCGTGGTCAGCGCACATCACAGTGAACGGTTGTTCTGTTGTTCCGGTTGTTCCACCATTCGTTCTATTTGCATATTAGCCTTTTATTATATAGGACGAGGCCTGGTGCACAAAAATTTGTGCACTCGGGGGGGAGGTCCCTCAGCTTGGCCTGTGCCCTCTCGCAGTCTGGGACCCCTCAGGGAATGACCACCTGCTGGCTTAGGCCTGCTTCCCAGGGATTGGGCCTAAGCTGGCAATCAGACATCCCTCTGGCAGCCCGGCAGCCCTCGGGGGATATCCACTTGCCAGCGGGGAGCAGACCTAAGCTGCAGTCGGACATCCTCAGTGCTGCTGAGGAGGCAGGAGAGGCTCCCACCACCACCGCTGTACTGGTAGCCATCAGCCTGGCTTGTGGCTGAGCAGAGCTCCACCATGTGGGAGCTCACTGACCACCAGAGGGCAGCTCCTGCATTGAGCGTCTGCTCCCTGGTGGTCAGTGTGTTTCATAGTGACCAGTCATTTCCAGTCTTTCTGCTGTTAGGGTCAGTTTGCATATTACCCTTCTACTATATAGGATAGAGGCCTGGTGCACGGGTGGGGGCCGGCTGGTTTGCCTTGAAGGGTGTCCTGGATCAGGGTGGGGGTCCCACTGGGGTGCCTGGCCAGCCGGGGTGAGGGGCTGATGGCTGTTTGCAGCCGGTCACACCCCCTTCAGGGTGGGGGTTCCCGCTGGGGTGCCTGGCCAGCCTGGATGAGGGGCTGATGGCTGTTTGCAGCTGGTCACACCCCCTTCAGGGTGGGGGTCCCCACTGGGGTGCCTGGCCAGCCTGGATGAGGGGTTGATGACTGTTTTCAGGCTGCCTGCACCTCCTTCAGGGTGGGGGTCCCCACTGGGGTGCCTGGCCAGCCTGGATGAGGGGCTGAGGGCTGTTTTCAGGCTGGCCAAGCCCGCCGGCGACTGAAGCTCCCAGCCTCTCCTTTTTTTTTTTTTTATTCTGGGATTTATTTACCTTCTATAATTGAAACTTTGTTGCCGCTCCAGCTCCGAGGCCACGCCTGCTGAAAGCAGGTATCTGGGGTTTGTTTAGCTTCTATAATTGCAACTTTGTTGCTTAGAGTGGAGCTCAGAGCCCGGCCGCAGCAGTGAGGAAGCTTGGCTTCCTCCATCACTGGAGCAAGCAAGCCTCCTGCTCGCTTCAGCTGCGTGGCTGCCGGCCGCCATCTTTGTTGGCAGTTAATTTGCATATCTTGCTGATTAGCCTATGGGAAGCGTAGCGGAGGTACGGTTAATTTCAATCTTTGTCTATTATTAGATAGGATAAGCCTTGTTCTATTAGGCCCAGGAAAATGGCTAATATGTGGACAGACTGGGCATGCACTAATTTCAATGTGCCTTAAAAAGGCTCCCTCACATCAGAGGAGATGAGTAAGCTTTGCAATATTAGAAAACAAAATGACATTTCTAGTTTAGTGTTCCTGAGAATAAAAGCAGTTTCCTTCATATGTTAGCATGTCAAGAAGGGTGGGGGTGGGGATGGGGGAAGGATGGGAAGAATGTATTGTTAGGGACAAAGAGAATGTCAAAGAGAAGAAAGTTACGAGGAGCTATTACTTAAACCTTTCCTGCAAGAGCTTTACCAGGCAAGGGATAGAAGGGGATTCATGCTCTTCCTGGGCACCCTTGATGCCTTTTGGAAAAGGAAAGAGGCACAGAATAGGGTCTTTCTGCTCCTGATCATATATCCAAGGTGCCCTGGGTCTATGAATGAAACTCAAGGAACAAGACACTTGAGCCTGTATTTCTTCAAGGAAAGTGGCAGCCCCAAGATAGAAGCTTATTTTAGGTGTGTGTGTGTGTGTGTGTGTGTGTGTGTGTGTGTGTGTGTTTTCTCCAGACAGCCCTGAGCTGGCTTCTACTTGTACCAGAATAACACTTGTCCCAAAGCAGATTCAGAGATTCAGTGGAGGACAGGGACCAGCAGTTTAATGGTCCCAGTGAGGATGCTCTCAGGGCACCACATGGAGCACTGAAGCAAGAGGCTGGCAAGATTATTGCAGGTCAGCGTGGAAGCTCACTTCCTGACCAGCCCCAGAGCCTGACAGGCTCCTTATAGACAATGACTATGCCCCAGAGCCCCCATTGCATCAGTTCTGTTAACTACTGTCTTTGATACCCACTGAGTGCTCAACAAATGCTAATATCCCGGTTTAACGTGCCTTTGAAGTCATTTAGAGTAGAGTTTGAAAGCTGGTTCTGCTATTTATTAGGTGTGTACCTTGGGCAAATTAAGAACTTTCTGAACTTTCTGAACCTGTTTCCACATCTGTAAAATTATGATAACTGTCCTGAGATAGCTGTTAACATTAAACAAGTGTGTCTATTGATAATATCTAGCATGATGGCTGTAATTTCTCTCTTCCACCTTTTCATTTCAGTTGATTCTTTGGAATCACTTTTTTTTTTGCTTTTTTATTTGTTTGCTAAGACTAATCTCAAACACAGTATTCTCTGTGAAGATTTTTCTTTTTAAAAAAATTCTTTATTGTTGAAAGTATTACATATGTCTCATTTTTCCTCCATTGACCTTTCCCTGGCCACTCCCAGCCTCCCCTCCCCCCCAGCACATGCTCTCACCCCCATACTGTCTATGTCCATTGGTTATGCTTATATGTATGCATATAAATCCTTTGATCTCTTACTGCCCCCATTCTCCCCTGCCTTCCCTCTGAGGTTTGATGGTCTGCTCTATGCTTCTGTGTTCCTGGATCTATTTTTGTTTATCAGTTTATGCTGTTTATTATTTTCCACAAATGAGTGAGATCATGTGATATTTATCTTTCTCTGACTGGCGTATTTCACTTAGCATAATGCTCTCCAGGTCCATTCATGCTGTTACGAATGGTAAGAGATCTTTCCTTTTTACAGTAGCTTAGTATTCCATTGTGTAGATGTACCACAGGTTTTTATCCACTCATCTGCTGATGGCACTTAGGCTGTTTCCAAATCTTAGCTATTGTAAATTGTGTGTCTATGAACATAGGGGTGCATATATTCTTTCTGATTGGTATTTCTGATTTTTTGGGATATATTCCTAGAAGTGGGATTACTGGGTCAAATGGCAGTTCCATTTTTAATTTTTCTGAAGCAAATCCATACTGTTTTCCACAGTGACTGCACCACTACTCTGCTTTCCCCCTCTCCTCTCACCTAAATGGCTACAAACTCGGTCTCCTTTGAACCCAGTACTGTTTGCCTTGTAAGTACAATTCAAAGTCAGTGTGGCTGTGTTTTATTCGACATATTTGGGGGAGGGTTGCATTTTTTCTTATTAAAAGATTATTTGTATATGAAAGAATATATAAGCAAAAATAACAAAACCAATCACTTCATTTGAAGAAAAGTTAATTATGAGAAAAGTTTCCACCTAGATAGAAATCTGTGCATCTCAGTGAATCATTTTTCTGTCTGAGATGAGCTTGTACAGTGATCATTTAAAAAGGGTTGGCATTTAAAATGCATCAATTTTTTTCTTCTGCCCACCTGGAGCTTATGTCAGTAGTTTTTGTACTGTGTTATTGGAAAAGTCACATGAAACAAGATTATTTATGAAAAATATTCAATTAGAAGAATAGATGAAGTTTTTAGTCCAGTGGATGAGTCAACCTGATCCTCTTTTTAATTTTTTTTAGCTAGTCCTAAATATGTTTTAAGATGATATTCTAACAGCTTTCCTGATGGAATATCTAACAATATTTAGAAAGAAAATGATAAGTGAAAAATAGAGATCATAGAAAGAGTCAAATCTAAATAAAACTCCTTAACTAAGTGAGTCCTTATAAATGACCTAATCCAGTTCACCAGTTATTTCATAGGCAAGGAATCAGTTCCAGAGAAGAGACTTGCTCAAACTGCAGAACCAGTAAGTAGCAAAGAGCAGAAGAAATTTCAAGTCTGGCTCTCCTTTCCCAATACCACCAGTTGTTATTTTTATTTCTAGTTGTTTTTCTAATTGCCTCACACTAGCTGTGTCTCAAGCTGAGTCCCTTTGATGCCAAGAGTAAAATTTGAAGAGTAGGACATTCAGATAACCTTGCTTACTATTATAAAGGCATATAATTAATCATGGTGAATTGAATGGGTTTACCTTTCTTAATACATTATTTTGTGCAGAGGACTAATAGAATCAATATTCCCTCCTTTAAAACAAATACATGAGTAAGGATCTGAGCATGGACTACATTTGTGTTACTATCTATTGTATGGTAGGCTCATTATAAAGGTGGTTGTTACTCCATTATGAAATAGAAATTCAAGGATGGTAGAATAATTAAATTGCAAATAAGATATTTTTATCTATTTTTTTTAAATATGCATAATTCAGAGTCATTACTCTATTCCTATGGGGAAGAGAGTCTTAGCACTTCTTTATTAGCTTTAGTTTCCAGCAATCAATCAGTAATTACTTAATAAAGTGGTGAGATTGGATGTTTAGTACAAAAAATGTGTAATTACCACATTAATGTGTTGTAATCAGCTCTTGATGGTGATTATCAATGGATGGAGAAATTAGAATATATGGGGGAGAAAAGTAATTTTCCTTCTACCCTTCTAAGTTCTCCTGGCTGATCTTAAAATCAAATTGACATGAGATATATTAAGAGGAGAAAATAACCAAATTTATTATGCATGTGCATATGGGGTCCTCTAAAAAATATGGCACCTGAGCCATCTTGAGTTCAGGAGAAAGGGAGATTGTGGTTTGGGACTTCAAAAGGTGGGAAGACAATTCACAGGAAAGAGTTAATGAGAGTGTAGTAAACAGTTGTTTGTTGGGCCCTCTTGGAACAGTGGGTCACAGAGAGGACTTGGAGAAATTGGGCCCTGCGAGGTTTCTTCCTGTCTATCAGGCCTAGTTCATATTAACCTATAATTAGCTAGGAGCATAGTTCACTTCCTGGAGCAGAGCTTCTAAAATTCTTTTAGGCAGTTACGGGAAAGGTCAAAGGTTTTTCCTGAATCTTGTTTGTTAAAACTAACCAGCATGAAATAATCACTATCACCCAAAATCACTCCACCCCTTTGTGGAGACAAAACCCTGCTCCTTCTCAAATGCCATCTCTCAGGGACTCCCTGAAAAGCCCAGCTGAGCAGGACCTGGAATACTGCTCTTGTTTCCCACTTTCTGATGTGGTAGTGAAAGTGGTACATTTGTATTAACACCTTATTGTCAATACTTATGCTGCAGACTTATGTCAACTCACCAAGCCATGTCCTCAGTTACAATGAACATACTCGAGTTTGCAAAAAATGAGCAGATTTGTACCTTCTTGCTTTCCATGAAGCAAGTAACTGAAGACTTCAAAGGTGCCAAAAAATGTATATACTGAATATTTTGTGAAAATTAGAGTGTATTGAGGTACTTTTTTAGAAGTGATAATAGTATTGTGGTTATTTTTTGTTTAAAACAAGACAACATCCCCAATGTGGAGTAGCTTATGCTAAACTCCATGTCACAAAACCAAGATTTAATTACAGCTTCAGCTTTCCCAGAAATGGAATCTTAAACCAGTCAATCAAATCACTTGATCAGCACTAGGTAGGTGATCTGCTTGATTAACCCCTGCCAATCTCCAAGGAAACTAACCTTGCAGTGACCAATCTGCTTTTTGCCTTTTATGACTTGTTCCTATTTCTTTCTACCTATAAAACGCTTTCATGTTGTACAATTCCTAAGAGTTCCTTTCCACCTGCTAGTTTGGATCCTGCCAGATTCATGAATCATTTAATAGAGCAAATAAGATTTTTAGAATGTATTCAGTTGAATTTTGTTTTTAATAGTTTTTAAAGAGTCATTTACATTTAAAGCTACATACAGAAATATTTATAGATAAAATAATATGACATCTGTAATTTGCTTTATGTCAAAGAGAGGGAAGTGTAGGATAGGGCTTGGTAAGGCACTAAACACATGTATATTTATTTGGATTCTAGCTTTAGTCAGATCCCCTGTGGAGCAAAAGGGCCAGAGGCTGGCTGTGGGCTGCCTTGCCTGGGGGAAGTAGCGCCCATTTAGTCAGGGTTCATCTCTGGATAAGGGGGAGTTGTGAGCAACCAACATTTATAGCAGCTGAGGGATGGGTACACTGGCCTTGTGAGAGCAGTCTGGATGGGTACAACATTAACCACTAACAACCTCATTCCAGGTTTCATTGTTTCCTGCTTTTATTTTTGATATTGCTCAAATTATTTTATCTATTTTTTTTGAAAGGGTCTATTCCTCTTCATTCATTCAGTAAAGATATAAGGAGCATCTACTATATGCTAGACACCATTCTAAGCACTGGGGATACACTACCAAACAGGACAGATACAGTCCTTGTCCTTATACAACACGCATTCTAATGGCCAATGAAGACAATAAATAAACAATGTAACTTCCAATATTTATAAGTAGTAGTAAGAAAATAATATAGACATCATGCTAGTGATTGTGGGTGTTAATCAGGGTGTGATTTTATATGGGGTTTATAAACCGACCTTGCATAAGTCTAGTCATCAAGAGTGGACATGGTAGAAGGTGGATGAATAAAGAATAGAATAAATCAGAGATTGCAAATCTGTCCTGGCAGCAGAGGTCTTGGAGAGCTTGGTATATTTATGTTCCAACATAGTGAGTTATATCTGAAGCTCCCTAAATCTGAATGTTGAGTGGTGTCTTAATTTGATATTTATCAGCTAGCAGACATAAGGAGATGTGCATAATGTAGCAGAGAATTTAGATTATTTTTTCTAAAGAATCTAAATATTTTTCTTTGCAGTAATGGGAAACTATCTGTCTTTAAGCAGTGTTAAAGAAGAAAAATTCAACCAAGTAGGTTGGCTTTATTGAGTGATTCATGCAGCATCCCATCTAGTAAATAGGTACTCTGAGAAGTTGTACGTAATGGAAGATCTTTATAGGAAGAAAATGGGAGGGACAAGAAATTGTTAGCAAAAGAATGAAAGGATTGTTTTAGGCAAGGGTACCTTTCTTGGGGAGAAGGGCAGCAGGGGTCTTATCCAGCAAATTACCTCACTGGTGTTGATCAGGAAATTCCAGACTGACTGGTTTAAGGCCACATTTATGGGAGGGGCTGAAACTGCAGTTAAGTCTTGGTTTGCTGTATATGGTCAAGGGACTCCACCCAGGGCCTGAAGTTTCCTTCTCTTAACAACTAATGAGTCCATTTAGGGGAGAGTCTATGCATCTACAAATGTTTATGTACATGTCATATGTATGTATTTGCATGTTTATGTAAGTATATATAGATAGATATGCATATATATTTAAAAATTAGAATAATGCACTCTGCTTTTTATATAGTATATCTGGTAAATAATTTTATTTAAGTACATATGCATCTGCCTTATTCTTTTAAGATTAGCTAGGATTCTGTTATGAAAATGATTAACTTATTCCCACAGATATTTGCGTTATTTCTCACAGAATGTATGCATTTGTGTACCTATGTGAGTATACTTGTGGGATACAATGTGGGATAACATATTAAATTTCACAGATTTTGCCAAATAGCCCTGAATACAATTTGTATCAATATGTGCTCCCACCTATAGGAGATGAAAGTGCGTTTTTTCTCATCTCTTAACTAAACTTTATATTAGACTTTTTGATGATCACAGTTTTATAATCAGAATTGGATGTATGACATAATTTTAATTTGATTTTTCTTATTATGAGTGAATTTGAGTACATATATAGTCTTAAAAGCTATTGGTATTGCAGAAGGGAGTATATTTGAGAAATATTTAGAAAGTAGAATCAATCTACCAAAGAGCATCTCTGGAGTTAAGGAGAGGATCAGGCCTATATCCCAGGTCTCCAAAATCATAAACCAGTGAAATTACATCCCTATAGTTTTCTCAAGATTCAGCTCAAAGACTAACCTCTCTGGAAAAGCGAATTACTCCCTCCTCTGTTATTCATTAACACCCTGTACATAGCTCTGCTCAAGTCCTTACCTCATTATGTGTGTTTTATTTAATTGAGTTTTTAAGTCTTACACACTTGCAGCAAAAATTCAAATAGTATTGAAGTGTCTAATGTAACCAGGTACATTCTCATCTCATTCCTTTAAACCTAGCCTTCTAAGGGAATTCCTAAGGAACTGATTTATACAAATCCCAAAATTTCCATTATATTCTTTGCTTATAAATATAAAACACATTTATACCTATAGTTAAAAATAATATTGTCATCAAATAATATATACTATTAGGTAACTTCATTTTTACAACAATAATATAATCTTTCTAAGTTAACATATACAAATATATCTTATTTTTTAAGAGCTCATAGAGAATTCTATTGGATGGATGTAATATAATTGATCAAAACATAAATGGGCACTTTGGGCTGATCCCAGGGTTGTTTTTTTTTGTTTGTTTTACTATTATGAATAATGATACTATAATCCATATACATATCTCTTGAAGTACTTATACCCTTACCTCAGTTGGATATATTCCCAGAGCATGAATTTGGAGTCAAAGGGTATACAATTTTAAAATTTAACAAATATTTCCAGATTACTTTTTTCCAAAAATGTGTCATAATTTAAGCCTTACTAACAGTGTACAAGAGGAAATACTTTCCTAATCCTTTAATAGTCCTATATACTGTCATTCTTTAAAGATTTTCTTAAATTATTGGACAGAAGTTTGGTACTTTCTTGTTTTTATAATTTGTGTAATGTTCTGACTATTATTGAGATTGTGATTCTTTTACATTTTCTGATATGTGAAACACCTTTTCATAGTCTTTGTCCATTTTTATAATGGGTAGTTTATTCATCTTAGAGCTTTCTTGCATATTCCAGATAGTGTATGTTTTGAAATTTTTTTTTCTAATCTCTCTTTTATTTTTTTCTTTGCTCATGGGGTCTATGGCCATATGTGGAGAGTCAATATGTCTTATTTTCTTTTTTAGCTTTTAAGTATCTACTCTTATTTAAAGAAATTTTGCTAAGCACAAAGTTATAAAGTATTCTCAGGTTTATTTTAAACGTTTTATTTTTTCTTTTTACATTTAGTTCTTTGAAGCACCTGTATTAAAAATTTTGATATAGTGTATATTTTCCCAACTAATGATGGCTTTTATTTAAAAAATTCTTAAGTTATAAGAATGAGGAAACTGAGACTTACTGAAGCAAAGTGAATTGCCCAATAACACCAAAATTATTTGTGTGCTTGCTTTTATTTTCTCCCCCTTAGATTTTAAGCTCACATGAGTAAAAATCTCAAGTGTATTATTCACCTCTGTATCATGGACACCTGACAATATCAATAAATATGAATAATAAAGTCTTGTTTTTTAATCCTTACCTGAAGATATGTTTATTGATTTTTAGAGGGAGGGAGGGAGGGAGGGAGGGAGGGAGGGAGAGAGAGAGAGAGAGAGAGAGAGAAAGAGACATCGATGTGAGAGAAACATCAATTGGGGTTGCCTCCAACACGTGCCCCAACCTACTGGGGATGGAACCCACAAACCAGGTGTGTGCCTGACTGGGATTCGAACATGCAACCTTGCAATCTTTTGGTGCACACGATGACACTTTAAACAACTGAGCCCCCTGGCCAGAGCATGAATAAATAAGTTCTCTTGATCATTAGACATGATACTGGAGTAGTCCTAGATGGCTGAGAGGATTGGGCATCACTGTTTATCACTACAACTTGGAGCCAAAAGCAGCAATCGTCAATCTCAAAGTTTTGACACTAGAAATGTCTTCATCAGAGACTTTCTAATGTTTTGGGCATGCAGTGAGGAAGGGAGAAAATCCAAATGCGCAAATAATCATATGGTTATTTAGATCTTCCGATTTAAATTTGTAGCTGTTAATATTAATATAATGTAAATTTGTGAAGTCTGGCAAGTTTTCACACACTTCCATCAGTTTCACCCTGCTTTCTGACGTGCAACACTTTTCTCTGCACTTCTTGTGAATTGTGGCAGGTAGTTCTAGTGGAGAACTCCGTCTAACTGCGCACGCTGCCAGCAGACTGGTCTGTGAAATGCTGTGATTTAAAAGGGAAGCTGAGGGATCATCAGTCATCTGTCCCAGCAGGCACCCCGAAACACATGATTATACTGAATGTCTTTAGATTAGAGCTGCGGCCTTGGTGCTCTCAGACAGGCAGCCTGAGCATCAGCGTCATATCCTGCCCAGGTGAACTCTGCTTAATCAAAGATTAGCTGCTTGTTTTGATTTTGAGTAATTAAGTAGAAAACCTGAAATTCTGACTGGTATTTTATCTTTGCTCTGAATATGGGACCAGATCCATTTTTTCTAAAGTGCTTGGATATATTTATCTGAAACAGCTGTATTATCTCAGAAGTATGACGGATAACATTCTCTGTCCCACATTCTCTCAAACACCTTGCCTGGCAGTCAGTCTTTGTTTTTATTTGCACCATGAAGATGCTAAAAGCCAAAACAGTTAAATCATATGTAACATCGAAGATTTAGCTGTTTATATGTCTGTTCACTATGCCTAACCTCCATTTCTCTTCTCCTTGCTTCTGCTTAAAGCCCACGTCTTGGTGAAAGAATCTGGGACTTCCCAGGATATGTAAAACCAAGTTGGTATAATTATTTTTTCACTGAAAATTCTCTTTACTATGTATAGACAAAATTTCATTCAATGAACTTAGTAAATGATCACTGAGAGAAAAAAGAACTCTTCTCTGAAAAAAGATTCTGAGTACAGTAGTGTTGGTGGAAGGCTTGGGCAAGTGTCAAATGATGTCCAGTGTCACATGATGCCAGCTGTAGTCAAATGTGGAGGGTGAGGAGTGCATAAGTCTCCCAGTCTCTCTATCTCATGGAAAGGAACACTTACGCCTATTTCCAAATGCATCCTCCTCTCATTATACTCTGTCTCTTTACAGGGCTGGCAAAGAGGAAGGGCTTTGCAAGCATGAGAATGGCCTTATGCTGAGACAGACCCCTTGCAGGGTGCAGGTGGACTGTGCTGCCAGCACCTGGAGACCTTGTGGGAAGTTGACACCATTGGCAGTCCTTCCTGCTGCAGTTTGTTGCTAGGCAACCAGGGAAGAGCTGCTGGGACTGTCCTGTGGTTTTTCCTTTCTCCACATAGTGACCATATAATTCCTATTTAGTAAGAAGGGGAAATTAAGAAGCCAGTTCCTGTCCTGAATGGTTAAGGAAAATAAGGAGAATTTATGGAAATGCACCCTGGGCTACTTAATGCCTTGAACCTTCTCCCTGTCAGCTGTATTTCTCTCTCTACCTCCTGTCAGTGTGTGCCAGTGATTTTAACAGTGCCAATTTAATACTGAAACAATCAAATGGGCTTCTTTGAGACTATGCCAATTTATTACTTCCATGTATGAGCATAAACACAAAAGACCTACTCTTTCTCAATACACTTGAATAATTCTCATTATGTCAATGATTGATGTCAACGGCAGTTGTGAATGTATATCAAGAAATGAATAAAATTTCAAAACCCTTTAACAGATCATTCAGACAAACCCTGTTTTTGTATATGTATGGTAACATAATGAAATGTGCTCTTATTCTTTTCTCTAAGTTGAGGCAATATTCATCAGTGTTCATTTCTTTAAATGTCATGATTGCACATTTCCTGCATTCAAAAAATTAATCAGCAATGTAGATGTAGCCATAAGTATGTACTATTCCAAGCCAAGTTTTGTGGTGTAGGAAGAGTGAATTACTGATGGTATTTTCATTGCTGTGGTTGTGGTCATGACTTTTTCAAAAACTGCAGTTTGAAATTGACAATGCATCATCATAATCCGTTTTTCATGCCGGAAACACCCACTTAAAATAGTTTTGTTTTTTTCTCTGAATTCCCGTAGGCAGATTCTTTTCACAATCAAGTTGCATAGAAACCCTTTATTCATAAGGGATAACATCTGAGATATATCAATGAAACATTCATGACCTCTGCTTTTCTAAGTAGTGGCAGTGACTTTGAAACTGCCCAATTCTTTTCTTTGGAAAAGATTTAAAAACAAAACAGCACCTTCGTGTGTGTGTGTGTGTGTGTGTGTGTGTGTGTGTGTGTACACATTATTATAATGAGGAGAAGTCAGACAGTGCTGACCAGAAATCCTTGGGCAGAGGCCATTTCAGCTCATCCAGTGGTGTAGACTTGATGCCTACAGCTGGTCTTGGCATGTAGTGAGTGCCTGTGAATTTTTGGAAAATACAGTCACCAGTGGTATTCTGGAAACCTCCAGGCTCTCTGTATAAGTAATGTCAGCCTATCTGTAAATTCATCACAGTTTCTAAGTTTAGAGTCAAAATGTTGTCTTTTAAAGTCTGATTTTTCTAAGAATATTCTGACATAGTCAAGGCAAATGAATGGATGTTTGCCTTATAGATTTTATGTTGTTTGTTACTGTTTATTAGAAGTACTATTGTAAAAATTGAGTAATGAGAGACCTTGTTATTTTGACAGGATACTAAGAATATTATATTAAAAACAGAAAAAGAACTAGAGTAGGAAATGTTTTAATATCCAGATAATACTTTGAAATTTATTTTAAACAGGACTCATAAAAACATCACTAATAATTTCATGTAAAATGAACATGGAGGTCACAATGTAGGTGTTTATCAATTAAAGTTCATGCAAGCATAACTCTAGCCAGCTACGTGATGTCTTTGGTCTTTTACAGTTGAAAAAAATATATTAGAAATTCTACTGGTGATTGGAGAATAGAAGCAGCACCCACTGATTAGAGAGGTTGCATAAGGATTGAGGAATCTGGGTATTTTAAATTCTACCTTAGTTCTAACATACTCAGATATTCCTGTCTCTGCTTTAGCAGCATGCTTTATGAGATCTTGATATTTTACAGTCACAGAAGTTTCTTTAAGTACTTGCACAAAACTTCCTATTCATATTTGGGAGGAAGAATATACAGATTTATTTTGTTGTTGTAAAAGTTAGAATATAGCAAAACAGCAATTTAAGAAAAAGGAACACACATTAGATATGTATAGTATTCTATTTCTCTGGTTCCTGTTCTTAAGTAGATCCAAATTAGTATGGAAAACATGCAACTTAATTCCTTTTTTATTACCTAACTATAAAGAATCATAATATAGTAGGAGATTAGATGAGCATTTCCTATAAATTACAGAGGATTAGAAAATGCTTCCTATAAGCAGATTTTGGGATTTAAATGCCTGATTTCCTCCTGAATATTTCTGTCTTTTAGTAAATGAACATTTTTCTAAAAACACAGTGATGCAGTTTAGATTACAAACATGTTTGTTTTAAAATATAATTGAGAAGAGAAAAACTGTGTAATTTGGAAATTAAGGTGTTTTGCCTTGTCCTGGTTGCTTGTGTTGACTGAGTCAGTTTTATGCAGAATAAACTAGGACTGAGGAGAAGGAAGATGTGTTACCATATGGACTTTCAGTTACCATGCAGCATTGAAAAGTCTAGCAGTCTTTATAGTGGTTCTGAGTGTTTCCTCTAGAGCAGGAAGTGATCGTAAACTTAAAAATGTGGAAAATGTCTCCTAATTATGAGCAGGTTGGGCTCTGAAAAGCTATAAATCCATTTTTTAAAATGCATTCCTAGCTATGAATAATGACTAAAATGAACTTCAGCTTGCAGTGTCTCCATGCATTACATTCTATACTCATGCCTTCCACAAATATCTTTTGAGCATATACTCTGAACCTGGTATAGTTATGGCCACTGGGCAAACAGCAATAAAAGTATATAAATAAAAGTATCTACAATATAATGTTAGGAAATGAGGAGGACTTTAAATAAAAATTAAATATGAAAGGACAGAAAGCATGACAGGGTCTATAGTTTTACACTGGGTGGTCAGGAAGGATTTCTCTGAGGAGGTGATATTTGAACAAAAACATGAATGAGGTGGTGAGTAAGGTAAGGATGTGAACCGCGTGTATAACTGGAGGATTAATGCTCCAGTGAGAGAGAACCGGGAATGAAAACAGCTTGAGGCATGAGTTTGCTTGGTGTGCTGAACAATAAGAACAACAGAATCACCATGAGGGAGGGGGAAGGGTTAGAGGTCAGAGGTGTAGCCAAACTCTGTGCTACCCAGGACCTTCTGGATGTGGTAAGGCCTTAGGATTCTGTTCTAAGTGTGATCACCCTGGATGCTGAGTCAGCAAGGATATTTCATTCATATATATATATGGAAATGTGGAAGAACAGACTATATTTAGGAGGCTAAGGCAGATCTTCGCTGGAGATGATAGTGGGCCGGATGGTGGAATAATGGTGGAGTTGGGAAGAAGTAGTTGGATTTGTTGGCAGACTGGGAGTGGGGTAGAGAGAGTGGCATTGAAGATAGCTTGAGAATTTTCAGCGCAATATTTTCAAGCTGAGTATTTTCAGATATTGTTATTCTTGAGTAAATACATTTTAGTAGGCTTTAAAAATATAAATACATTTTAGTAGGCTTTAAAAATATATATTAGATTTGTCTGCTTTGAAAATCCATTTAGTCTGGTGAGTATCCCCTAAATCAGTGGTCGGCAAACCACGGCTCACGAGAGTCACATGCGGCTTTTTGGCCCCTTGAGTGTGGCTCTTCCACAAAATACCATGTGAGGGCGCGCAAGTACAGTGCGATTGAAACTTCGTGGCCCATGCACAGAAGTCGGTTTTCAGCCTGGGCGAGTCTATTTTGAAGAAGTGGCGTTAGAAGAAGTGGGGGGGGTGTCGGTCGGTCAGGTGACGGGAGACGCAGCGCCGCGGAGGTGCGTGCGATTCATGCACGGGTTGAGTGAGCCAGTCAGTCAGCAGTCTCACTGTGCAGTGGTCAGTGCTACTCGCGTCCTCAAATCGCGCGCGGGTGACAAAAGTACCTACTCGAAGCATAAAGTTACCTGTATTTTTCCAACCAGCTGCAAATCCTACAGGTATTTAATTTTATCAATAAATAATATTGTTATTAAGTATGATATCAAGTTTTATTCAACGTACCTATAGTTTAACTAAGACTTAAAACTTTAAAGTTTATTAAGTTAATTTTAGGGAACGTTGTGGAGTGAAAGAAGATGTAGTGTCGAGGATTGAGAAAGGTATGCTGAGATGGTTTGGACATCTAGAGAGGATGAACGAAAGGAGATAGACGAAACAAGTATACAAGATGAGTGTGGATGGGAGAGTTGGAAGGGGTCGACCTCATCGAATGTACCTCAATCAGATTGAGGACGTTTTTAGCAAAGGCCAGCTTAGGAGTACCCTGATTAAGTTAATAACAATGTACCTACCTATATAGTTTAAGTTTAAAAAATTTGGCTCTCAAAAGAAATTTCAATCGTTGTACTGTTGATATTTGGCTCTGTTGACTAATGAGTTTGCCGACCACTACCCTCGATGATCTCTGCTGTTCTTTCATCTTTCCTGTGTGACCTGCTGTTCCAGGGAACCTCGCCTTCTCTTAAATTAACATGGAGCCAATAGGCACCCAAATGTATTGTTGCCTCATAGTTATACTCATGAAATCCAATTCACAAATCACATTTCTTCATGGTTGACTCATCATTTGTTCTTCATTACTTAATTAATTCAGCAAACATTTACTCATTTCTTTAACAAATATTTATTGAGTATCTACTGTGTGCTAGATACCCAAGACTAAACAAAACAGATGAAATCTCACCCTCAGGGAACTTACTTCAAATGGAAGGAAGGATAAAATAAATAGATGAGTAAACATCTATTGGAGAAGACTAAAGCAGGAATGGGAGAAGGTACACTGAGTTAGGGGGAAGAAGGAAGTACTCATTGAAAAGGTGATATCAGAAGAAAGACTTGAAGCAGGTAAGGGTAGAAGCTGTGTGTGTGTGTGTGTGCGCGCGCTCGCGCGTGCGCTTATGCATGCATATGAGGGTGCAAATAGGGAAATTGGTCCAAGGAAAGGAAATATGTGCAAAGCATGAAACTGGAAATGTATCTAATGAATTCTTGGAATACCAAGGAGACCAGTGTTGCTGATGGAGCAGCTTGAGCCAGAGGGAGAGGAGTACTAGATGGGGCAAGATGGGCAAATGGGAACAGATTATTACATGTTTGAGTGAGAAAAGCGGGTATTGGACGTTTTTGAGTAGGGGACTGACATGGTTCTTGTGTTTTAATAGAATTGCTCTATTGCTGTGTTTAGAATGAGACTAAAGTTTGGGGCAGATGTAGAAGAAAGAAACAGTTGGGAGGCTAGGTCAATATTGTCATTATTGATTGCACAAGCACAGTGCTCCACACATGTCCCAGGATTTTCTCGCTGTTCTTAAGAATCATCCTCACTATTGAATGATTTATCCAATATGCATGGAAGACATTTGTTATTTTTTCACTACTTTTGGTTTGCATGTATGTTTTAAATTATCTCTCTTTTCCTTTGAGTTGAGATTGTAAGCCTCCTCTTAGCAGAACTTTAAATCTTCTGAGTTTATTTTGTTTTACTAAGAGTTACCAAGGATAGGGCAAATAAGTGTTGCAAAATCTCTTAAAACTAAGCCAAACACAGTAAGTATTCTGCAAACAAGGGAATGTACTAATCCACGGGATCCTAACATTATCTAATGCTAATGTCATCTCTAGGAAGTGTGCGTATTGACCTGCTTTCTCTGAGGAGTAAAGTAAATATAATTGGGTTGGTATTTACGAAAATGTGTAGGTTGAAATTTAATTAGAGCAGTCCTTGTCTACGTTTTCATTAATCTGAAAGTGTGTAATTGTATCCTTATGTATTTTTATACATATGTTCACTTTGAAGTATGCTTGCTGTGCCCAAATTATAGCCAGCCAGTTTTTAAAAATTGTCTGTGAAGGGTAGCTCTCTCTAATCTCATAACAGTAGCCAAATTTCCCAAGGCTCATTATACCTTGTGTTCCTGCATATCTGACTGAAGGGTTTATGTCAGACTTCTATACTAAAGTGCAGTGAAAGCTAAAAACATAACTCTTTAGCTTACTCTCAAAGGATTGTTTCTCTGAAGTGAAAAGAATAGAAATACATTTGTAAGCAACTTTCAGGCTATAATTTTGCAAGAAAAGCCTAACTATAGCCTATAGTGTAGGAAGAGGGGTTAGAAATATAACATAAACCAAAAAAATGAGCCTCTAAGAAAAAAAGACACCACCAAAAGATATAGCCCATTTTTTTTCCTATTCATTAGATGATATAAGGGATGTGTCATGTGTGCTCAGAAATGATTAGGATTTACCTTGCAAAGACTATATGACCTCATTGTTCCAAGGAATCCAGCCTAACTTTAAGTGGACAGTCAGAGAACTATGGACAGGCCCGTCCATCCCTCCTGCCTGAGTACTTCTACACTGCAGGAGGCTTAGCCACTCCCTGCCGGGCACAGAGAACATGCCCCTGGTGTTTGCTACCTGGGGGAGAGCTCTGTTTGTTTCTGTCTGAATCACTGTGCAGCTACTGTCCTGCTCTGCCGATGACAGCTCTTCTCAGCACGGAGAGAGGGTGGGAGAATGACAGGTAGTGAGAAACAAAGGGAGATAATTCAGGAGTCTCAGCAAACAAAGGCTTGTTGGATGTTAATGAGAAGACATAGGGGAAATGGATTCTGATACTTAGGTGACATGCATGAAGTGAGAATGATAAGTGAGCTTTTAATAGTTCCTGGATTCAGTTTCTCATTTAGGTCATCTGACTTTTGTCCTCTCTTGCCAACAATATTTTTAAAAATGTAGATATGCTTGAAAAGATAAAAGTATAAAAGGCTTGATATAAAAGGTCTGAGAAAACAAGTGTATGAGCCCTAGCCGATTTGGCTCAGTGGATAGAGCATCGGCCTTCGGACAGAAGGGCCCCAGGTTCGATTCTGGTCAAGGGCACATGCCTGGGTTGCAGGCTCAATCCCCAGTAGGGAGCATACAGGAGGGAGCTGATGAATGATTCTCTCTCATCCTTGATGTTTCTATCTCTCTCTTTTCTTCCTCTCTGCAATTGATAAAAATATATTTTAAAAACACAAGAGTATGTGACATAAAAATTAAATTCTCTTTATAGCCTCATAACTTAACTCCTAGAGACAACAATTACTAATATATGTATATATATTACCAAATCATTTTTTTAAAATCCTCACCTGAGGATATTTTTTCCTTTTTTTGTTTTTTTTTTTGTTTTTTGTTTTTTGTTTTAGAGAGAGAATGGAAGGGAATGGGATAGACAGAGAGAGAAATATCAATGTGATAGAGACACATAGATTGGTTAACTCCTGCATGAGCCCCGACTGACCGGGGCTGGGTATGGAGCCTGCAACCAAGGTATGTGCCTTTGACTGGAATTGAACCCGAAACCCTTCAGTCCACAGGCAAACGTTCTAACCATTGAGGAAAGCTGCTAGGACATTAATCATTTTAATTAATTTATAAACATAGCATGTAAACATATACTACATACAGGGTTGGGCAAAAGTAGATTTATTCTTCAGAAATTTAGAAGTTTTATTTAGTTGATTCATCAGTTTTTTTGTTTGTGACCTTTAAGGATATTTTTTTAGAGCTTTTCCTGCCACACGTTTATGAAAAACGTCTATCTCTAGTGTTCTTGTGGCTATATTTTACACTTATAACAATACACTATTTATAAGTTTTTCTTAATTAGGTTTTTATCCTAAATCCCAGAGAGAGAGAGATCTTCAGCAATTATACTAGAATTTTAGTAAGGCTTCTATTTCCATATCCAGTTTGGCATAAGTAATTTAAAATATAATGACAAGGTTCCCCCCCCTCCTAAAATAACACCTAAATATCAGCCACCAAAGAGGCATCCAAAACATACCTGCAGAACAAAAGGACCTAAGAAAGTTCTTTGCTCTCAAATATCTTCTCCTTCAGCCAGTAGGGGTCTAACACAAAGTTTATTTCTATCTTGAAATGCAAAAACTGTTGGGAGAGTTTGACTTTAGCCAGTGTGCATAAAAGAAGTTGCTTGTCACACACTGATGTACAACTGTCTCTACCATCCATCTCCAGCATTCTTTTCATCTTGCAAAACTAAAATGCTAACTTCCCATTTGCTTCCCCTCCCATCTTCTGGCAGCCACCATTCTCCTGCCCATTCCTGTGAATATAACTGTGTTAGGGATGTCAAATAAGTGAGATTATTCAGTATGTGTCCTTTTGTGAATGGCTCATTTCCCTTGGCTTAGTGTCATCAAGGTTCATGCATTTTGTTGTAGCATATATCAGAATTTTCTTCCCTTTTTCACTTACAATTGTCACACAATATTATATGTATGTCTCCAGTGTACAACATAGTGATTAGACATTTATATAATTTATGAAGTGATCACCTCAATAAGTCTAGTAATCATCACACAGCATACATAGTTGTTACAATATTAAAATAATGACTCTTTAATTGTCGCCTTGTAGAATAAAAGCATAGTGCAATTATACTTATACCCTCATAACTGATTAATTTTAATCTAAAGTTTTATTCATTCAATAAATACATACTAAATGCTTATTGTATGGCAGGTATCGAAATGGGTACTGAGATATAGCAGTGAACAATACAAAGCATGCCCAGTGCCTGCATGGAGTTTATACCATCTAATGAAAGGATGGGCAAACTATGGCCAAAATGATTGTGCAGCACAACCACTCCCATTTGTTTACCTATCATTTATGGATGCTTTCTCACTACAAGGGCAAAGCTGAACAGTTGAAACAGAGACTGTATGTTCAGTAAAAAGCCCAATTTATTTACTCTTTAGTCCTTTATAGAAATGATCTAACAGAAGATAAAGCCCTCTTAGACAAATGCAGAACTTCAATTAAGTAGAGTTTCTGAGAAGGGAGAGTGTCTCAGAGCATAAACATGGGAGGTATGTCTTGTCTGAGGGGACATGGCAATGGCATTTGGTTTAATGGGCACTTAAGAATGTATAAGACTAACTCACAAGTTAGGGGAGGGAGGGAGAGAGGTTCACTATAGCGTTTGGGGCAAAGCGTCAGCCTGTGGACAGGGTAAGCTTGTCCTAGAAGAATAGAAAGGAGGATCCTGAGTCTGGAATAGAACCAGTTCAATGGTACAAAATGAGGCTGGAGAGGTAGGCAAGGGCCAGATCACACAAAGTCTGTTAGTTGTTTGTTTTTATTGAGTTTATTGGAGTGACATTGGTTAACAAAACCATAAGGTTTCAAGGGTACAACACAACAAACATCATCTTCATGCTGCATCTTGTGCCCATTGCCCAAAGTAAAGTCTCCTTCGATCCCCATGTATGCCCCCTTTGCCCTCTTCCACCTCCCCCCACCTCCCTTTCCCTCTAGCTATCACCATATATGTGTAAAAAACACATACATATATATGTATATAGTTTTTGCTCAATCTCTTCACCGTTTTTTCCCCACCCAACACCCTCCCCCCACTCCCATCAATAGATGAGTATATGGAAAAAGCAAACAAACTGTGGTATATTTACACAGTGGAATACTACTTGGCTGTAAAAAATGAAGACAGCATTACCTATGCAACAGCAAGGCTATTAATATTTATTAGTGTTTAGAACTTTTTCTTAGGAACAATGAGAAACCATTGAAGGCTTTTCAAGAAAAAGGGATAGTCAGAAGCCTATTGCAATTTTCCACCTGAGGCAGAGAGGTGACCTGGACTTGGGTAATGAGCAAGAACATGGCGTAGTGCATGGATTTAATTAGATGTGGGTGTTTTGGAAAATGAAGAAATCACAATGGCCCCCAGGTTTGCACTTCAGAGGCTGTCATTTACTAAGATGGTGGACACAGGGAGATGGTCAGGATTGGTGAGATATCTCGAGTTAATTTGAGGGGTATGTTGAGTTTGAAGTGATTATTGAATCAGCAGTTCATTATGATGGTCTGGAGCCAAGAAGAGAGACATTTATCGTTATAAACATGGCAGTTTTAAGCCAATTAACTTTTTTTGAGAATGAACAAAAACATCAGAAAAGACCAGAGAGTATATTTCTTGACTACGTTTGCAGGGTTGTCTGTGGACTTTAATAGTCAAGAGCCCTTGAGTGGAAATCTTCTTTGCTTCAGCCTTGTAGTACCATCTGTGTTTTTGGCCAGGAAAAACACAGATGGTACTACAAGGGCAAAAAGGTGAATATAGACATTATATGATCCCCTGTGTGCTGCAAATATCCCAGACCACAAACTTGAAATGTTACATCTAGACCTCTCAAACTGGGAAGAATCTTATGTATTCAAGTTGTGATCAATGTCTGGTTGGTGTTGGTCGTGGTTAGAGCATCAGCCCGCACACTGAAGGGTCACACGTTCGATTCCCAGTCAAGGGCACATAACTGGGTTCCAGGTTCAATCCCAGGCCAGGTCTGGGCATGTGCAGAAGGCAACCAGTTAATGTTTCTCCCCTTCTCTCGCTTCCTCTATGCTTCTTCCCTCCCTCCCTTCCACTCTCTAAAAATCAATGCAGAGAATATTGTCAGGTGAGGATTAACAAAAAATTGTGATAAAAATTGGTTTATGATAGACACTAATACAAATACAGATGGGGCAAAAGTAGGTTTACAGCTGTGATTATGCAAAGCACAAAGTTTATTCTTGTACTTTTATTTATTGTTTTCCATAGGAACAACTGTAAACCTACTTTTGTGCCACCCAGTATTCTATATATAGGAATTTTGTGGTGATAAAATTCTTCTTTCTGATTAATGTCTTTCTAGGTGCAATTTTTACACCATGCCTCTGCTAGGTGGAATAGTTTGTGGATAGATATACTTACCTACTTCCCAATCCCAGCCCCTATTGTCAATCTCATGAGACCAATAGCTTACAATTTTATCAAAAGATACAAATTCTGGGGTGATACAGTATATTTCTAAGAATAGAAAGTATTAATCTATGTATGCTTATATACTTATCTTTAACTGTGAAAATGAGTATCTCTAGTTATGAAAAAAAATTTGGTGCCAAGTCCCCAGTGTTCAAGATAATTTATGGTATCATTAATATGATTGTTTTTGTTGTGTGATTTACTTAGCATTGTTTGCATAAATTATGGAAATTCATACAATAGCCTCAGGCATCAATCAAACACAAATCTAACAAGTAGAGAAATGTTGCTACTCTTAATTTTTCCACATTCTGTTGAGTTTGTATTGCTAAAACTACATTTCACTCTTAAGACTATGGGAGATTTTTAGAAATGGTCTCAGAGCCCAAAAGTCCTTAATAAAGTTGCCTTTCCTAAATGGAAATACCTGCACTGTTAGACAGGGATAAAATAGTTTCCACATTAAGGGTCATTGATGGGAACATTAAGTGTGGAAATTAACATCTTAAACCCAAGGCTAGCAGAGAAGTTAGGTTATTCTTTAACTAATGGCAAGGATGTGACAAAATTCCGTTAAAGGAAAATGAATGGGATATTTTAACTGCACTTTAAATCAATGATCATCTGAACAAAAGTGCAGCCAGTATCTTTATAAATGACTTGCAAAATAGGATTAGATTTCCATAGTGAGACCTGTTATTTGTGTAGATGGTATATTAGCGTACAGTAATTTTGCAGTAAATTGGAACATTGTAAAGTTACGATGTAAAAGTAACTGGTTATAGATCTATATATGCAACATTTTTGAATTTAAAAGAGTACAGAGCATAAATCATAAGCTAATCCATTAGAGAGAAAGAGCAGGCATGTGAAATATTGCTTCAAGCTTACCACTGATGGTTTGGAGGCTTAATCAAACTGAATTAACTTCCACAAATGTGACCCTAAGGTAGATTGTTGATTATCATTCTCAATTAGTGATTCCTCTGTTTTTCTCATGTTTAATGGTCAAATTTGGATACATATAGGCAGAGACAGCTGTGGGTGATTCCTTTCCAAGCTACTCAATTCAATTTCTGCTAAGATTTCCCCAGTGTCAATTGCAATGTCAATGGTAATGTTAGTGTTTTCATAAGAACCCTTGAAGATTAAGACTGTTTTCCAAAGGAAGATTTTAGATTCTATAATTGAATGTTTTGTGTTTGTTTGAATCAGCTATTTCCTTTTTCTAGATTTACTCCATCATTTTAGAAAATAGACCTATATTTTAGCTGTGGTGCCCTCCCAGTGGGAGGATTATAGGGGTAGTTTTCTTTTGTAAATTTAAAAATTTATTGCTTTATGTTTATTTTTAACTCATTTTGATATTAAAGCAAGACATAGAAATGGTTACTAATTTAGATGATGTTAAAGGGCTGATAATTAAAAATAGTAGTCTCTACTCCACCCCTCCTCACTCCAAATTGTATCCCAGAGGCCTTCATTTCTAACACTTCCAGCTGTTTATCCTATTTATATCCACATTTAAAACATGAAAACATATTTATACTGCTGTTTAAACATTTGTTAGTTGCAGCTATTTTCTACTGATTATTAAATTTGAAAGATGTGGTTTCGGCATTATTACCATGACCTGCACCCCTACCCCCATACTCTCACCTTCTCACACTTTCCCTCCTTCCAACCTCCCAATACAGTTAGGTCTTTTGTTTGTTTTGTTTAGATAACATGCAGGGATTACATTATTATGATTTCATCTATATTATTCAACTAGAGGCCCGATGCATGAAAATTCGTGTACTCGGGGGGTCCCTCAGCCTGGCCTGCACCCTCTGGTAGTCCAGGACCCCGCAGGGGATGTCCATCTGCCAGCTTAGGTCTGCTCCTCGGGAGATCAGGCCTAAGCTGGCAGTCACACATCCCTCTGGCAGCCCAGGAGCCCTTGGGGGATGTCTGACAGACAGCTTAGGCCCGCTCCCCCTGTGGAGCGGGCCTAAGCTGCAGTTGGACATCCTTAGTGCTGCCGAGGAGGTGGGAGAGGCTGCCCCCACCGCCATTGCACTCACAGCCGTCAGCCTGGCTTGTGACTGAGCAGAACTCCTCCTGTCGGAGCGCACTGACCATCAGGGGGAAGCTCCTGCATTGAGCGTCTGCCCCCTGGTGGTCAGTGCACGTCATAGCGACTGGTCATTCCTGGTCGTTCTGCTGTTAGGGTCAATTTGCATATTACCCTTTTATGATATAAGATACTCAGTCATATACCAAAATGTATTAGTCATCATTTGCTTATACCTATCTTTACTTAATCACTGAATAACCCCTGAATGCTGTTAGAGCAATAAGCTTCTCACTAGTCAAACACATCAGTTAAACTCAGTTTACTTTTTTTTGGTCTTGGAGAGATTTTTTTTCCAGAGTCTTTCATTTTCCTGCTCCAGTCTGGTCTGGAATCTTTTCTCTTCCGTGGGCTCTGAGCATCCTGTGATTTCCCTTTACCCCTTTACTTCCTCCCCCATTTTTTTTTGTAATGGGTCCCATTTTTTGGATCTTTTGACTACTTTTTGTTTATTGCCTGTTTCAGTAGAGCACATTCTCTGGTAGTTTCCTAAAAATAAGTTGCACTACAGGTTAAACTTTTTGAGACCTCATATGTCTAAATTTGCCTTTATTGCATGCTTCTACTTAATTGTCTAGCTAGATATAGTATTCTAGACTAAAAGTCATTTCCTCTTGGAATTTTGTAGCTATTAATTGCTTTTTCACTTCTAGATGAGAATTAGGATGTTTTGATTCCTAGTCTTTTATATGTGACCTAATTTTTCTGTAGAATTATGGCTTTATTTTAGTGTTTCTGAAAAATCAACATGGTGTGCCTTGTTGCTGGTAGTTTTTACTCATTGTTCTGTGCATTTATGTATCACATTTATTCTGGAAACTGAGGCCTTTGTTGCTGTTTTATTTCTCTAATAATTTCCTCTCTTGTTTTTTTCTGTTCCCTCTTTTCTGCACTCACTTTATTTTAATGTTTGACCTCTTGGACAGACTGTTAATCCTTTTATCTTCCCCCCCATTTTTTTTTAACTTCAACTTTTCTGTTCATTTTTTTTTGTTTTAAATTTTGATATCACATTTGTAATTTCACGATATTTTTCTTGCTTCTGAATGTTTTTGTTGTAGCTTTCTGTTTTTATTTTTTATTTATTTTTATTTTTTAAAAAATATATTTTTATTGATTTCAGAGAAGGGAGAGGGAGAGAGAGATAGAAACATCAATGATGAGAATCATTGATCCTCTGCCTCCTGCATGCCCCCTACTGGGGATTGAGCCTGAAACCCATGCATGTGCCCTTGACTGGAATCAAACCAGGGACCCTTCAGTCCACAAGCCAACACTCTATCCATTGAGCTAAATCGGCTAGGGCTGTTTTTATTTTTTAACTAAATATTTTCATTGAGGTTATAATAGGTTCACACACAGTTGTAAGAAAAAACACAGAGTTGTCATACACAGCTCATTGGGTTTACTCCAATGAAAATATTTTGTTAAACTTTGGTGTTATTTCACAATCATGATATCAACATATATATAATACATGCAAATAAAACAAATTCAGATTCCACCATTTTACTTTATATGAGTCTGTATGTGTTTAATTCTCTATAATTTTATCACATGTGTAGAGTTGTGTATTCAACACTGCATAGTTAAAATACTATATCATATAGCTTTGTGAAGAAAGAAAACATTTTCATCTAAAAATGCACAACTTGTAATTCAGAACACATAATTGTAACTTAAAGATGAATGTAACAAACAGGTTGAAATATTACAATTTTCCTTCATATGTGGTGGAAGATAAGGGTAAAAGGTAGTCTTCAAGACTCACTTATTTGGGAAAAATGAAAGAGAAAATAATAGATAAAAAAATGACACAAGTCAGATAGAAAAACTTAAATGTCAAAGAGAAAAATAGATTTCAATAAAGAAAACTGAAGAAAGAACTGATTAGTTACTGGTTGGAAAATTAATCAAAGAACACATTGCAGAAAGAAGAACTGCACTGCTAAGACTATAAAGAGCAGGATGGCTCCTAACACCTGGAGTTTAGGGTTTTAAATTGTTATGACTTCGTGTTTAAGTGAGAGATTCATCGTACTTTTCCAAAGCACCACTAAGTTATAGAACCCAAGTGCTGAAAATCATACCTCGAGTTTAGTTTTATGTAAGTCATTTTAAAAGGGTCAAAGGTTAACTTGTTCTATTTTTAACTCTTTTATGATGAAAACTGAATTTTTTCAGAGAATTTTGGTAACTATTGGAATATTCAAATTAATTAAAAGAATCACTAGTAAGATATGATCTCATTAAACTATTCAAAAATATTTAATAAGGACCTACTGTGTGCACTGCTAAAGGAAAAAACTGATGAATAAGACAGTAACATTTCCTGTCCTAATGGACTTTCCATTCAAGGGAAAGAGAGTGAAATACACACATACACAAAGCAATTAAAGAAATAATAGCCAGTTACTATTTCTTAGGAAAGGAATGAACAAAATGCAGAGAGAAGGTGATATAGAATAAAGGAATCCTCTGGCATAGCATGGTATAAAAGGCTCTTTGAGAAGGTGACTTTAAGCTGATACTCTAGATGAGAAGGAAATTATATGCAAAGAGTTGGGGAAATCATGTTTCTGGCAGAGGGAATAGTATGTGAAAAAGATCCTGGGAAAGAGCTCTTTTAGTCCAGAATTGCAAAAAGATCAGGTGTCCAAGTTACAGTGAAAAAGGAAGAAGATGGACAAGGATGAACTTGGAACACAGGCAGAGGCTAGATCACGAAGAACTTTATATGCCATTGAATGGAGGTCAGCTTTATTCAAGGGCAGCAGAAAGCCATTGGAGAAGAAAAATAAATAGATGATGAGGCCTTAGAAATTATAATATAGTTACTTGTTCAGGAACATACCCACTCATTTGAGTCAGATTTAGAAAAATGCTCCTGGAACTGTATTCATATTTTTGTCAAACTAGAGTAAGACTATTTTACTTCTGTAAGCTGCTGTGGCCTGGGAATAAAATTTACAGCTGGATATAGGTTAACTATGTTACATTTATTTTTTATTGCATGCCATATGTTTTAGGGGAAATGATTTGACCTTTTGCTGAATTTAAATCCACAAGTCACTTGAGCTGATTAACACCTTGAAACTTTTCTGAAGATTTCATATGAACTTACCTTGATCTAGAGCTGAATGTCCTGTGATACTTTGATTTATTATATCAGAAAGCAGAATGATAGGTTAAAATGATAAACTACTCAATTTAAATGGCTTATCTACTTTCTATCCTTAAGGAATCAAATTTTGATAAAAGTGAGTGTTTAAAAATTTGTTATTTTTGCATAACCGACATAGTTTTTCCATTTCGAAATATTATTATTTGCCTTATCTTGAGCAATAACATAAGAAATCATGGGTCTAATGTGCTTGCTTATATATATATCTTAATACACATTAAAATGAGTGCATAACAACAACACTAAAACTCATTGTTTATCATCCACCAAGTAAAATTATCTGGGGTATCATTAATGCTATATAAAACATACTTTAAATAAAAATCGGCCAAACAAGACTATTTCTTTATAGAACTCAACCATGCGACTAAACCATCCCTTGAGTGTACAGACACAGTATCTGTGCCTTCTAAAAAAATCAATAGCAACAAACCATGACAGAAGCACAAGCAAAAATGGAGCCTGACTCTATTCTAATCATCTGTACTCCCTGTAAACTGCTGAAGCATGAGACAACTAGACAGACTGTGTTTACAGTACACGAACTACTGCTGGGTGCTCTTAGCCAACAGAGCTTCCAACTTTCAGTTCTTCTCAGGGTCATGAGAAATAACTCTTAAGTGTATTGATCAGAAGCTCGTTCACAAGTGAAGAGCAGCATTACTTACAGGAATGGGACCTTCTCACTGTTAGCTTCTCAATGTGAAACACACTTGGTGACACAGAAGTCCTTTGCCTACTAGCAATTAAGAAATTACAACAAGTGAAAAAGTAAGAAATAAATGAACAGTAATTAATATATAAATCAAAAGCAAAATGAACATTGAACCAAATTTGGATGAGGTAGAAAGTCTTGGTCAGCAAAAAGAGAAGGCAAATAATAATTGTGTTCATATTTTCATCAGAATCTCTCTTTGAACTCACCTCAAAGAGCAGGTGTGTAGTTTGTCATCTTAAAAAGTAGACACTCCCTTGTTAAGTCTAATTTAATCTTTAGAAGCATGTGTCAAAACAAGCTGCTTAGAGATCAATAACATTACAGATGGGCGGCAGAGGTAAAGGTTAGGAGTAGAATTTATCATGATAAATTCTAATGGGCTTTCTAATAATTTACTGTTTTATTTCCTTTTTAGTTAGAACCATATTTTAAAGCCCTCTATTTTCCTCATTTTCTTTTCTGTTTTTGAACTTAGACTATATTTTATACCAGTGCATAAGGAAATGTTAAAGATACATTATAAATGTAAAAATGATGTCATATGTTCACAGAGGGTTAATGCTAAAAAAAAGCATGAATATTTTGACTTCACTGTGTCTTCTCTGTGTTCATTTTAACTTAGCAAACATCTGTTGAGTGTCCACCATACACTTCAGTCATTTCTGTCATTTTCAGGACAGGAAATGATTCATGTGAACTCTAATCTCAAGGAGCTTCCAATGTAGTGGGGGGAGTGGAGAGAGATGTCAGATATACCCACAAGAGCTTTAGCACATGGTGGAATGTGACATGAGTTCTAAGGAAGTTTAAAAGGGATATGAAACTAAACTTCTGTGTGTCCCCACATACAAAAAATTATCTCAAAATGGATTATTGACCTAAATATAAGACCTGAAACTATAAATCACATAGACTAAACTTATGGGTCTTGGTCTTAGGGAGCATTTTATGAATTTGACCCAAAGGCAAGGGAAGTAAAGGCAAAAACAAATGATTGAAAGTATATCAAACTCAAAAGCTTCTACACAACAAAGGAAACTGCTTCTCCCTCCCAAAATTAGGTTAATATTAAAAATAGATAAAGAACTGATATAACTCAAATAATCCAATTAAAAATGGTCAGAGGATCTGAACAGAGACAAGAAGACATACAAATGGTCAACAGATATATGAAAAGATGTTTGACTTGACTAGCTACTAGGAAAATGCAAACTGAAAATACAATGATATACTGCCTCACACCTGTTAGAATGGCTGTTATCAACAAGACAGGTAATAATTGTTGGAGAAGTTGTGGAGAAAAAGGAAACCTCAGTCACTGCTGGTAAACTGGTCCAACCAGTATGGAAAAGACTATGGAGGTTCCTCAAAAATTTAAAGTAGAGTTAACATACGACACAGCAACCTCTCCTCTGGGTATCTACCCGAAAAATTGGAAAACGTTTATTTGCAAAGATATATGCATCCCTGTGTTCACTGCAGCATTATTTCCGATAGCCAAGACATGGAAACAACCAAAGAATCTTTTGTTAGATGATTGGACACAGAAGATATGGTACATATACACAGTGGAACACTAATCAGCCATAAGAAAGGATGAAATACTGCCATTTGCGACAACATGGATAGATCTTGAGAATATCACGCTAAGTGAAGTAAGTAAGACAGAAAAAGTTAAGAACCATAATCTTTTTTCAGTCATGTGGTATATAAGACTAAAAGCAGCAAATAAAACAAACAAATAAAATCTCATAGACACAAACAACAGTATGGTGGTTACCAGAAGGAAGGGATGGTGGGGTAGTAAAATATAAAGGGAATCAAATATATGGTAATGGAAGATTTGACTTTGGATGGCAGGCACACAAGGCAATATACAGATGATGTATCATAGAATTGTACACTGGAAACATATCATTTCATTAACCACTGTCACTCCAAGCAATTTAATTTTTTTAAAAAGGGGATAGCATGTCTTCTGTGCTTGCTAGTTCTGGCCACAAGAGTATCTGGGGCAGCTTCAGTGAGCAGATGGTGAGTATGCTGTACTTCTTTACTTAAACTTCAAATCTGTTGTACCCATTTCAGACACATTCTCTTTCATGGAACTAGGGAAACAAGAACAATCCATATCTAACATTTAACAGAAATCACAAGTATACCAACACATGCCAGGTTGTATAAAAATGGAAATTACACTTGTCCCTATCCCACTGTATACAATGTCCTTTCACTAGCTTGAACCTCTAATGGTCAGTTCCTTATTACACTCACTTGCCCCGCCTCAGTGTTTGGAACCAGGTAGAACAATCAATGATTTCTCAGTGAAGCATAACAAGACTCTGAGGCCCAGAATATATAAGGGAAAGCCTGACAACTGTGCTAAGGAGCAGGGAAGAGACAGGGTCTAAGAATTCGTTTTATGGAAGTCACTATTCAGTGTCTGCAACTTATAGTACCAGTCATCAAGACATTAAGGGTTATGGCAATGCTCCCAGAAACATATTTTGTTAATTATTTAATACTAATTGCCCCGTGCACAAAATTCATGCACATTAAAAGGGAATTAATTGCCCTAACCGGTTTGGCTCAGTGGATAGAGCATCCGCCTGCGGACTCAAGGGTCCCAGGTTCAATTCTGGTCAAGGGCATGTACCTTGGTTGTGGGCACATCCCCAGTGGGGAGTGTGCAGGAGGCAGCTGATCGATGTTTCTCTCATCGATGTTTCTAACTATCTCTCTCCCTTCCTCTCTATAAAAAATCAATAAAAAATATATATTTTTAAAAAGGGAATTAATTAGCGGAGATATCTTAATATTGCTGTTTGCCTTTTTTCTATAATATAAGTGTGAGAGATGAAAGGAAATTAGTAAAATGTATATGAAAATAATGTATAAATTTATTAATAAATAAACAGTAACAAAAGGATATAACAACAGAGGCGTGATATAAAAATGACAAAAACATGATATGAAAACAACAAAAACATGATATAAAAACAACAGTGATGCAAACAATACTGATAAAGTGATTAAACTTATTCTAATATCTCCCTGTACACCACATAAAGAGTGAAAACACTTTCAGAGTGCTTGACTAATTTCCCTTGTGATGAAGTACTTAGAACTTTAACTGTAACATTACATGCTCTTCAAACTCAAAAGAAAGCAACATTTAACTGACCATGTGCAAAATGAGTTCAGTTTGTCCTTGTGATTTATCAATAGTCATCACAAATGCTGGCATCACGAGAAACCATCGTCAAATCAATTTAAATGGGAGGCCATGTCAGATGGGGACAAATTAATTCTTGGAATCAAAACAGCCTCTCCCTCTGCAGATCCTGTTAATACTTCAGCTTCGATAATGTTAGGTCGTAATCTTTTGATAATAAATCTGGTACCATTACAAAGACCCCATTTACTATTGAGATTTCTCAATAGCATGATGATTGCACCCACTTTCAATTTTAATTTATGACACAGCATTCCCGAAGGAGTAATACTATTAAGAAATTCGATGGGAAAATTTTCCTTTTCAGCATCATCTGTGGAATCAATGGAATCATCACTCAAATATGTGTGAAAATCTCCATCGAGTATATCCAAATTTTCTTCATTTAATTTTTGAACATGCTCATTTTTTGGACAAAGAATTGCACGTTTAGATATATTTTTAAAATTATCTATAGCAGTAGTTCTCAACCTTGGCTGTACATTAGAATCACCTGGGAATCTTTTTAAAATCCTGATTCTTGGGCCTCATCCTCCGGAAATTGTTTCTTTGTTATGGGGTGGGGCCACAACATCAATAACAAAGAAACATAATTAAAACTTTATTGTGGGGAGCTGCTACAGTGTTTTGGACAGGTTCAAGCCTTGGACTGATGAGAGGACACAGTCCTCTCATTGCTACATGCAAGTCCCAGCTTGGAGGGCAGGGCCCTCCCAGCACAATTATAGCCAACAGCTGTAGTTGTAAGCTTGAACCTATGGTCCGAACACATGGCCCCACATGCCTGAGTGATGTAGGCTTGATAGAGTTCAGGTGCATGTAGTTGAGTAGGATTGAAACCCAGGAGAATGTTGTAAACACTTTGGTCACGACCTTACTTTGCCTGGTAGCATCTGCTATAAAATAAAGGCATGGCTGTGGGCATGGTCGCTGTCTCTCAGAGAAGCAGTGTCCCACCGAGACCTGGCTTTCATTCTCTTGTCTGTCTTTTCTAAGCCGCCCCCACACACTTTAGAAAGATATGCCTCCTCGCTCCCAGGGCGGGTTCCTGCCTCAAACCCTGCCCTTACAGGAAACAGCTTGGGAGAGGGCACAGCCATTGCCAAGACAACCCCTGCAGGACTGACTTCCTTCCACTTGGTTGCGGCAGTTGTGGTCGTGATGAACACCACCCATGGTTTTTATATAAGTAGATTGTTCTATTGAAAGTAAATGCAAAACAAAATCTTGCTTGATATGCATTTGGATTAGAAACATTGACTACTGGATATCAATAATGATGGCATTGTACCTCCTTACTTTTGTAAATACCTAGCAGCCTAGCATAACTCCTGATGATCATTTCACCTATGCCTAAGACAAGAGTGACTCTGAGAAATTAAGGAACTTTCCCAATTCTGAAAAGTTTCTCTTACTGCAAAAGAGAAGCAGTAAGGATTAAAATGAGGACAAGACCCAGATCCTGTTCTAGCTCCACATTCTTGAAAACACACACACACACACACACACACACACTCACTATGATGCAAGCTATACAACTTGAACCATGAAATTCAGTCCTGCTAAGATTGTCCTTTTTCATGAACAACAAAGACCAATACATCATAGAAAACCACTTTGTCTAGTAAGAATTTCTGAGGTTCTCCTTAGCCATTATTTCCATAAGGTTTTGAATGATTCATTTGATTAATTGGAAAGGAGTTGAGTCAGTCACCTTCTTCTGAATCTACTTGATTAGCTTTTGCCCCAGTGTGGATCTATTTTTATTGATTATGCTTCTGAGCTATTCACTGTTATGTTGTCAAATATTGTAATATTAAGTGGTTTATTTCCATACAGTGACTTATGCTGCACTGAAAGGAGCTGCATTAGTCTGAAATTTGTCATGATTAGATGCAAACTGAAATGTTTAATGTCATCATGAATGACCTGTACAATCTGTCATATCACACAGTGAGCTCAGGTTCTGAGCATTGCAGAACGTGTGGTGTCATGTGTGCTCTTTTCTCTACTTTACAATAATATGTGTGCATGTATTTATGTATATATTTTACATGTGTGCACATATTATTTTATACTGTGTTCAAGTATCTTTAAGCTGATTTTTAATTGATGGGATATGCCATGAAAGGGTGCTTTTGTGATAAATAGAGGGGAAAATTGAATGGAAAAAGAAGTCATAATTGTTTTGAGAAAAAGAGGTTTCATGTTCTTTTAGTGTTACCAGCATGACAAAAGGGAATGGTGTCCATATGATTAATGCAAGAGAACTAAAGGGAAACATTAGATAGGGATATATAATTAATAGTACAGTAGTATCATTTTTTCTTAGATTCTCTTCCAGAGTTAAAGTATTTCAATATCTCCTTAATGGTGATCAAAGGTAGGTAGTACAACTTTTGTCTCACTTTAATTGACTATTAATACAAATGTGGTAGGAGTATATTATTTTCATTTTACTAGCTCTATTTCGATCATGTTTTCTTCACTGAAAAATACATTCAACACAAAGGGGATAGTGCCTCAAGGGAGAAAAATTGTTTTTAAGGGACAAGAATCCTACTCTTTTATTTATAAATCATGGAGATACATAAAACACGTAAACCGATATACAGAATACCTATGATATTAAAATTTCATAGTGGGGAAACTTGGAAATAAGTGCCTAAAACATCTCCTTGGGGAGTGATATGGGAAAAATGATGGAGTAACATCACTTTAGACATAATGTTTTCTAAGGCCTCTTTCAACACTATCGTTCTGTGATTATGGACTTTTATGACTTGAATGTTATTTTTATATATTAAAGAAAGTGTGGCAAAAACTGTTTCAAAATGAACAATGCAGCCTCATTGGCAATAACAGCAGTGCAGTTTAGAGCTTGTGGAAGTGCTGGATGTGATACAGTAAGGAATGCTCTGGGAGAAATTAGAGTATAGAATATTTTTTTCCTTTCATATCTGAAGCTATGGCCTGCATGACAGCTGGGATCTGGAACTGGAGTCACCCTCTTGGTGTGGGGTGTACTGGTAAAGAGACCCGGTAGAATTTGTGGTAGAATTCACTGTAAATACACCAGTTTCTGTGTATCAGTGTTACACTTTAGGAACATTTAATTCTAAATGTTTATACAGTTACTAGTTTCTCATTTCTTTGATATATTATGTAAGTGATTTCAAAAGAACATACAGTAAAAAAGAGAGAAAATGACAAATCAATAATCATTTTATATTACCCTAGTAATTGCATGCTGCTTTGTGCATATAAAATAAATAGCCATTGATTTTCATTCCTGATTTGTAGTGTAGGTCAATCTGGAGAAGTTAAAATGAATATCAAGGGCATCCTTTTAGCTTTTCTGTAGGGATAGAGAGTATCAGTATGTTCTTAGGACTTTTAGGCATCTAGGTATAGACACACACTGTTGTATCTACATCATTTTATAATTTATAGATGCCTTAAAAGTATAACTTATACTGTTAATGTACTTAGGAAAGGCTAGTAAAAATCAATCTTTCCTCCATAAAATACAAGCTTCATTACCTGACTCAGAGCTGAGTGTCTCTCCACTCCTGAACACAACTTTACCACTCAAACACGGGTCATGGATAATTCATTGATTTCAAAATGATAGGGAGAGATGGAATAGAACAATTTTTAATCAGTTTAGTGAGCAAGAAAATGTACCACAGTTCTGAAAGCTGTAGTTTTTATTTATTTTTTAACGGAGAACTGAGCTATAAAATAAAATTTATGTGATCCTTAAGATATGAATAACAAAATAAGAGCAATTAGATATCAGAATGATTATTATTTCTTTTAAGTTCTATTGTTAATTGTCAATAAAAATGATAAGAAATAATTATTAAAGTACAATGCCAGGTATGAATGAACAGATAGATAAAGAATGAATGAAACTCTTGGTTTGACATCTGGGACTCTTGTTCAAAACAATGTCCATGTTTCACAGTTAATTATGGCTATTTCTGTTTATTTTAGGTGACAATACATTATATTTATATATGTAACTTTATTTTACAAACACGTGTAGGATACCTACAGTGTCAATGTTATAGTCATAATTATTATTTTTCAGAAACAGAGAGAATATGTGAAGCCTTTCCTCAAATCTCATCATGTGCAATCACTTATTTTGTTTGTTTGTTTTGGTTTTGGCTTCTACATTTTGGGCATCTATCTATTGTTCATTTCCTAAGAGCTAACTCTAACAGATTGTGCATACACACACAAATATGTACTGCCAAATATCAACATAGCTTACTGAACCACTTTATTTAGTAGAATTTAAAACACATAAACTATATTTTTAAGTAGATTTATTTTAGATGGAAACAAATTTCTAATCCTGTACTTGAAGGAATAGGTGTTTCTAAGGATGATAAATTTATTTTTTATTTTTCTTAAATATTTTATCTATTCTTGCCCCCAATAGGCCTTGTTAACTCTCTGAGCTCTTAACATAAAATGCCACCCACCAAGAATAGAAGTATTTATGGCAGGATTAAGAAATTGAGTCTGCTCTTTTAATTAATTTGGTTTAAAGTTCCTCATCATGCATATTATAGCCATGAAGTCTAATCCTCCAAATTGACCAAGTTAATTTTGTGGGGTTGGGATTTGATCCAGATCATCTGAATCTAGATGCTTTGCAAGGTATATTATCCCTCAATAAATTGTTCCTTTAGTCCAACTGAAGTTCCTAAAAAGTTCAAGTATTCTACTTTAAGCATCTGAATTCTTTTAGGATCATTTCAAAGCTGACAAACTCTATTATCATCCAGCTGGGCTGTATAAAATGAGCATTTAGTACATTGACATCCTCACCGCCTGAGCTGAAGTGGCTTCTTTACAGGGTAGCACAGAGAGAACACTGCCACCCTGAAAGGTAGCTCTGTGTGCAAGTCCATTGTGGGCAGGGGTGGTGGGAGGTGGTGACGGTTATGGGGTGGTGTGGAGCCAAGAAATGGAGAGAAAGAAAGGAAAGTACATAGGGGCAGTTGGGTCAAGATATGTAAATTCTGCTTTGATCAAGTTTCTCCATGAACTGCCAGATAATGGCCTTATTATTTGCCACATTTATGTGCTATTTTTATGGTTTTTAGTTCTTCTTTGTAATATTGGGCAGACCCAGAGAACTTCCTGGGGTGTTGCAAACGGGACCCGCACAGTAATGCTATTGTTCTAGTGAGAGCAGAAGAAGAATGATGCGGGGGAGGTAGGAAAGGAAATTGTACACGAGTAAAGGCATGTTAGTTTTAAACGTTGAAGTTTTCAAGTACAGGCTTGTTAAGACTACAGTAACTGCAATGTGCTGCATTATTTTATATCTGAACTTACTTTAGGTTAGATCTGTAATTGGACCACCTGGACTAGAAATGTGAGGGGCTTTGGGTGTTAATTTGTCTTTGACAGCTTAATTCTCTTTGGAAATTTTCAAATAGAAAGGTTTAAGGTTCCTCTAGGGATAAAAATCAGTGGCTTAGGCCTGCCAGGGCAAGAATTTCTTATCGTAGTTTTGCATCTGACTTGCTGGATCTCACTGCTTCTCTGTGCTCCTTTGTAAGAAGAGAATTGAAGAATTAATTTACCTCTCAAGGTAATATTGATGGATCCAAGAAAAATGGTTGTAGAACATTTAGAAAATATAAAGATCTATGTAAATGTCAAATTATAATGATGAACTGGGTAACCCAATTATCCATTACAGCACTTCCCACTGTTTGATCATTAGCCAAACAAAAATTAGCCATTTTTCTTAAATAGCATCCTTCAAAAAATGTATAGCTTACCCCAGTACGCTGTCACATTAAAATTTTAATGGCAAAAGGTGGTACATCTTGACAACATTCTAAGCTTGTAGAGAATGTTGAATCATATGAATTATGTTATAAAAAGTCATTGTGTTTAAATCACAGGTTTTGAGTCAAGATTTTATTTTTATCGAAGACTACAATATATATTCTACTGTGTACCATATTTTTTGCCATAACCTGATGACTGGGGTGTAACTCAGGTCAAAGTTTAATTTTTTTGTTCTATTTTTGTTTTAAAAATACTAAACCTGATTCATTTTAGGAATTAGATTTTTTTTAGATTATAATGCAGGGTAGCTTTTATATCATTTTTAGGTAAAGGAGAAAATTCGTTATCTATCTATCTATCTATCTATCTATCATCTATCATTTATCTATCTATCTCTTTTTACCTGACACATATGTGTTTGGTAAACCTGAAGCATATATAACTCTATACCATGCCACATGTTTTGAGTTTATAATTTATCTTATTTTAACATAACATTTAAATATGATGAGACAATAAATGGTTAAAGAAAACATAAACCTTCCATTGTCACACAATAGACTAACCCCATAAATGAAAACTGGTGAATGAAAATTCAACTGGAACCCAGATAAATCTCTATTGATGGAAAAGTGATTCTATGTGTTTTTTAAGCCTATTTTTAGAAGAGTCAACATCTGAAATAGACATTTTACAACTCGTGTGTGCTCATAGATAAAATGCTGTACTTTGCAAATCTGAACCAAGGGCCTGCCTGCCTTTATTTTATTTTTTTAAATCTTTATCATTGAGAATATTAATGATATTTATATTTACAGCTGTCCCCCTTTTTACCTCATTGCCCCTGTCTACCCAGTTCCTGCCCCACCCCAAGTCTTCACCACCCTATTATCTGTGTCCATAGGTAATGCATATCCTATATAATAAAAGGGTAATATGCAAATTGACCCTAACTGGGGAATGAATGGGAATGACCGGTCACTGTGACGCACACTGACCACCAGGGGGCAGACGCTCAGTGCAGGAGCTGCTACCTGGTGGTCAGTGCACTCCCACAGGGGAGCTCCGCTCAGCCACAAGCTGGGCTGAGGGCTACAAGCGCAGCGGCGGTGCCAGAAGCCTCTCCCGCCTCCTTGGCAGTGCTAAGGATGGGCCTAAGCCATCAGTAGGACATCCCCCAAGGGCTCTCAGGCTGCCAGAGGAATGTCTAACTGCCAGCTTAGACCTGATCCCCAGAGGAGCGGGCCTAAGCTGGCAGGTGGATATCCCCCGAGGGCTCCCGGCTGCCAAAGGGATGTCTGACTGCCAGTGTAGGCCCGATCCCCCAGGGAGTGGGCCTAAGCTTGCAGTTGGACATCCCCTAAGGGGTCCCGGACTACAAGAGGGCACAGGCCAGGCTGAGGGACCCTCCTGAGTACATGAATTTTTGTGCACTGGGCTGCTAGGATGCATATAAGATCGTTGGTTAATCTCTTTCTACTCCCCTCAACCCCCTTCCCTTTGAGATTCCTCAATCTGTTCCATGTTTTCATGCCTCTGGTGCTATTTTATGCATGAGTTTATTTTGTTCTTTAGATTCAGTGTTTATTTTGATTTTTAGGTTCAATTGTTGACAGATATATATTTGTTGCCTTTTTATTGTTCACACTTGTGATCTTTTTTTTCTTCTTCTTACTAACTGCTTTTCTCTTGCTGCTTTTAAGATTCTCTCTTTGCCTTTAATCTTTGGCATTTTCATTATGATGTGTCTTGGTGTGGGCCTCTTTGGGTTCTCTTGGGCACTCTAGGTACGCCCCTGTGTAGGCTGTGCGTATAGTCTTATTGTAGTTGAGCCTTCATTGCTGGGTCCTGCCTGCCTTTAAATTCAGATACTATAAGTATGGCATAAGAAGTTCATGTCTTTGGGCTTCCATGGTCAACTCTCCAGACTACAGTTTCGAATGCAGACCAGCCTGAGAAGAGAGACATATAAGGATGCTATAACTGACAAATTTCCTTTTGTTCATGAATCAAAATTGATGTTACCTATGACTCCAGAGCTTGTGGCTGTGAAACTTCAGGCATAAAGTGAGGAGAAAAATATATTTAATATCTTACCCACTTTAGTCTTTTGCTTTCAAGGTCAATCCTGATTATATAGTGACAGTGGGTTAAAAAATGAATAGACCTGGTGAAAAGTAATGGTGGATACATGTCAGACACTTGTGAAAATGAATAGGAATGGGAATGTAAACTGGTACAGTCACAATCAAAACCAGTATGAAAATTCTTTAAAAAAAAATAAAAGTAGAACTACCATATGAACTTTCCTTAAAAAAATTAAGAAAGAGCCACCATATTTTATTCCTAGCTATTTATCTGTACAAGTGAAAGCACACTTATAGGATGAGTTATTCGAAGAGAAATTTGGAGTTAAAGGATGTGCATTTTAAATTTTGATAGATATTGTTAATTCAACAATGTCATATTTTTAAAAATCTAATGAAATATTCTATGGGTTCATTGACAGAAATTTATGGTGAGTGAGCACATTTAAATTATTAGAGAAGTCAATACTAAAACTGTGCAATGCTCAAACTTATATAGACTCTTAATGTAAAGTTAAGTATATAAACAGTTAAAGCATCACAGCATAACAGACAGCTTCGACCATGATTTCCAGCAAGCTGCAACCATTGTACCATGTGATTCCACTTAGGAAGTTATACTTAATGTATAAAACCCCTATTTTTTTTAGATACACAGGTGATGTTCCCATTAACTCTATCCCTAAAGATAACTAGAGTTTGATCTACAGTTGATTTACTTCATTTTATCATTCTTATGCTTCTTGAGTATTCTTTTGTTTATTGTAATGAAACCAGATTAGAAATAATTTTTATGAAAAATCAAATCGTAATTCCTTTCCCCCACCTCCATTTTCATTGGCATGACAAAATACATTTGCAAGATAAAAGTGTAATTAAAAAAAAGAGGAAGGTCTGTCTTGTGCTTCGAAATTCCATTAAGTACCAGTTGTTGCCCTGGGGCCATAAATTTGCCTTGTGGATGAGGAGCATTCTCTGGCACATGTCACTTTGATGGTTGCTGAGGGTAATGGCTAGTGCAGTTCCAGCCTACCAATAATAGCAGGAAGACCCTTGTCCTGTTGGCTCTGCTCTGTAAAACTTGGAAGGAAGAAGGGGACCGCCTATAACACATACTTCCTAGGGGACACCATGGAGATGAAGTTGAAAACCACCATCTGGATACTTTAAGAGCTATGCTGAGACATGCCTAATGATGGTAGCTCTGGTAATATACCCCATACTGTCTGGCAACAGCATCATAATTGCTTTTAATACATGGAATGTAAGTCATGCAGTTTATTCTAGTGAACTGTAAAGGTTTGCATTCTCTCACTTTATTAAAACAACACACATTGAAATTCCCTACATTTTGCTGGAATAGTGACCCTGAAAACACATGGCCAAATAGCTAAACTAAACAGCATGCTTGTTTTATAGATTAATGCACTCTCCTCTACAAAGAACCAACCCCTATAAAGTTTTACATGAACTGTGAAAAGTTTATACCATTATTATCCTAATGTTCTTTAACCCAAGGTTAACCATAGAAATGTGAGAACAGGCGCCACTGAGCCCTAATGGGAAGCAGGAAGGCTTTGTTTGCACAGAATGGCGTTCGCCTGCCGTTTTCCTAATGTGACAGCATGAACCCACAGCTCAGAGCCCTGCTTCGGAATCAAACCTCAAAGGCCTTTAATGAAAAAAAAATCTAAAAACATTCTGGAGATGCTTGGGGTTTCTACAGAACTCTTGGCTACTTGACTTACTCCATTATGTTTAATGGGCCAAGTTCTCACCTTGTCCTTTCAGGCTAAAGGCCTAATCCGGTGTGAAGTTTGAATGCAGTTTGAGCTCTAGTCCCAGATGAGTTTTGTAAAGCAGCAGAGGAGGTGAGGAATTTGTTCCACTGTGTGCTCAGACACCAATGTTTAATTTCAATTTCTTTTTTAAAGTTAGCCTTTTCAGGGATGGAATTTAAGCCATAGCATGTACTGAATGCTGAGTAGAGCACAGCAGACTTTTATCTTCTCTGAGCACAGGTGGGATGCTAGAGGCTGATATGTAAAAGTTCACAATTTAATAGAGCTTCATACTTATTATTAAGATGCTCTATGTTTTTGGAGGAGTGCACAAGCAAAAAATTATTATGAGTGGGTTTCCCAATTGCACCTTGGGCCTTGCTGCTTCCTCATATCCATCCCGATCTTTTCCTAGCCTCCTAGATGTGTGCTTTAATTTAAAACCTTTGGGACTGAAGGTCTTTGCCTAATGCTGGACACCATCTTCTCTTCAGTGGTACTAGTCTAGGAAGAACAGGAGAGGGAGTTAAGGTTGGCTGAGTCATGGGGTTTTTCATGACTTACTATGTGCCTGGCACAGCTTGCAGCCCTATTATATACTCCATTTCATTGAATCCTTATAGCTATCCTACCATGTAGGATTATCATCTTTGTGGAAAGATGAGGACGGGGAGACTTAACTGATGTACTCAGAGCAAACCAACAATAAAGTGACAGATCTAGAGTGTGACTCTAGTCTAGCTGATGCCAAAGCTTGTGACTTGTTTTATTCATTAAGTGCTATCACCTCCCAGCTCTCTGTCTGCCTCATACCAGTTGGAAGATTGGAGTGATGAGGAAAAAACCTGAAGATGTTATTTTCCATTATTGATAGCATTTTAAATAGACACGTAATATAATTGTAGAATGAAAACCTTAACATACACATTCAGCTGGTAATATAGTTCTCTCTGGATGGTGAGGTCACAAGGGGTTTTCTTCTCTTTGTACTTTTCTGTACATTTCTAAGATTCATGTATTGAGGATACATCTTTTATAACTAAAAATATATAACACACATATATATTAGAAATTCAAACCATGTTTAATACAGTTAAGCCATGTCATGATCTCTCTGTACAAGAACAGAAAGTTACATGGTATAGTTATCCTATATAATAAAACCCTAATATGCAAATCAACCAACTGGTGGAATGACCAGTCGCTATGACATGCACTGACCACTAGGAGGTGACTGGCAGCGGCGATTGGGGGGCAGGACCAGCCAGTGGGTGGTGCCAGGCTGCCAACCAATGTGGGTGCCAGCAGGGGCCCCCCAATTGCCCTGCCTGCCGGTTGCCCCACAGATTGGCCCTGATCACTGGCCAGGTCTAGGGACCCTGTATATTGGGAACAGTCTCTTAGATTTAAAAATTAAAACCCAGCAAGGCTACTCTAACACTGAAAAAACAGGATGATGCTGTGATGACATGCATGGACTTTGGCTTGCACATTTTGTGGTAAGCTCTGATTCTGACACTTATAACTGTGTGACAAAGCCAATTACTTAACTTCTCTCTGCTTCAGTTTTTCCACCCATAAGATGGGGAAAATGGTACTACTGCCTCAGAAGGATCATGTTTTTTACTACTTTTTATAATCAGGGCAAAAAAAATGTAGCTGCCCATTGCAACAGCAAGATGCTTTTCACCTGTATGAAAAGTATGGTCACTGGTACATGCAGCATCCCAGATTGCAAGAGGGATGTCTGACTGCTGGTTTAGGCCTGACATCCTCCAAGGGGTCCCAGATTGTGAGAGGATGCAGGCCGGGCTGAGGGAACCCCTCTCCCCCGTGCATGAATTTCATGCATTGGACCTCTAGTCCTATTGTATTCTTTTTAGGAATAATTTCCTCTTGTATGATGTTTATAGCTAGAATAAAACTATAAACTTTTTTCATTAGAATAATATTTTAATATTTCAAAACAGTAATGTTACATATATATAGGAAATTATCTGAGAAAGGTACCATATCACACTCTTTCTATATTCCAGACACTGAACCAAGTGCTAAAGGTACAAAGAGGATATACTTATAATAAATCCACTTCTGTTCTTCCATTTAAATACACTAGAGCCCCCCAAAGCATATTTTGCAATCTTATTTAGAGGATAAATGTTCTTCTAAATAAGAATTAGTGAATAAGAATCCGTTTCCCAACTCTGCAATTGCAAGGCAGTGCTTAAGCATAGCTTTAATAATAAAAGAAATTGTTTGTTATTTGTAGATGATAAACACTAAGGTTTAGAAGTCTTTTGATAAGCACCCAAATGCTATAAATATTCATTATTATTAAATAAAATTATCTGAGCTGGAAATTAGGCTGGCCTGGTAATGGGTGAAGATGTTAGAGACACTTTCTAAGATGCAATAGATTAGAAGTGTTGATGATTTTGAAACAGTCCACAGAAAGACAATTAAAAATTCCATTCAAATGGGATTTTAGCAAAGGGATTACCCTGTAATTGCCATGTTTCTTAGCATTTCAGATTTGTCTGGATTCTCAGTTGAGCTGTAGCTCATCTGTCCCATTGCTTGAATTGACTAGAACTCAATGTTTTGGAGCTGAGCTGATCTTTGGAGAATATCAGTGCCTTCTCTTGGTTGGGAGGGTCCAGTTTGGCCTACTCTGCATGGTGGTATGAATGCTCTGTACTAGTGTTGAACTTCAGTTTACGTTTACTTAGAAGTGAGAAATGTAGGATTACTTCTGAATTGTTGTTGTCACAGAGAAGGAATATCTGTATAGGCATCTGTATTCCACTGAATATGAAAGCTGACTGAGGGTGCAGGATGGCTGGTTAAAGTGACCACAGGGGATTGGCTACAAGGATGGTATGAACTGCCAGGAAATTAAAGTATCCAGATGCCTGCCCGAGCAAGTTATCTATTATTCACCACTGTTCCTTTGGAATCTCTCCTCTGGGTCCTACTTGTTTTGTTTAGTTTTTTCCCTCTCCTTTATCCTTTAATCCTAATCTCACTATTCTATTAGTCTACTTTTGCACCCCTGTAGCTTTCTCTATCAATTAGTTTGATTGCCTTACCCTGAACTCTGGATGAAGCGACCCCCTCTTTAATTCACTCCTGGCTATTTAGACTCTAAAAAAAAAGCCCAAAGTGACCTCACCAGAAACAACTTTTTTATAGGGAGACAGATGGGTGCCGGACTTTTACCAAAATGTTAAATTCAGTGGCCCTATGGAATCATAACTCAAAATATATAAAGTTATAAAAAGACATAAAATTTTCTGAGATTTAAACATTTTATTCTTTTTGTATGCATTCTGATTACTTTGTCCTGTGTCCTGCTCAGTTTAGTATTGTTTCTTTTGTAGATCCCATGGATAATCTCTAAATTTAAGTCCTGTCTTTATCCAATCTTTTACCAAAGAGATTGCAAAATTTAAGTCATGGGAAGAACAGAAGACTATTAATATAGGTATGGAAAAAGATCTTACAACTGGACTGCAGATATTTGATGCTTATCTAGAAAGTAAAATCATAATATTTCTTTTGATATTTAAATAAATAAGTAACTAAACCTGCCACTCCTTGAAGTGTGGCTCAGAGCATAAATTTTTTTTTAAACTCTTCCATTTATGCTCCACAGAGTCTCATTTTGTCAAATAATGTCACTTTTGTCTATTATAAAATTTTGCTTACTTATATTTAACTTTGTCATAACTATACCACCTATTCAGCAATATGAAAGCTACTTGTGAAAATATAAGAAAACGTGGTTTTTCTCCAAGGGCTTATAATTAATTAGAGGCCCGGTGCATGAATTTGTGCACCAGTGAGGTCCCTCAGCCTGGCCTGTGGGATTGGGCTGAAACCAGCTCTCCAACATCCACTGAGGCGTCCTGGATTGTGAGAGGGCACAGGCCAGGCCGATGGACCCCACTGGTGCATGATCGGGATGCGGGAGGTTGGCCAGCCAGGGAGGGACCATGGAAGGGCTCCAGAGCATGTCCAGCACATCTCGCTCAGTCCCAAACAGCCAGACCCCAGCAGCAAGCTAACCTACAGGTCAGAGCATCTGCCCCCTTGTGGTCAGTGGACATCATAGCAACTGGTCAACCGGATGACTGTCTGCCCCTTGGTGGTCAGTGCATATCATAGTGAGCAGTTGAGCAGCCTTAGCATATCATTAGCATATTACACTTTCATTGGTTGAATGGACACCTGGACACTTAGCATATTAGGCTTTTATTATATAGGATATTTTAATATCAGTAATCATATAACATCCACTAGGTCTTTTTTTTCACATGTATTATATCTTTTTAGTTTGATCTTTTAACTTTATGAACCTTCTTTTAGGCTTTGATGTGAAAATGTTTGAAAATTTTTAAATATCTATAAATTTTTAAATATTTTTGCTTTTCTTAAGGGTTATTCATTTGAGACTATATGTATTTGTAATCTTACCTCTTTAGTCTCTACCCATACAAATGTAGATCTTTCCTGTTCATTAGATTAATTTTTCTGCTCTTATCTACTGCCTTTGATATTATTTTTCTTCTGTATTCTATAAACTAACCTTTCTCTTGATATACTCGCTCTGTAAGTTATGAACTGCCTTTTTATTGACAACAATACACTATTTTTAAAAATTTCTGCAGCTGCAACTCACTCAAATTACTTAAAGCCATTGAAATCTACTTGGTACTAAAGATATAGTCTTAACTTTTGGCTTCATCATGGAGTCATTTTAATTTTCTTATAGTGTGTGAATTAGAGTTGAGGATGATGGTTACTCGAAGACAGCTATTTAAATATGATTCCCCTTTAAAACCTTATCTTTCTCTATTTAATTCATGATTATTAATATCATCCCCTCACTGTCATCATCACTTATCTTTCAAATATTCTTAAAGTATAGGCTAGGTTATATTAAATTCCTGACATCTTATTGTTTTCCCTCCTCTCATCTCCTTTTCTAAATTTCATACATGGTTGCTTATATTTATTTATTTGTTTGTTTTAAACTGAGCACACAAATGGCTTCGTTCTCAATTTTTTCTCAACATAATATTATTTGTTTTTATTAGTTAATAAAAGAATCTTAACTAAACATTATTATTTAGATTACTAGTTTATAAGATGAGCATCAAATGGTTGGTTAGACCACAAAGTAATGGTTTTATTTGATTTCATTGTTTCCAGTCATTTTGATATGTTAATTGGTTGGGGTCTATTGTGTATTTAACATCCTTATAGGTAGCAGCAGGAAAAAAAAAAGCAGGAAAACCTGACTTTAAAGTAGTTGGACTGGTAGTGTACTCAGACACTTTCTTCTGCTATTCAGTTTAACAATGAAAGGACTTCCTGATACTTATTAAGTTCTTCTCTTTGGAACTTGATCCTATAATCTCTAATGGTAAAGATTTTACCTTTTAAGGTAGTGAATAACTTGCTTTTTAAGGTAGTGAATAAGATGCTTACTTAGACATCAAATACCCTTTAAAAGAGATTGACTCCTCATTAATATAGTTATGTACAATGAATGGTTTTTGTTGTGGAAGGAACTTTGAAAGTTTTCTAAAGTTGTCTTTGGCTCAGAGCATGAATGTCTTTAAATTTCTCCATGTATGTTTTACACAAACCTTATCAAACAATTTTTATAATATGTTGTTTTAAGTATTTTTATTGATAATATTAACTTTCTTTTCCTCTAGATACTAGCAAACTTTGGATATTCGCATTTGTCATTTTCTCTTACTTTTATTCCAACTTGATTCAATTAGTTGCAATTACATGACCAATACAGAAGTCTTTGTTTTCCTGTTCTTTAAACATCTGCCTTCTCCCAGCACTGTTTGTCAGATAGGTAAATTCTTCCATTTGCACGAGTATATCTTTGCTCATTTTTATTTCCTTTATTTATTTATTGTTGTCTTGCATTTTCTGCTACTATTAATCTTAACATTTTTAGTTATTTCGTATTTTTGATAATTTCCCAATTTTTCAAAAGCTGTTTTGATCTAGCTTTTATAATTTCTCTTGGAGACTTTTGTAATTCTATTTATATTAGATAATTTAGTTTTGACCTTTCATCATAGTTAATATTTAGAACCCAAATGACTAAATTTCTTTATATTTTTCCACAAACATCTTAATTTTAGACTATTTATCAAAGGATGATATTAGATACTGCTAAAACTTGGGATCCCTTCACCCCATCCCTATAACTTATTGTGAATACTTAGACTCTTTTTTTTTTCAGTGAATCTCATTTCATCATGATTTACTCTCACTCAAACATTTTGTTTGAGTTTCACTTTTTTCCTTTTTAATACAAATAGTCTTATGTAAATGGAAATACATTTCTACAAATTGCTTCACTCCTAATTTTGTACCTTTAATAATGTTTTCTTCCCACAAATTTCTTCTTCCCATTTAGACCGTCTACTATCTTCTCTCTCTCTCTCTCTCTCTTTTTTTTTTTTACCATACTCACAATGCAAGGTACAAGGGACCAAAAACAGTAGTGATGAAGTAAAAGTCATGGGCCAGTTATCTCCATGCAGAAAACATCATTGTCAGTCCACAGGTTTACCCTTATTCCGACTTTCCCAGGTTGGTATGCTGTTAGTCCCAGGGAGCAATATTCTGTGGGCAATTCGGTATTACCCACGCCGTAAACACACACACACACACTTTTCCTAAAAAGCCCATGTAATGACCTCCTATAAAGATGCTTTAGTTTTATTTTCTTTGTTTGTTTTTACTTTTTTTCTTATAATGTGTACTTTTTATGAAAAAGAATAGCTAGAGGAATGTCCCATACTGGGTGACAGCCGTCAGAAACACCTTTCTTAAAGTATAACTCGATGGATAGCGTTCAGATAAATCACAGTAGTAAATAAGAACCATGTAAAATCTGGGGGAAACTAGGGCCTGAGTATGTCAGTGACAGAGAGGATGGCCCACATGGACAAACAGAGATGTGTTAAACATATTTCTGTCTCTTATCTCCAGTGACAGTGCCAAAGAACAGCTCTTACAGAGGTAAAGAACACACCCGCAAGAAACTCCATTAGTCCTTCTTCCACAGGTTATCTCAAATTTATCTAAAAATGCTCACATGGATGATCTTAAGCTGCTCCTTGATGAAATCCTAGAGTTTTCCTCTATTGACCTACACACTGATTTCAGCCACTGGAAGTAACAAAATGGTTAAACAAAACAGAATGGCACAGCTCAGTGGACACTGTGTACTTTGGTATCATATGAAGGCTATTCCTATTGAGCCTGTATGTGTTTACATATTTCTCTCCCTGAGGTCACCTCCTCCTCCCCCCACACACACTAACAGTAAGTGAGGGAAAACGATGTGCATCAAGTACATTACTAGATGTTACTTACCTTTTTTGCTTTTATTTTAATTCAATACAGGGAATTTCTAAATTGTTGCTTGAACTTGATTAAACTAAGTCACTAGTAGAATTGTTCTCTTGCCAATCATTTATGGATTAATCCAATATTTATTGACTACTTACTCTGAAAACTTACTGAAACCTAGTGAGCCCTTTGGATCTATAAGCTTCTGTTTTATTGTTTCCTTAAGGAAATCTGGAAATCTTAGACTGGATCTGAGTTTCCTGTTCTCTACATCTTCCTCCTCCCTCATTTTCACCTCTTTGTTATTTCCTTTGGAATTACATTCATGTTTATTCTTAGTACAACAGATATGATATTCCTGTCAATGTCACTCTATTTTACTAACTTTAATGGATAATAAATCGAAAGATTTCATTCTTTTCTAAGTGGGATTGCTGAATTTCTGTTTACATCTCATATTCTTTTTTGTGTCTGTTTGTTCTTGATTCTAAAATTGTGGACTTTTTTTTTGGTGGTCTTCTGACATCAAATTTTTTGGTAATTATCTGAAGAGTTTTGGTGGACTTCTGACATCAAATTTCTTGGTAATTACCAAATTTCACTTATATCACCTGCTAAGCAGTCACTTTATTTCAAAAAGCTGGGTTGACATGGACTTTTCTGTGCTCAGTAGTGAATGCTCTAACTCAGAGCTTCTCCAAGTGTGGTTCACAGACTGGTGCGAGTATGCAAAACATTTGCTACTGGTCCACAAAAAATAAGTAAAGAAATTGAACATAAAGCTTTTGAAACTTTTTTTTAAAATAAAAAATAGGGTAATTTTATGTCTGTTGAATCTAATAGTTAAAAATCTTATATTTTATATGATGGGTCATTTATTGTGATTTTTTAAAAAGTTTATATACAACAGATTGGAAATTTCAAAAAGTGAGTAAACTGGTCCTATACAAAAGATAATTTGAGAAGCATTGGTCTAAATGAGCAACAGAATATTCAGCAGTTAGCTTTATATTCATGACTTCAGAACACTGTTCTGCTGTGCTTTTCCAATCTTCAAATTCTGTTGTAGTTTCTAAATGGCTATAGGAAGAGCAGGGTTAATGAAAACAATGTGAAGGAGGAATGGCTCAGAACCTGGCTGATTCAGAGTATAAATTGCATGGAGTTGAGGAATAGCAGTCTTCTTCTTGGGCAGTGGTGACCTTGGTTAGGAACTAGAAGTCAGCCATCAGTACTGTATTTCCCTCCTTTAGCAGGTGGGCAACATGTTTGGTCCATGTCTTTCAGAACTGGACAAGTGGGTTAGATTTAAAAATGGATTTATGAATCTATCTCCATTGAAGGTGCAAGTAGTACAAACTGCTATCCTATCCCTGCCTGAGACTTTAGCAAGTAAGTTATCTGCTTTTATTTTTGTTTCCAGGGATTTTCTCAATTTTTTGCCTATTTGTTGGGGTTCATGACTTTTTAAAAAAATATATTTTATTGATTTTTTACAGAGAGGAAGGGAGAGGGATAGAGAGTTAGAAACATCAATGAGAGAGAAACATCGATCAGCTGCCTCCTGCACACCCCACATTGGGGATGTGCCCACAACCAAGGTACATGCCCTTGACTGGAATCGAACCTGGGACCTTTCAGTCCACAAGCTGACGCTCTATCCACTGAGCCAAACCAGTCAGGGCATGACTATTTTATGAGTTCTGTTAGGAGGGGTCCTACGGCCAGTTAATCTTTTACCTTAGTTTCACAGGAAGCCCCCCACTGTAGCAGATGAAGGACACCACTTTTTTTTCCTTAGTCATAATGAAAAATGTGTACCTTCTATATGAATACAGCCCAGGAGATAAATGGAAGGTTCAGAAAGACAGGGCCTTTTCATGAAAGAGATTTCTAGCAGGGCGACAGCTTTGTTAAGAGGAACTAATGATATATTGATTAATGTGAATTGGGCTTAGGGTTATCTTTTTTCCCTTCAGTCAGCTACCATCTTACTCTGACACTTTGGGTCTTTTAGTATCGAATTTCTGCTTTGGAGCAAAATTCTACCCTATAAGAGTCATTTCAGTTATATTTATCTGACATAGATAAGATACAGACCCTGTTGGATCATGATCTTTGTCATCTATAGTGATCCCCAGAATCAGCCAACTTCAGCAATATATAACCTTATCCATTATGATTTAGCTTGAGGAATATGCCATCACCTTTTACAAAAAAAATGTAAACCTTTTCTGAGCATAAATAAAACTTTCCCTGAAGACATACCAATAGGCATAAATGTATGCCAGGTAAATGCTCTCAGCTAGAAGCAGTGACAGTGAAATGTGAAAGGGCTGAATCTGAAAACCCTCGGCCTGTGGAGATCTATTGCCGTACCTGCCCATGAATTTTTCTGGGGAATAAGATCCTCTCTCTTTAACAGCCTTTCAGTACACCTGCCATCTCTTTCTCCCAAACACAGATGCAGCTAACTATTAAACAAGAAGCCAATAAAATTAAATGTAGTCTAATATTATGAATGTGTCAAAGTTGCCAACCTGTTTTGTTTATATTGGTTTCTTTTTGATTCTTGAACACTTTTTTTAGCATTTTAGATGTCACAGGAATTTTCCCCCCTGCTTCTGAATAGCTGTCCCTGCTGATATTCAAAGCTGTCATCTTCAACTCTTTATCTGACATCGCAACATTAATCTGTATTTAACACAGTGGAAGGTAGGGACTTTCAACTTGTCTCGATAATGCAGCAGGAAAGTGATGAATGGTGAAAAGAAAATGGTGTGCTAAATTGAAGGTACATTCCATTCAGCTTAAAAAATTTTATTAACTTATTGTGAGTATATACAATCTTAAGTTAAGAAAGACAATTAAATAGTAAATAAACTCTGAAAGGATTTAAGCTAATTATATTCTCTTTTTGACATTACTCATCTCTGTCAAAATGATTTGAAAAAGCAAATGAAATGACATTACCAAAATGTAGTGGATATTAAATTCAGATTTATAAGAGACTTTCAATTAATTCATCTCTGCATCTGTGTAACTCTCACTTGAACATAAAACTCGCATTCCATGTAAATAAAATTGTAGTAAAGAAAGAAAGAAAAACAGGTGACATCTTTTCATTGAAGCAAATAGTTTTACTTAAACACTAAGTAGGCCCCTTGATTTGGGGGTGGGTTTGTGATCTGGGAAACACTGAAAGAGAATCCCAATGTGAATGAACACCCATGAGCCCTATGTGGTCGGAAACAAGAGGAGCGGAAGCTTCAGTGCTTCCCAGAAAAGTTCCCTGGGATGTTTTAATTTAAAAGGCATGCTTAGTGCATGTGAATGAGAGGAGTATCTTGCAACCATTAGGGTTCCTTGGCAGTCATCAACTCTGTCAATATTAAACTTCTCTGTGCATTGACATCGGGAATGGAAGCTGTTGGGCACCAGGGTGGCCTGCCTGAAACCATTGAAAACAACTGGGTCACATATTCAAAGCCTGGGCATTGCCATTTCTGTGGCTCAGCAGGGCTTTCCAGGATGCTCAGCACCCAATGTCTTTATTATTCTACCTACTCAAAGCACATTCTTTATGGCTGGCATGCTTTAGCATACTTGCTCACCACTACCATTGACAAGCTGTTGCAGCCCAGCCTAGGACTTTTCTCAGAGTCCTGATGATCCTTAGCAAGCTTTTATAAAATGTAAGTACCAGAAGAATTTCTCCCCTCTCCCCCTAAAGTGGTCTCGTGAATTTTGTGGCAACCTGGTTACAAAAACTTGGTTTAGTCTCTTGTTATTTTATTTATAGTCACCGGTCAGCATCTCAGATCTTGTTAATAGTTTCTGCATCTTTAAAAATGCATTTTTTTTGTTTCTTAGTTTTCAGTACAAAATCAGGTTAATATATCTCTAGGTCTTTCCTTCTGTATTCTAACATGATGACCAAATCAAAGGCATACCATATTTGATGCTCATATTTTCTTAACAATACATTGATAAGCAATTTAATTCAGGCAAAGTACATTTTTCTGTATGGCTTTACATAACTCACATTACCCTCACGTTTCCATTTGAAAGCATATTTTATTTATTTATTAAAAGAAAAATAGATACTTTATTTTAAACCATTAGACTTTGACCAGAGATTATATCCTTGTTGTGAAATACATACATTAATAAATTCAAAAGAGCATAGTTTTTAAAAATGTTAAATCTAGAAAAAAACTTTCTGAATTAAAGTGTAGACAGAAAGTGGAGATTTACTTATCAATTACAGTATCCTGGGGTCAAGACTGACCCTCTCTTTTTAGCTAAATCAAATGAAAAGCTCATAAAAGTACAATGATTAATTTTTTAAGATTTGCTCCTAACAAATACACAAAATGATAAGTATGAATTAAATTTATAGATTTAGCATGGTTAGAGCTCTGCAATGCCCAAACATTTGTTTAGTTAAGAAAAGAAAGTCTAGTAGAGTCTAGCAAACAAGATAAAAATAGTACTTGATTGGATTACTAATGATTTTCTGATTTTGACTTGTTTAGCTATAAATTCTGATGACAAAGAGCAACATGGGAATATATAGAATTGTAAAAGAATGAAACTATGTTTATGGATTTTAGGTTATAATTTTGAACATAGATTCCCCCCCAATAGAAACTAAGCCATATATATATAGTGTTTGGTTACTCTGAGAGTCTTGAGAATCTTATTTAATTTAAAAGGCACTTAAAGTCACTGGAGGTACCAATAATACCACTAATACCAAACTGTCACTTTTGACAGCACTTTACTGTGAAACAGCCTAATTTCCACTGGAGTTTTAGGAGCCAATCTCCCTTGCAGAAAGTGTGAGCTGAAAGACTACCTCTCGTCCAATCTTATTTATAAGTGAGGAAAATGTTCCTTCGAGAGGTAAACCTTCCTCAGGGGAACTGGTTATTAGTGACAGAAAGCTGCATTTGCCAGTTTTCAGCTTAGTGTTTTTGCTACTGTATTAGACAGCTAAGCACTACCTGAACTGAATTGTGTTGATTGTTTTCCACAACGTTTTGTGTGGTGGATAGCATGATTTTTTTTTGAGACATAAAATACTTCCAAGACTAAAGTACATCAAAGCTCTATGATAATTAACAAATATTTCTTAAGGAACATTTATTTATTGCTTATTGTGTGCCACGATCTGTGAAGGTAAAGAATAGAAATACAAGTAAGATCCTTTCCTACCCTGTCAAGTGGAGAATCCTTGTCTTGAGATTTGAGAAGAATGAAATTGCCTAAAATACTGCACACTTCACGTCAGTAGACGGAGCTTTTTATCTCCTTAATGTTGTATCCAATTAAAGTTACAATGTGTTTCCAAATGTGATTTATTTTTCATCTTTTTATATCCTCTTGATTATTTAGACTTGACTTATACAAAAATGAAATAGAATGGGTTTTCTCCTTTACATAGCTCTGTTGACCATTTTCTGTAATCCAGCAAAATGGGGTAGAGGAGTATACAATACTGTAGGGATAATATTTTTCTTTTCTTTTTTTTTAAATTAAATTCACTGGGGTGACATTGATTAATAAAATTATATAGGTTTCAAGTGTACAATTCTATGACACATCATTTGTATATTGCATTGTGTGTTTATCACCCAAAGCCAGATCTTCTTTAGTCATCATATGTTTGTTCCCCTTTATCCTTTACTGCCTCCCTTCACCCCCCTTTCTCTCTGGTAACCCACCATATTGTTGTCTGTGTCTACAAGTTTTTGTTTATTTGTCTTGTTTGTTCATTTGTTGCTTTTAGTTTTATATCTCACATACGACTGAAATCATATTGTTCTTGACTTTCTCTGTCTGACTTATTTCACTTAGCATTATATTTTTAAACAATCAGGAATATTTTGTCAATTATATCAGGTTATCTCTTTTCTTTGCATAAATAATTGAATATTTTGCAATATGTAAAAATTTTAAATCTATTCCCAATGGCCATCTTTTTCAGGATTTTCTGTTAGTAGAAATAACAAGTAATAGGAATTCATTTGGAAATGTGAAACAGAAAAAGATAACTGATATTCTCCCAAACCAAAATTGAGTTTTAAACAAGGCCTCTAGAAAAAAGAATTAAAAAAATATCACTTATTCCTCTGTCTCTGATTCTGGATAAACAGGTTAGGATAATCCTTTGGATGGCAATTTAATGTTATACTCAACTTAAAAAAAAACATAGAATGGTTATAGTTATCTCTTAAGTTAATCACTTAATATATTTTCCAAATTCCACCAAGAGCAAATGACAGTTAAAATAAGTTCTTAGCTATATTCAACGTTAAAACCTTCACTCAAGCAATTTTCTTCCAGATATATTTATACTTCTCTAATGACAACTGTGAATTAATCTTAACTTGAAAAAATTAGTAGCTATTTCTATAGCCATCGATTAACTTGTCCACATTAATTAATTGACTAGCTTTTAATCAGGTATAAATGTGTTGTTTAACCATCATGTTGAGTAAGAAAACTATAAAATTAGAAGGCAAAACTAGATTCCTCTAAGCTCAACTGTCAACTGGAGTTTAACTTTTGTGGGAACCAGAATCTACTTGACATGACATATGATTTCACTTATATGTGGAATCTAATGAACAAAAGAACAAAAGAAACCTACAAAATAGAAGCAGATTCATAGATACAGAAAACAGACAGCTGTCAGAAGGGTGGGGGTAGAGGGCTGGGTGAAAAAGGTGAAAGGATTAAGCAAAAACAAACAAACAAACAAAAACTCCTCATAGACACAGACAACAGTATGGTAATTACCAGAGGGAAAGGAGGGTGTGGGAGGCAGAAGAGCATAAAGGGGGAATAAATGGTGACAAAAGGAGACTTGTACACTTGAAACCTATATAATTTTATTAACTAATGTCACCCCAATAAATTCAGTTAAAATTTAAAAAAAGAATTGTTGGATTATGATTCCTTTGTCTTAATTTTACTATTAAAAGCTCTAGAAGAGTAGAACATATATCTTCTCTCTACAGCTAATATATTGTGTCCTGGAATTCCCCAAATAGGCCACCAAAATGACCTATTCATCCAGCAAGGAAGACCATTACTCTGACAAGTCTTAGTGATGACTTGAATGCAGGAGGCCCTGGATGATACATGTGTACTGTTTATAGGAGGTTTAAGGCATGTGTTTCCATACGGGTGGGAGTAGACAGCCTGACAGATTGTGCACATTTTGAGATGTAATAGTTTAAAGTTGGTGGACAGAGACAGGAGAGGGTTTTAAAATAAGCCTTGCAGATTAAACAGGTGTTTGATAAGCCCAGTTGAGTAATCTGTTGTTCTGCAAAGGGGCTATGATCCTGATGAGGCCTCGTTGAATAGATTAGATAAATAGATTTTCAGAAAGTTTCTGAAGTAAGCAATACAGTTATTTGTAATTTCATCTCCTTGGGAAAGATGTTTCTTAAATAATAATAGTAAATTTGTAGTAGAAATGTAGGTATAAGTTCTATGGCTGTATATATAGTTTTGGCTTTCAAGTAATTATTGCCATAAATATATAAATTGCTATCAATAGACATGAAGGTATTTTCTAACTAGCTGATTACTATCTAATAGTTTTCATTACTAATAGAAATTATCTAATAAGATCTATACCAGTTTTGTATAATGAGCCATGTTAATCAAAGGAAATTCTAAAGAATAACCCTGTAACTACCTACAGGATTTGCTGTGGTGTGCCTATAGATATGTGTTCAAATTCTCAACAGGTCAAGGAATTTACTTTTTTTTTTTACCACCCATTAGAATATTTTAGCATAACATTTTTAAGAGTCTCATGCTCTACCGACTGAGCTAGCCGGGCGCGGTAGCATAACATTTTTAAATGAAGGATTATCCTTGTACATAGCTCAAAAAAATAAAGTGATACTCTTTTCCCCATGTTAAAAAACTGAAGACAGGGAGGTGGCAGGATAAGACGTGGATATAATATAAATCTCCAGTTATTTTAAGCAGTGACCGGACTTAATGTTAGTACTGCACTACCTGTAGCAACTTCGCCGTGTTTGCTTAAAGGCTGATGGATGGCTCTGACCCCTTCTCTTTTCTCCTGCTCTGTGCTCATAGCTATAAGTGATCTATTAGTTTCTCCCTGGCATAGTAAAAGCTTTCAAAAACCTAGTTACTTTTTCATTGGTCAGAGTTTAAATGCCTTTACAAAACAAAATAAAAAATCCCTTCTGATCATATATCTTCCTGCAGTTTGAATTGCATACTTCCTTTACAGTTTCTTTCTGTGGCTTGCTCCTGACTATACGTTCAGGGGCAAAATGTTTATCTCAAATCTTGTTATGAATATTTTTACTTACATTATCTCAAGTATATAGCCAGAATATACTAGCGGCTAAAACACCTAAGTTATATTTATAGCCAGAAAATGAGTTGAAATGTTGAGGGAATATTTTAGATTAAATAATGTAAGCCAATGTGTCCTTTCCTCTCTTATTTAGTTTCAAAATCCAGTTCTTGTCTCAGTTTTTCACTCTGTATATGAGAGTGAAAGCACATTGAAACTTGAAGCTCTAATTTTTAAAAATGCTTTTAAATTAGAAAAATTTGTTACTAAAAAAGTGAAGCCCAGACAGTGTGGGTCAGTGGTTAAGCATTGACCCAGGAACCAAGTGTTCACCAGTTCAATTCTAGGCCTGAGCACATGCCCTGGTTGCAGGCTCGATCCCCAGTAGGGGGTGTGTAGGAGGCAGCCTTCTCTCTCATTGATGTTTCTATCTCTCTATCACTCTTCCTTCCCCTCTCTCTAACATCAATAAAAAACAAACACACTATGTGTTTTTAAAAAAGTCACCTTTAAAAAAAAAGTGAAGTGCCTATACCGTCCATTCATTTATTCCTTTACTTTTTAACATTCTGCACCATAATTAAACACACCTTTATCCTGGAAAAACCAAAGGTAAAACACAGAAAAACTGGATATATAATTATAAAAAATAGTTTTTATTCCATTATCTGTACAACAGCTTCACTCACACACATATTTTATATAATGGAAATATTTCATTTATTTCTAGTTCACTACAGCCTTGTTTCTTGGTATCTTTTTATTATTATTTTTAAAACTATCTATGGCAGAATAAAGCTGCTTAGTTAGATTGGGAGAGCGTATGATTCAAAAGATCTGAATTCCAGTTCCAGATCTGTTACGTCTCAGATATGTGAGATTGAATATGTAACTTTACTTCGAAATCCCATTTTATCATAGCAACTGGAATAGTTGCAGCCACTTAATTGGCTGGCTGTGAGGTTAAAAATAAGCACCAGTGCTGTTCCTTCTGTCCTGGAGACCTGGTCTCTGTTACAGCGTGTGGCGTGTAGTAGGTGCTCAGTTAAGGCTGAAGAGACAGAAAATGCACTGCAGCCTGTGATCTACGGAAACATTCCCTTGACAAACATGTTGAATGTCAGAGGTGCAGGGTTTCAGAGTTTGTATCTTGTGACTCCCATATTTAACTGGTGGTGAAAGTGAAGTCCGGAGAAATCAGGACACTTGCTCCGAAGAATTTACCTGGTTAGTGGCAGAACTAGAACCAGAACTTATCTCCTGATGTGTGGGCTAGTGTCTCTTATATTAACCATATGTCCATGTCATCCATGAAAGTTGCATTTTATTTTGCAAGTCATTATTGACAGAACTAAAAAATCATTCAGAACAAACATTCTTCTAATCATTCAGTCTATTCAAAGTGAGCAAACATCCATTCCACAATAACACATGTTAATATTAGTCAAAGGATTACAGATAATGAAGACTCCACTTAGTCAGATTATGAAAGAGGTAGGGTTCTTCCAGATTGGTAGAGCAAAGGGCATCATTTCAGTTAGAAAGGGTAAGCTGCAGGGGCAAAACCAGAGAAGAACACATCAATGTAAAATACTGAACAAACTAAGTAGTTTTGGTTGGATGGAGCTTAGCCTTTGAATGGACAGGCAGTGGGGTGCAAAGCTGACCAGGTGGACAGAGGCGGATCCCAGGAGTGCCTACTATTCCATGCAAGGAATTCAGTCTTAACTATGTGGCTTTAGATTTCAATGTATTTTTTCAACAATGAAGCTGTGGAAAATATCAAGCTATCTAACAGAAATTTAGTACAGTTATATGATAGTTGTTAATATATTCAATATATATTTATCATGCTTTTCCTTAGTAATTTGAGCAGTATCTCTTCACAAATCATAGGACTCATAGAGAAACATTATTAGACTGAGCACAGTAGAAAAACGACTAAGAAATTAACCTTTGACCTAAGTTACCACCATTCATGCCCACAGGGAAAACTTGCAGATTTAAATATGATTAAAGTATTCATTGTTCAGTGGAATATAATTATGCAAGAATCTTTATTTTTTCATTGTAAGACATGGGTAGAAATGTTTCACGTATACTTTTTGGGTTGGGGGATATTCCTTGCAGATGTCATCCCCTTAGTGCAGTGATGGCGAACCTATGACACGCGTGTCAGAGGTGACACGCGAACTCCTTTATTTGGGTTGATTTTTCTTTGTTAAATGGCATTTAAGTATGTAAAATAAATATCAAAAATATAAATCTTTGTTTTACTATGGTTGCAAATATCAAAAAATTTCTATATGTGACACGGCACCAGAGTTAAGTTAGGGTTTTTCAAAATGCTGACACGCCGAGCTCAAAAGGTTCGCCATCACTGCCTTAGTGGATCCACAGTGACACCAGCATCAGTGAACAAGCACAGCACAGGGGCCTGGGTAAAATGACACAAATATCCTTGCGCTCCCTTAAGTCTGCAGTGCAGCTTTTCTCCTCTGTTTTCTACTCTGCAGATAAAATTACAAAAACCAATTTCCTGTTATTATTTAAATTAATATTCTCTTCTGGTACATGACTCAAAGTGGCACCCAGGACTTCGCTGCCTAAGGAAAGAAGGAAAAACATTTGAAAATTAATGACATTATTGTCTAGTATAAAGGTAACTGAAAAAGCAAAGTTGTTTACATAAAAATGGGCATTTGAAGAGAAGAAAAACATTAAGCAGTAATAAAACCCAAGATGCATCTGTTCTTTATTTTTCCTTTTGAATGTGTTAGCCCCACCAATTTCAACGCTGAAAGTAACTTTTCCAGTATGTTTATCCCCCCCCACCACCCCCCGAACAAGACTTTAACTGGCAAGATGTAGAAACACTAACAATGAGAAAAAAATACTTATTTATCAGGGCTTCAGAAATGCTTAGAAACCTGAGGTGGTTGCCTGAGTGGTCTAGTCTTTTAAAGTCTGGTTTTAGGTTAATGGTGAGAAGAGAAACTCAGATACGCCTTGTGGAGTTTCACCTGCATCTTTAGGGCATCATGAGGGGAAAGAATATATAATCGTGCTGTTTCAAATATGCATTAAATCTGATTTATTTTTTCAATAAGTCTTTCAAAATTGTGTCATTTTCAGTGGGATGGGACTTCCATGTCCCACTCTTGTCTGGGCCCAGTAAACACAAAACAGTAACACTGAGCCTGTGATTCCCCATCAATCTCTGGACCCATTTTATCCAGCCCTTTCTCCCATGGACAGTGTTTCTGGTCCTGGCAATCGAGGTTAAGAAGCATGTTAGCAGAGGGGTGCACTGCGGGGCGTTGGAGACTGGGGATGCAGGAAGCCCAAGCTGTCCCAGTCTCCCTCCAGTGCATGGAGAGGGGCTGCCCCTGTTCTTGCTGGGAGTCCTCCAGCCATGGAGGTCAGGAAACCAGAACCTCAGTTCTCCCTGTCCCTGAAAGCTTCATCTCTGAGTCCAGACAAACTCTGGGAAAATCTCCCTCCTAGAGATGTCCTCAGGATGACGTGAAAGCAGTCTTTAAACTTACACATTCAGTCAACACCATGTTATTACCAAGGGTTAAAAAGCCATAACAAGATTTCTCAAATAATCTCCTCCCAAGAACTGTGGGTTGGATGGGCCCAGCCGTTAAAAACAAACAAAAGCAGAGCAAAGCTATGTATTGCCCTAAGACAAGTCAGAAAAGAGTTCAGTTGCAGATCTTTAATTTTACTCTTAGGATCAGATGAACTGGGCGACCCTAGAGGAAAAGTTGGTCCATCAGACTTCTGCATCCCCATAGTGGTTTGGGTTTAGGAGCTGTTCCCTCTCCAGCAGACACCCGTGTTTCCTTCATGGGATTCATGGGGCTAGTCAAGCTACCACCCAGGAGCTGCAGAGGCCTGGGAAAGTGATTTCATTTCTTTTTTGACAACAAACATTTATGATTCTCTAAAAGTGACCTTTCATGTGCTTCTTTGCTACCTCTGAAGCAGAGGCTGGATGTTAACAAGGTCTAGATCGAGTCTTTGTAAAAGTGCTTTTGTCTCTGTAATGCCTATGAGAGCCAGGCAGTGCCCATACTAACTTTCTTAAGCATGGTGCCATGCACTCTTTAAACTTGCAAGTTTATGTGAAAAATTCTCTAATGTCTATATATTTTCAAAGGAAGGGGGGAGGAGGCAGAGAGATGGGGAAAGTTGCAAATCAAAAAAAAATGACTAGCATGCCACTTGTGATTTTGATTCCTGCCAGTCTGGCTAATGTCTCAACTTTTGAAAAACACTCAATGGAAACTTTTTTTTTAATAAGTCATGAGAAATGAGAGAATAGGAGACGGTTATCTACAGAGTGTAAAGCACATTTTCCTTGGTGCTGAATTTTAGCCTGGAATGAATTTTTATGACCACATTATGAACCTCTGAAAATAGAGTTTAGTGGAAGTGCCGAAATGGCCTTCAATATATTTTACTGGCAAATGTGCTCCTGGAAGGATTTTTGTAAAGGTAAAGATATTAATTTTATGCAATCCATATGGATGTGTGTTTTAAAACATTTGAGGGGTTACTTATTTTCAGCATAACTGGCACATAATCAAAGATAGAACAGAATGATTTGAAGAGTTTTTCAAGAAGAAATTGCATATGCTGTCTGTCAAAGGTTCTGCATAATTCATTTCATTCTAATAACGTGGTGCGTTCAGCTCCTTACAATATAAGCGCCGGGGAAGATAGATCAGTCTGGTGTGGTTCCAGAAGTTCCTCCTCAGAGACCAATACCCATTTCATTTTCTGTGGAAAGTATTCCATCAAAGTGGGGGGAAAAGTTTCATTCCCCATCAGGATGCATGTGGTTCTAAATCCAACAATTGATTTGAGAATTTAGAAACAACAGAAATGGATTTTTCCACTAAACAATATCATTCTTAATGAGTGATATTTGAGAGAATAATAAAAAGTTATCATATGGCCCTGACTGGTTTGGCTCAGTGGATAGAGCGTCGGCCTGTGGACTGAAGGGTCCCAGGTTCGATTCCGGTCAAGGGCATGTACCTTGGTTGCGGGCACATCCCCAGTAGGGAGTGTGCAGGAGGCAGCTGATCGATGTTTCTTCTCTCATCGATGTTTCTATCTCTCTATCCCTCTCCCTCTCCCTTTCTCTCTGTAAAAAATCAATAAAATATATTTAAAAAGTTATCATATGTATAATGTATTTTAGCACAGGACTGGAATTTTGCAGATTATTATAACTAGAGGTCCGGTGCACAACATTTGTGCATGGGGTGGGGGTGGTCCTTCAGCCTGGCCTGTGCCCTCTCGCAGTCCGGGACCCCTCAGGGGATGTCCATCTGCTGGCTTAGGCCCACTCCCTGGAGGGGCCCTTAGCACTGCCGCAGAGTCCAGAGAAGCTCCTGCCACTGCCTCTGCGCTCGCCAGCTGTGAGCCTGGCTTCTGGCTGAGCGGTGCTCCCCTGTGGCAGTGCACTGACCACCAGGGGCAGCTCCTGCATTGAGCATCTGCCTCCTGGTGGTCAGTGCACATCATAGTAACTGGTCGTTCTGTCGTTTCGTCATTTGCATATTAGCCTTTTATTATATAGGATGAGGTTTAATTAAATTTTGAATAAAAACAACTATAGACATCAGATTTTTCTAAAATTTAAGGTAGTTTAGACTAATTTGGCCATGTTGCTATGGGGAAACCTTCAAACTTTTTGCAAGTTCTATTGCCACCAAGGCAAGAGATGCCAACTGAGAAAAAGTATAGCTGGAGGAAATAAACAGTTTCTGTAGGAACTTTAGAAGCACATTTTGATTTGGATACTTTTGAACTTGGATGCAAAAGGAAGGGAGGGAGGGAGGAGGAAGGAAGATAGGAAGGAAGGAAGGAAGGAAGGAAGGAAGGAAGGAAGGAAGGAAGGAAGGGGAGAGAAAAATTAATTATTTAGAAAGATTATGGGGAAAGTGTTTAGAACAGTGGTTCTCAACCTTCCTAATGCCGCGACCCTTTAATACAGTTCCTCATGTTGTGGTGACCCCCAATTTCATTGTTACAAATTGAACATAATTAAAGCATAGTGATTAATCACAAAAACAATATGCAATTATATATGTGTTTTCTGATGGTCTTAGGCGACCCCTGTGAAAGGGTCGTTCAACCCCCAAAGGGGTCGCGACCCACAGGTTGAGAACCACTGGTTTAGAAGGTTACTGGAAAAAGAGAAACTTTTTTTTTTTTTTTAAAATATATTTTATTGATTTTTTACAGAGAGGAAGGGAGAGAGATAGAGAGTTAGAAACATCGATGAGAGAGAAACATCGACCAGCTGCCTCCTGCACATCTCCTACTGGGGATGTGCCCGCAACCCAGATACATGCCCTTGACCGGAATCGAACCTGGGACCTTTCAGTCCGCAGGCCGATGCTCTATCCACTGAGCCAAACCGGTTTCGGCGAAACTTTTTAAAAATATATATTTTTTATTGATTTCAGAGTGGAAGGGAGAGGGAGAGATAGAAATATCAATGATGAGAGAGAATCACTGATAGGCTGCCTCTTGCTCACCCCACACAGGATTGAGCCAGCAACTTAGGCATGTGCCCTGACCACCAATCGAACCATGACCTCCTGGTTCATAGGTTGACACTCAACCACTGAGCCACACCTGCCGGGTCAAACTCTTTTAGATAGCCATCTCCTATAGAGTATGGTCCCACGTGACTTTGCCCTTATCATTCCACACTCTGTTTTGTATTCTGGGTACCAAGCTTTAGGAGGGATAATGACATAGTGGGGATATTATTGAAAATAGGAAGTAGGAGGACCATTGTTTCTAGTTAAGCCACATGGATTTATACTCAAAACAAATAAAAACTGTTTAATAGTTAGAGCTCTTTGAAGATGAAATATGTCACCTCGTAAACTAGTGGGTACTTGCCACTTACCAGAGGCTTTAAAGAGAAACAGAGGGACTTTAGTAAAAATTAATTAATCATGTGGAATGCTGAACCAGATACTTCCTTGCAGTCTTTCTGACTGTAACAGCCTACCTATCTTTGAGGTAGTGGTGTCTTCAGAATCCTCTTTACTGGGGAGAGTACGTGGGTGGAATATGTCAATACCAACATGTCCTGAGTCATTGACCTTCCCATGCTTAGTGCTTGAGCCTTGCATGGAAATGAACAGGACCTTGGAGAATTAGGAGGCAGGTGTTTTGCCCACTTCAGGAAATCACTCAAGGAAACATTAAGTATATTTCCCTTCACCTTCTACTCTACTCTTCTTTGTGGGGAAAGAGAACATTAAAACGAGACAATGTGGGAAGGAAAGAAATGTGACTTATAGTAAGGGATCTTTGACGAGGAGGATTATCTGGGTCACTAATTCAAACTGTTTTTGTTGCCTGTTGTTCTGGATGTCAAGCCTACCTGTTACAAACCTGAGGCTCAGTACATTTTCAACTCAGCTTTGACCTAATGTGCTCTTTGGTGTGTGGGCAATGAGTTTCCAGCGACAATTTTCCACCTTGATAAACAGGGTTGGTATGAAAATTTGGTGTGATAATAGAAATAAAGTATTCACTACTGACTTATCATAGCCACTTAATAATTTCTGTTTCCATTGTTACAAAAGTTATCATTATTCATCTATACAAGCTTTAAGCAAGTGTCTCTTTTTTACAGTGATGTCAACATTAACAGTATCTTCTATTAACATGTGTGCTTTTAAAAATTTGGTGCTTGGTTCTACTTGATACCAATTAAATCATAATCCATGGCTGCCTGCAGGGATGGGGCAAGGCTTTAGTACTCATTTGTCAAGGTGAATCTAACATGCAATATCAAGATTCACTGTACTGTTATTGGATGAATTGTAAATAAAGCCAAATACCTAATTATAGAAAAATAATTGATTGGTTTAACGTAAAATTACCTAGAAATATATGATCGCTAATTTATGTCATTGTAAGAAATGGATATGAAGGAAGAGTGAACAGAATGATTTATCAGTTTCCCATTCTTCCTGAAATATTTACATTTAGAAAGGAATCTCAATGGTGGCTTTTCTGAACCAGACATAATACAACAAACTAGATTGTTTCAATGAATGAGATCAGCACTGTTGGAATTAGTAATATATTGGGCTAGTTTGTGATTTCAGCCAAAAGAAGATGCTTCATATGAAGGATTAATTCTCATAAAATAAGTATCAAAACAGACCCAAAAATGTCAAAATGGAACCATTTGTTAGTGTGTAACAAGAAGGAATCCTGAGAAGGTGACAACTTCTCTCAAGTCATTGAATCTTTGTCACATATTTTGGAACCAAAATAATCAAAAGTTGTAATATGACAGAGCATGTTGGCTCATTCAAAAACAACAATTTTATGAGGAGAGATATACTTCTAATACTGACATCCAGAAATTGGTGTATTATTTAGTATGTAATTGAAAGATGATATTAAATGTATTAATAACCAACTAGGATATGAATAGTGAAGTAGTTGCTACTGAAAATAAAGATGATGTTATGTGATAATATGACTGATATTTAGCATAGTTCATTGGTATATAATACATGTCCCTATGTCAGAATTGTGATATTTTTTCAAAAGTAAGAGTTACCTTTCTTCTCAGCCTGCATCAGTGTGCACCCTTGGTCTCTCTCACCCAAATAATGCTTGCTACTAGACATGGGTAATGAGGAGTAGGGATTTTGTGGTTTGAAGCAGGCTCCCTGCAGAATTTCTTTGAACTACTGAAACCCTGCTACGTGCTGTGTCTTTTTTGTTCTTACCAGTTTAGCACAAACATTGCCTTTCAATGCGACTACATGTTCAAAGCAAAACATAAAATTGTGTTAGCTTAAAGGACTCATTAATTTCCTTTGTACTCCAAATCCTTTGCATTAACAAATGTGATATGCTGATTCTGTATTCAAACTTATTCCATTTTGGTTTCTATTAACTTCAAAGGAAACCTGAAAAAAATGTAAGAGAATTAAATTCCTGTGTTGAAAAATTAATACATTACTGACAACTGACCCACTTTTTACTTTCTCTATTTTATGAAATTTTAATGTTTTTTTACTTGTTCCAGGGTATTGCTCCCTTAAAGATTAAAACTCCCAACCTATTAAGTCGGTGTATTTATGTGAATGCTTGTGATATGGTTGTCTTAATATCACCTTAAGAATGCTGATTGTCATCCTAATGTGTGTGTGACTAGGTATTAAACATAAATATATTTTATATCTTAAATGATAAACTAAATATAAGAATTAGTTAAATCAAGAAAAGGATTTTAAATTATATTGCTGCTCTTATTAATCTATTCCTTTAAATAATTTGTTATCATTCATCTTATTGGGAATTGTCAATGTGTATAAATACTGGGCCTAAACTTTTATGATTTGAAAATATATATATATATGTATATTTATATATTATCTCTCACTGATAGAAGTAACCAGATTATGGAGAAGAAGGTGGTAGTCAACAGGACTGCATGAAGGAAGAGAGTATGACAGAGTAAAGAAGCAAGAGGAATGTGTGTGGGCGTGTGTGGTGTGTGTGTGGGTGAGCGGGACAGATAGATCAGGAGTCCCAGGGACTGGCAGATCAGGCTTGACTAGATGGGGAGCCCTTGCTACTGCCATGGGCACCCCCACACCGACTCAGCTTTGGTGAGGAAAGCATGCCATCTTGTAGAGGGGAGCGAAGCAGGCCAGGAGTGCTGCCACACCAACATCCAGGTTGACCTCGGACAGCACCCCCAGACCTGTGCAGGGAGACACTTGCCAGCCATAACCTGCGTGAAACCACCACTGTGCTCTGGCAGTGAGCAGCGCGGTACCGCCACATGGGTCCCAGATGTCTGTAGTGAGAGCGCACCAGACAGACCTCCAGAGTTGAACCTCTTAACTGGAGCCCAAACCCAGCGTCCCAGGATTCTACACTTCAGGTCCTTGTGCTGTGAGTGTAAGCCACGGGTTCCCCACTCCCCGCCCCATGCCTGATCCCAATACAGAACCTCAGCCAGGTGTGTCCTACTGAGCTCACTCTGCTGCCAGCTCAGGCAGAGCCCTTGCTGGGCCAGTGCCCAACCACCGGCATAGACTGAGCATGCTCCTCTGGCAGACAGTGCCCTTGCTGGGTGAGCACCCTGACAAAGACAGAGTGTGCACTGCCACCAGCACAGACAGAGCCATCAGCTGGTGCACACCCCACCCCCAGCACAAACAGAGCTATCACCTGGCACATGCCCTACCCACAGCCCAGGCCAGAGCTGCTGATGTGACCTGGTATGCCAAACCACAGGTCACAGATCCATGCTGCATGTGCACTGCCAGAGGGTCCTAGTGCACCATCCTGACTTAGGGGCTGGAGCAGCCCAGTGAATTTCATGCTAGAGGACTCTGGGCCCTCACAGAGATTCACACACTAGGGGTATTGTGTACCCGCTCCCAACAATCCTGAGAAATGGATAATTGAGGGACCAGAAGTGTGGGAAAAGGGGGTACAACATAGAACAGAGACAATAAAGGTGTGAAACTCAAGGTAGACCCAGCCCTGGGGCTAACGGTCCAGGACCATTGGACTGCGAGGGGCCTCAATCCCTTGGACCCCAAGCAAGTAGCCCAGGGCCAGAAGAAGACAGCAAAAATGGGGAGAAAAGGAGGAATTGCCAGAAAAGGAGATAAATGAAAGAGGCATGCAATATGTCAGGAAAATTCAGAATAAGGGTCATAGAGTTAATAAACCAGATGGATGAGAAAATCAACAACCTATGTAAGAATCAGGAGGAAATAAAGAGTGATATAGCTACAATATGGAAGCTTTCAACAGTAGACTAGGAGAAATGGAGGACCAAATTAGCGAATTAGAAGACAGGGAAGCAAAACACACCCAATCTGAACTGCAATTGGAGAAAAATATCAAAAGACAGGAGGAGAGCCTGAAGGAGCTTTGGGACAATATTAAATGAAGCAAGGTATGTATGCTAGGGGTTCCAGAAAGACAAGAAGAGGAGTAAGAGTTAGAAAACTTATTTGAAGAAATAATGTCAGAAAACTTCCCTGCTTTGGGGAAGAAAACAATTTCACAAGCACAGAGAGTCCCAAACAAGTTGAACCCAGAAGACCCATACCAAGACATGTCACAATTACAATAGAAAACTTTAATGACAGAGAGAATCTTAAAGGCTGCAACAGAGAGAGAGAAAGTTACCAACAAGGGATCTGTCATTAGATTATTAAATGATTTGTCAACAGAAACACATCAGGCCAGAAAGGAATGGAAGGAAGCATACAAAGTGATGCAAAGCAAGGGACTGAATCGAAGAATACTCTATCCAGCAATGCTTTCATTTAAAATTGAAGGGGAAATCAGGGGCTTCACTGACAAAAAACAAAGGCTAAGGGAGTTTATTACTACCAAGCCAACAATTCAAGAAATGCTAGATGGACTGTTGTAAAAAGAAGGGAAAAAAGGCAAGAAGGAACACAGGCACAAAAAATAAAAATCAAATACCTATCAATAATAACTTTAAATGTAAACGGACTAAATGCTCCAATCAAAAGGCATAGAGTTGCTGAATGGATAAGAAAATATAACACAAATATATGCTGTCTACAAGAGACCCACTTCAGAACAGGAGACTCACACAGACTGAAAGTGAAGGGATGGAAAAATATATTTCAGGCAAATGGAAATGAAAAAAAGGAGGGGCAGCAATACATATATCTGACAAAATAGACCTTAAAGTGAAGGCCATAACAAGAGATAAAGAAGGCCACATCATAATACTAAAAGGATCTATACAACATGACGGTATAACTCTGGTAAACATATATGCACCCAATACAGGAGCACCCAAATACATAAAAAAAAACTGGAACATATTGAGAGAGATCAACAGCAATATGATCATAGTAGGGGACTTTAATACCCCATTGACATCATTGGATATATCCTCTAGACAAAAATCAGTAAAGAAACAGCAATCCTAAATGACTCACTATATCTGATGGACTTAATTGATACCTTCAGAACATTTCACTTCAAAGCTACAGAATATACATTCTTCTCAAGTGCACATGGGACATTTTCAAAGATAGACCACATATTGGGACACAGGCAAAGTCTCTCCAAATTCAAGAAGATTGAAATCATATCAAGCATCTTCTTGGACCACAATGGCATAATATTAGAAATCAACTACAATAAAAACAATTAAAAAATTCAAACACTTGGAGGCTGAATAGCATGCTATTAAACAATGATTGGGTTACCAAAGAGATCAAAGTAGAAATTAAAAACATCCTGGAAAGGAATGACAATGAAAACACAACAATCTAAAACCTATGGGACACAGTGAAAGCAGTCCTGAGAGGGAATTTCATAGCATTACAGGCCTACCTCAAAAAACAAGAAAAATGGTAATAAATTATCTAACTCTATAACTTAAAGAATTAAAAAGAGAGTAACAAGAAAAGCCCAGAGTGAGCAGAAGGAAGGAGATAATAAAGATCAGAGCATAAATAAATGAAATATAGACCAAAAAATATAATACAAAAGATCAATGATTCCAAGAGCTGGTTCTTTGAAAGGATAAACAAGATAGATGAACCTCTAGCCAGGCTCACCAAGAAACAAAGAGAGAGATGACCCAAATAAACAAAATCAGAAGTGAAAGGCAAAATAACAGCAGACCCCACAGAAATACAAAGGATTGTAAAAAAATACTATGAACAACTCTATTCCAACAAACTAGACAACCTAGAGGAAATGGACATATTCCTAGAAAAAAAAACCTTCAAAAACACAATCAAGAAGAATAAAAAAAAATCTCAACAGGCCAATAACTAAGGAGGAAATTGATGCAGTGATAAAAAAACTCCCAGCAAACAAAAGCCCAGGGCCAGACGGCTTCACAGGGGAGTTTTACTAAACTTTCAAAGAACTAAAACCTATCCTTCTCAGACTATCCCAAAAAATTCAAGAGGAAGGCACACTTCCAAGCTCTTTCTATGAAGCCAGCATTACCCTAATCCCAAAAACAGATAAAAACACTACAAAGAAGGAGAATTACAGGCCAGTATTCCTGATGAACATAGATGCTAAAATCCTCAACAAAATTCTGGCAAATCAGATCCAGCATTACATTACAAAGATCATACACCATGACCAAATGGGATTTATTCCAGGGATGCAAGGATGGTACAATATCCACAAATCAATAAACATGATACATCACATAAACAAATTGAGAGACAAAAATCATATATCAATTAATGCAGAAAAGGCATTTGACAAATTCCAACACCCTTTCCTGATAAAAACTCTCAGCAAAGTGGGAAGAGAGGGATCATACTTCAACATAATAAAAGCCTTATATGACAAACCTACAGCCAACATCATACTCAATGGGCATAAATGAACTAATTTCCTCTAAAAACAGGAACAAGACAGGGATGCCCGCTTTCACCACTCCTGTTCAACATAGTACTGGATGTGCTAGCCATAGCAATCAAACGAAGGAGAAATAAAAGGCATCCAAATTGGAAAAGAAGAAGTAAAACGTTCATTATTAGCAGATGACATGATATTGTACAAAGAACACCCTAAAGACTCCATCAAAAAACTAATAGAACTAATAAATGAATTTGTCAATGTAGCAGGATACAAAATTAACACCCAGAAATTTATGGCTTTTTTATAGACCAATAATGAACTCACAGAGAAAATTTTAAAAAAATCCCATTTACTAATGCAACAAAAAAATTAAGATATCTAGGAATAAATTTAACCAAGGAGGTAAAGGACCTGTACTCAGTAAATTACAGGCTGCTGAAAAAAGAGATAGAGAAAAACATAAACAAATGGAAGAATATACCATGTTCATGGGTTGGTAGAATCAACATCATTAAAATGTCCATAACTACCCAAAGAAATCTATGGATTCAATGCTATCCCCATTAAAATACCAGCAGCATACTTCAAAGACCTAGAACAAATTCTCCAAAAATCCATCTGGAATAAAAAAAGACTCCGCTGCAGCAATCTTGATAAAGAAGGACAAAGTTGGAGGGATCACAATACCAGATATCAAGCTTTACTACAAAACCAGTGTTTTCAAAATTGTCTGATACTGCACAGAACAGACATATAGATCAATGAAACTGAACAGAGAACCCAGAGATTGATCCAAGCCATTATGTCAGTTAATATTTGACAAAGGAGGCAAGAGCATACAATGGAATCCAGACAGTCTCTTCAATAAATTGTGTTGGGAAAATTGGACAGATACATGCAAAAAACTGAAACTAAACCACCAACTTATACCACACACCAAAACAAAGTCAAAATGGATAAAGGACTTAAATGTAAGATGGGAAACCATACAAATCTTAGAAGAAGCCATGGGCAGCAAAATAGCAGACATTTGTTGTAGCAATATCTTTACTAATACAGGTCCTAGAGCAATGGAAACTAAGGAGAAATTAAACAAATGGGACTACATCAAAATAAAAAAAGCTTCTGCATAGCCAAAGAAACCATCAACAAAACAAGAAAGCACACTGCATGGGAGAACATATTTGTCAATTTTATCCCTATAAGGGTTTAATCTCCAAAATTTATAGGGAACTCATACAACTTAACAAAAGGAAGATAAACAATCCAATAAAAAAATTGGCAAAGGACCTAAATAGATACTTTTCCAAAGAGGACATACAGAAGGCCAAGAGATATATGAAAACATGCTTAAAGTCACTAATCCGAGAGATGCTAATCAAAACAACAAGGTACCATCTCACATCTGTCAGAATAGTATTATCAACAAATCAACAAGAGACAAGTGCTGGAGAGGATGTGGAGAAAAAGGAACCCTCTTGCACTGCTGGTAGGAATGCAGATTGGTGCAGCCACTGTGGAAAGCAGTATGGCATTTCAAACTAAAAAAAAATGGAACTTAAATTTGATCCCACTTCTAGGAATATACCCCAAGAAAACAGAAACACCAATCAGAAATGATATATGCACGCCTATGTTCATATCAGCACAATTTACAATAGCTAAGAGTTGGAAACAGCTTAAGTGCCCATCAGCAGCTGAGTGGATTAGAAAACTGTGGTACATCTACACAATGGAATACTATGCTGCTGTAAAAAAGAAGGGATTCTTATCATTTGCGACAGCATGGATGGAACTGGAGAGCATTATTGCTAAGTGAAATAAGTCAGTCAGAGAAAGATATGGTAATATCACATGATCTCACTCATTAGTGGAATATAATGAACAACATAAACTGATGAGAAAAAATAGAACCAGAGTCATTGAAGCATCGAACAGACTGTCTAACCTATGAGGGAAGTTGGGGGGTGAGGGGGGTAAGAGGTCAACCAAAGGACTTGTATGCATGCATATGAGCATAACCAATGGACACATACTCAGGGGTGTGGGGGATGAAGGCATGTGCTGGGGCGTGGGGGAAGCTGGGGAGAGGTCGATGAGGGGAAAAGGAGACTTATGTAATACTTTAGACAATAAAGATTTTTTTTAAAAAGTAACCAGGGTACCAATTTAGGAAAATAAATACAAGTAGTTGTCCCCAAATTAGTACAACCCTAATGAGTGAATTATAACAATTTTTTTCTTTACATGATGATAAACTAAGTTTGATACTTTGCAGTGACTAATGCTTAGCAGGATAAAAGGAAATGCAATTGCTAGGTGATATTAATAATTCATTCATTTGATACTAAGCAGAATATTAAAATCCCAATATGATATGATAGGTTTTGAAGAATATCTATATCTAGCATAAATTAGATGTCAGTTTCTTGGAATATCTTTCTTCTGATGAGTATAAAGTAAATACCTAATTTAATTAATTTCCTAATTTAATCTACCATTTTAGTTTTACATTTGTGTAAACAAGCAAAAACAACATGTAGTCAAAACCTCAAATTATTGTAACAGGTTTTCCTGTTATTTCTCATGTTGCTCCCACCAGAGTTGAAGCTCATGTGTGTGTTTTCAAAACCATCTTACTTGAAACTTGGTACATCCTTCCTCACTCCAAGTTTCTGGAGGTTCAATTTTTCTGGGGGTGGTAAAAATGCTATAAAATCTGAAAGGCTTTCCTCCTTTAAAACTAGGAGACTTCACACACATGGTTGAGAGGGCTGGGGAAGCCTCTGAATGCCACATCCTCTAGTGGGATCCAGAGACTATGCTCTTGGGAGCTCTACCAGCATTAATAATGTGTGTCCTACCATTCAGTACCTTATAGAAACAAGTAAAACATTTACATTAGATCTTACTGGTATTTTCACTTCATCTCTTGCCCAGTTACTCTCTGAATACATATCCCCTGTGAAATTAGGAACAGATGGCTGATTTTGTTATTTTTCTGTTGTTTTATCATGACATTTTTGCCCTGTAAACTTAAAAACTCTGAGTTGCCAAACCTGCTAATTTTTCAAGAGAAGCCCATGCTCTGTAGTTGTATAGAAAAATCTCTCAACATTTAAATTTTAGCATAATTTTTAAATTCAGTTAAAAATATCTGTGGGAAGGATTTGTCTTAGAACATATAAACTTTTCCTGTAGAAACCAAGAAATGCTCATCAACGAAGATATTATTACATGTTAGAATGCATAATAATAGCTGGCATCTCTATGTATGAAGTTTCTTTTTTCCCCTTTTTATAGTATGAGGATGTCTTGAAAGTAGGATGAGTATCTCTTGCCATTATCCACAGAGGTCTGTGGCCATATTCTTAGCAGCTATATGAATCTAGTCAAGTTCTTTAAATTCTCTTACACGTAGTTTCTTTGTTTACATGAGATTGGGAATGCATCACATAGTTTCTTGCATTTAAATGCTCATTTTACATCTTCACTTTATATTTTTTATTGCTTTCCTTTGAACGAACCTAGACAAGCAAGAGCTTGGTTTCTTCATTTCTGTATGATCACACATGTTACCTGCTGACTTATACACTTGTATCTCTTCTGAGAACAATAACACTTCCTTCTCAAAGATATTTAGCAGTTCAAACTCAGGTTCAGCTCAAATTTTCATTGTGGCACATTCTATGCAGACAGTGGCTTTTTAACTTTTACATTGATCCAGCAATATGAACACTGATGTATGACCTCTAGGCTTTAGGAAGAGGTTCTCAGTTGTCTTTTAGAGGCACTGACAACTGTAGTGAAATGTGAAATCGGGGACATATAAAGGGGTCATCATTACCAGATTCTCATATTTCCAGTGATTTATTTTGAATTCTTATTTGTCTCAGTGATACTTCAATCTGTTCATAACAGTTTAAAACAGCTGGATTTAATGTATGAGCAGATTTCCCCTAACATAATTTTCAACACAGTAGTAATTCAGTTAGTGAGTGAGAGTGCCAATCCACCACTGCAGCCTCTTCTCATAATTTGCTAAGATTTTTTGAAATTTTTTTTCAAGGAAGTGTATTATTTTAATCTTCCTCTTAAAATGGCTCTCCATGCATCCTGCCCTCACAAACATTCTTGCTTTCTCTGAATCTTTATCTCATGATTTTGATCATTTGTATTCCTTCTATTCTGCCATTTCCTGGTTTCTTGTCATCTTAATAATTCATGGAAAAGTGAAACAAAGGCTTGCTCTCAATTTTAAATCAATCCCAGGAGACTTTAAAATTCTATATTAGGTAATTCAACTCAGGGAGCAATTTTATGCTATGTTGGCATGCCCAGAGCTCGCCTAAATGTGACAGGTGAAACTAGTATCAGCACTGAGTGAATAACAAAGGCTAGTTCAGGCTACATTACCTGGATTTTAAAAGGATCCAGAGCAAATACTGAATTGCTCAGTCTCATGCCTACAATGAAGGTGAGCAGAGAAGAGAACTTCCTTTCTCAACTCAAAGCAGCAGCCATAGATATGCTTGAGTATCATTTCCAAACACTGACTAGCCAATATGTGCTAGCAGGCCAGGTGGCTGGTATTAAATGGTCAATTACTCGACTCTCTCTTTTCCTTCTCTACATCAAAAAACTGCTGGGATCAGAGTGAGGTTAGAGTTATGGATAACACCCAGTTTATTAATCCAAGTGAAAGATGATTATGCCCTAGATTACGACAGTATTCATTGGGGCTGGGTCAATGGGAAGGAATGGAGAAATGTGTAGAAGGTAAATGTTGCTTAAATACATAGAGAATAAATGAGTGAAAGCATATTATATAAAAACTGGAGGCCCAGTGCACAAAATTTGTGCAATGGTAGTGTCCCTAGTGGCTGCCAGCTGCCGGCCGGGGCCTTCCTTCCTTCCCCCGGCCAGCCCTGCCCCCTGGTCAAACTCCTGGATGAACTCCCAGTCCAGGGGACAATTTGCATACTATGCTTTTATTATATAGGATGACTCATGGGTCTCTAATTTCAGAGCCTGGACTGCTGTTTCTGACAATCCTGAAATAGTGAATACAGGTTGGGGGGAGAAGGAATTACATTATAATATTCTGAGTTTGATATATCTGTGATGCTACACTCAGGTGGAAGCATCTAGGAATAAGCATGACATACAGATTTAAATCTCAGAAAAGAGGCTTTGTAGGATGTGTTATCAGCACTTCTCACCAACACCAGAGTGATGTTACCATACAGGACACCTCCCTAAGCTAGTGGGCGAGGGCTGTCCCCGACCTCGATCCTTGTCTTATCATATAAATGAATGTATACTAGAGAGCTTGACTGCAATGTGAAAAGCCAATTTATTAAAGCAATCAAAGCATGCACCTTTATTGAAAAAGCCAAGCAAGTAAACCTATATATCTGCTTATGAAGCATAGACAGGCTCTCAGCTAATCTGAAGAGCAGGTTGGGTAGGGTCTGAGGCATTATATACCCCCCTGTCGGTAGGTCTCAAAATTTCTCTGCTGAATATTTTGGTGCAGATTAATTTTCAAGGTACCTTTTTTAAAAACTTTGTTGTGGTCTTCCCAAAATTTATGAGAAGTACCTGGCAACTTTATCTTGCCAAGCCTTGAGACTGCAGGCTTCTCTGCTTAGGGAGTAAAATGGCCCTTCTTTCCTTTCCATTTTCCCCTTCCTTTCCGTATTCTCTCATTAAGGAGGTTTTTTAACCATTTGTTCTGGTGTCCTTGGCTGGGGAAGATAATGGTTTGTTAGTTACAAGCTGGCTGCAAGTTTCCCACATTGTTTGACCTTATTTTAACTTTCCTGTCTTAGTTTCCCTATTCCTCCTGCCTTGGAATCCTGTAAAAGGATGTATACCATGGAATTACCAGACATGAGGCCATGCCCAGTGTTTTCATGGAGGGTGTTGCATTTCTAAGAAACACAGGTGTTGAAGGAGTGATAAGAGAAAAAGGGACTTGTAAGGACACTGAGCACTAGCCAGTGAGATTAAAAAATGATCACTGAAGAATGCCTTCCTAGACACCAAGAAAAGTGTTTGACATTGAAGACCTTGGGTTGAGCAATGAATGAATGAATAAATGAATGACAGTAACTAGAGACTTAGAGAAGCTTTAGAAGCAAAGATAGAAGTATAATTTGAGGGATTTGAAGAGTAAGTACAAAATTATAGTTTTATTATTATGAGAAAGAAAACTAGAAAGTCAACAGAATTAAAAGAGATTTTTGCTTATTCCACTGCAGTGTGCATTTTTTTTTTGTTTGTTTGGTTTTTTTGGTGTGTGTGTGTGTGTGTGTGTGTGTGTGTATTTTTTAATGGAAAAAGGTTGCATATGTTTCCGGGTAGAGTGCATGGGAGACAGCAGAGAGAGAAAGTGTGAATTTATAGAAGTAACTAAGAGCAAGTCTTAGAAGGTATGGGTCTGAGCAGATGTAAAATAATTGATCCTGAAACATAGAAGGCACTGTGACAAAGAAGATTTGTGGGGTATAGGACATGATAAGCTATGTAGGTGCAGGAAAAAGAATTTGGGCATTAACTTCTTCATAAGTAGAAAAGAGTGATTTCTTATTAGTTGGGCTTGAGGAGATTAATGAGGATTTGGAAAGGACCATTATAGGAAATGGGAGAAGTTGCCAAATGGGTCATATAAAAAAATGGTGAATGATACTAGTTACCAAATATTTCTTTTATTTAGTACTAGACACCCGGTGCACGAATTCGTGCACCAGTGGGGTCCCTCGGCCTGGCCTGCAGGATTGGGCTGAAACCGGCTCCCCAACATCCCCCTAGGGGTCTCGGATTGTGAGAGGGTGCAGGCCAGGCCGAGGGACCCCACCAGTGCATGATCAGGGCTGGGGAGGGACATGGAAGGGCTCCAGGGCGTGTCCGGCCTGTCTCCCTCAGTCCAGATCAGCCGGACCCCAGAAGCAAGCTAACCTACTGGTTGGAGCATCTGCCCCCTGGTAGTCAGTGCACGTCATAGCGAGTGGTTGAGCAACCTTAGCATATCATTAGCATATTACGCTTTGATTGGTTGAACGGCCGACCAGACACTTAGCATACTAGGCTTTTATTACATAGGATTACATTTGAGGGGGGTGATAAGGAGACAAAGTAAGAAGTAAGGGGCCAACTAGTGTTGAACAGAAGCCACATGCTCAGATTACATGGGCTTGCAAAGGCCTAGACTTTACAGGATCCTGAATTTCTCATATGCTATACAGGTCAAGTCTAGGAGTCTATTTGAAATGGTGATTTCCTGCTGTATTCAATTTAAAAAGTTTGAAAGTAATAAAGAAAGGGCAGGGAGGAAATGGGAAAACCATTTATATCAACAAATTGGTAACAAGGCCCTCTAACACATCCATTAACTAATTAGACACAATTTCAATGCAAGGAATTTATCTCAGTGTCTTTGCTCACTTGAAACTGATGAAAAGTGCTTTTATTCTGTTTGCTTATAACTTCAGCAAGTCACCTTTGTTCAGGGTGCTCAACCACATCTTTCCAGCTCACTCATCTGTGACTGAATTTAATGAGACTTACATCTTGCTGTGAAGTAGGTTGTGGAAATTATTGTAGTGATTATTAAATCATTTCCCAAGTCCTTTTAATCTTTCAAATGTTTAATTTTCCAAGTCCCAAGTCATCTAGTAAAATGAAAAGACTGCAAAAGCAGCGTAGCTCCCCTACCTTTGCCTAATGTGTGAATATTTTCCCTCCTATCTCCTTGATATTTGCCAACATCTATTATGAAAATTAAAAAGCAGCAGTAATCCACATCATGAGGTTCTTGCAATTTGTCTGGAGATCTGAGTTTGGAAGTTGAGAAAGAGAACCAACACAGACATAAAGTTTGTCAAGGCAAAATATTGTGCTTATGGTGAGATGGTGTATGAGGAAAATGCTTCAAAGTCCACAATTTTATTATTTAGAAATTCATGTGTAAGAAATGAATTTATATTTTTGCTAAACTATGAAGATACTTATATATTTTATATATATGAATACATATCCATATCTATAATAATAAAAGCATAATATGCTAATTAGACCAGACATCCTTCTGGACAACCTTCTGGATATCCTTCTGGATAACCTTCCAATACAAACTTCCGGATGAAGCTGGGGCTGCGAGGAATCCCGGGTCCCAGGTGCCAGAGGGAAGCCGGTGCCGGCAGCCAGGGGAAGGGAGACCTACTCTTGCATGAATTTCATGCTTTGGGCCTCTACTATACTACTATATATATATTGCTAAACTTTGAAGACCCTTATTACAAGTACATTATTGATAGATTGTGAGTTGTTTAAAAGACATTTTGGAAGCCTATTTATGACCTGTCAATTACAAAGGTGACCATAAATGCAGTTTGTCCAGGGGAGTTCCAGTTTACATATGTTGTCTATTTTGTAATAATTAATAGCATCCTCCTATCTTTCTGGTTTAAACGATTAATTTTATGTTCATTCTACCTATGTATAGAAAGTGAACACTGTATTTGACCTAGGACTACAAATGGTAAAATAAATCCTACTTGTGAATTTGGATAGTTCATCCAGTTTAACTCTCCTTGAAGGGCTAGTTGTATAGTGACACTGGTACAAACCCTTGCTCTCTTAGATATGGTAAGAATGCCTGCACTTATGCAACTTCTCAAAATATGGGCAAATGTGAACACTACTACAATTGTGTCATTTGCAACTCACTGCCAGTTTCATATTTTATTATGCATGTAATAGACTAAAAACACGGTTAAAAGCAGATCTTGAAAATGCTGCATATCTCCTTCCACAAGTAATGTTAAGTGAAGAACAATTCATTTCTACCTGTAAAGTTCAGAAAAATAAACATTTGATAGTACAGTCACCTTTGAAAGATAGGCTGCTTTAGAGAAATTCGTTAGATTCTTTTATCACTTTTACTTAGAGAATTTGAAATTGCTCCTGTAATGGTCAATTTGTAGTACCAAAGGCAAGAGGAACATGTTATATCAGTATAAAACCAAAGTGCAATTGTGGGGTAGGACTGTGTACATAGTTTAAGAATTTTATCTTTGCTTCTAAGAATGTCAGTCATTGTCATCAATTCTGAGGGATTAGGAAAGTATAAATGAAAAGAATTATCTATATACTAGGCCTGTGCCCTCTCGCAGTCTAGGAGCCCTCAGGGGATGTCCGACTGCCAGCAGTCAGACATCCTTAGTGCTGCTGCAGAGGTGGGAGAGGCTCCTGCCACCACTGCTGTGCTCGCCAGCCGTGAGCCCAGCTCAGGGTTTCTGGCTGAGCAGCACTCCCCCTGTGGGAACGCACTGACCACCGTTGTTCCACTGTTTGGCTAATTTGCATATTAGCCTTTTATTATATAGGATATATATAAAAGCCTAAGTGACTGTTATGACTGAATGACCGGACAACCAGACAACCGGACAGCCGGCCAATAGCTATGATGTGCACTGACCACCAGGGGGCAGATGCTTAATGCAGGAGCTGCCCCCAGTGGTCAGTGTGCTCCCACAGCCAACCTCCTGCGGTCCCTCCCACTGACCGGCCTGGATCGGGACTGGGCAAGATGGCCCCAATCAGCAGGGAGGGACACCACCCATCCATGAATTTGTGCACCAGGCCTCTAGTTTTATTATGTTTGCCAACTCTGACTCCTACTCTTTATTGAGCGAGTTGAAACAATAGGGTGTAAGCAGAAGCCAGATTTATTCTGCTCTGCCACTCAGTGTTAAAACTTAATGCCAAGCAAATAAACTTTCTTTGACAAATATTTCTCTCTCTCTCTCTCTCTCTCTCTCTCTCTCTCTCTCTCTCTCTCTCTCGTCCCTGGGTGAAATTAGGTGTATTTAAAATTTTTGTGGCCTTTCTTAGATAAAAATTCTCCAATTCATTTAAGACTCAGAAATAGACTTATTAAGGTTAAGATGTCCCTGACAGGGACATAATCACATAATTCCAACCTTGGGTGGGGTTCAGGTTAGGAAATCTGGGAAAAAAGATAGTTTTTTGTCTGTTTCTTCCTTTTTCTTTCTTCCTTCCCTACACTTCTCTGTGGGGAAAGTGACTTGGGGGAAAGAGGTACAAACTCTTAATAATTATAATCTGTCATTTTTCCCTCTTCACTTGCAAGTTATACATTTTCTGACTCATGGGCTACTTCTGGGTTTTCAAAATCACTGTTGCTGTGAGACCCTCACTGTAGTTTCCTTGGGGCAGGTGACACATAGTGTCTATCTTCTAAAGTCTTCAAATATACCACAGGTGCCCAAACCCTTGACTTCCATGACTGGATCCACACAGATTTTGTCAGCATCTCTTCACCCCTTTGGGCAATCTTCTTTAAAATGAATATAGGCTGGGAATCTCTCTTAGCCTAAACAAGAACATGCATTTTTGGTTTGTCATGGATGGAAGTGCACAATATAGCAATGCAGCTCTATTTCTCTTTGTCATCTCAAGCCAAAACTTCAAGGCAGGCACATTGGCTCCATGCACTAGAAGGGACTTTTGTTTCTCCTGATACTGGGAGCAGTAGGGAAATGCCATAGCATACTCAGAACACTCTCAGAAGGAAAACTTTTTTTCAGCCTCTTTAAATTGCCAGTTATTTTCTGCCTTCATGTAGAGAGGATGTTGTATGATTGACCAAAAAAGAAAAAGAAAATGCCACAGCACTTCAACAGTTCCTTTCCCCCGAAAGGAAGTGAGAGATCACAAATGCTGTTAAAATGTATTTTATTATCTTTTAGCATGTCTTCCATAGTTGGTCTGGCACCTCATTATAGAACAGAGGTTGGCGAATTTTGACCTGCTGGCCAAATCTAGCTTGCTACCTATTTTGGTAGACTCTATTCTAAGAATGATTTTTCACTTTTAAACAGTTGGGGGATAATCAAAAGAAGAAAATAATATGATATGACATGTGAAAGTGATAAAAATATCCAAGTTTTAATGTCTATAAAGTTTTATTGCAATGCAGCCACACCCATTCATTTTCATGTTATCTGGGGCTGCATTCTCTATACAATGGCACAGTGGAGTGATTAAAACCTTATGAACTACAAAGCCTAAAAATTTTATCTGTTCTTTTCAGAATAAGCTTGTTGACCCCTGCCATAGATTGTAGTATACTTTGCATCTGTTGTATTGTTCTTGATTATTGGATTTCAGTTGAAATTAAGGCAGTAAAAGTTCCATTTTTAACATCCTGTTACTCTACATATGAAAACTGTCAAAATATTATTACTCTCTTAATTTTACAACGTATACTATGACTTGTTAACTTACCATTCGCCATCTAGATAGAGATGTTAAAGAACACAGACAGCCCTAGCCTATTTGGCTCAGTGGATAGAGCATTAGCCTGTGAACTAAAGTGTTCCGGGTTGGATTCTGGTGAAGGGCATGTACCTCAGTTGCAGGCTCCATGGGGCTTGTGTAGGAGGCAACCAATCGATGTGTCTCTCACATCAATGTTTCTCTCTCTCTGTCTCTCCTCCTCCCTTCCACTCTTTCTAACAATCAATGGAAAAATATCCTCAGGTGAAGACTAATAAAAAAACAAAACAAAACGAACAAACAAAAAACAACAGATGACTTTCTGTGCTTTCTCTTTAGAAGTATTTTGGGCTGGAAGTGGTGTACAGATCTCTGGAATCCTTCATAACATATAATATAACTTCTGTGATCATCCAAAACTTAGGGTCAAGGCATAAACTTCTGTGAGCCTCAAAAATGTTGGTGGTGTGTTGACAGTGCTGGGAGGGATGAATCCTCTATATCTCCTTTCGTTGGTTTCATTTTCTCCTTAAAGTTAAAAAAGGGTAGTAATTTATGACCATGATGTTTCAGAAATTTAGATCTGAGTGTGAGAACTGTCTAAAGAAACAAAAAAGAAGTCACAAAATGTTAACAGATGAGAAGAAATGTTAACTTGGAGAGTCATAAGCAAGATGCAGGTAGAAATTACAGCAGCTCTATCTCCATGGCGTTCCACAAAATAATTTACATGATTGTTTTCAGAATTTGAAGTTTGCCATCACTGGCTGTTAACTATCATATAAAGAGTCTATGATTCAGGCAAAGTATAGAAATGTAACTCTGCTCTGACTCCTACTGGACTAATTGATGGTTTCAGAGTGTATGTTTCATTTTGCATTCTTTGTTCACTGATTTCCTTAGGCAGAGGCACATTTGCCACCCTTGTTTTTTTGTTGAAATCTTAACCTGTTCTTCAGGACCCAACTCAGTTCTTCCTCTGCTTTGACAGAGGAAGTTGCTTCTGTTTTTCTCCAATAGCATTTTATTATTGCTTCTGTTGTTTGCAAAGTCATATTTTGATTTGCTGTATAGCTATTTTCACTTTAGAGTGTTTTGTCTTCACAACGCTGGCACTTGGTAAGTTTTACAAAAACTAGCTACTGAAAAGAAGGCAGACTTCTAAGTTTAATAACTTTTTCTTAAGTTTAATATATTTTAAGTGCATCAGAAAAGTGACTATTTCTTTCTATGCAAAATGATACTATTTTATTATCCACTTATGTCCAGAAAAATCAATTTTGCAATGTGCAATTGGCTTTTATATAGTGATTGTGCAGTGAAAGCTTTACTACTCTGTGGAAATTCCATCTATCAATTTTTAATTTGGGGAGATATAATCTGAGGAAGAATTTTGAATCTCAAAGAGTTTGGGGGGGGGTAAAAAATATCCTGTATGCATCTATATAAATTGAACTAAAAAAGTATGAGAGTTCAGAGGTCATTTAAACAAATCAGCAAGTGGAATGCTGTTATATGATGTGCTGTTTCTATAAACAGTGGCCTGACTACTGACTTTCAATGAAGTTTGAGTTGTTGATGGTCTTGGCTCAGCATATTGAGCTTTGCTAGGGTACTTTTCTGAAAGTCATAGTGGAATTTCCTTTATGGAGTTCTTTCAAGTTTAGATATCTATAGTTCTGATTAGGATAGTTTCAGGCTCAGAGCTCTGTATTAAAAAAGTAAAATTGACTATGGCGTGGTAATCGAGTTCCATTTAGCAAGTACTTACAATATGACTTGATATTATTTGTCATATTTATTCCAAAAAATGCCTGTATTAAAATGGCACCATGTTGTATAAAGATACTGGTTCTAAAAAAATTAAGAGAATTTAAAAATAAAACATCATGGTATTTTCTGATTAGGCATTTAAGTATATATTTTGCCTAGTTTAATGCTAGCTCCTTTTGTATATATTGCTAGTTAGTTACATTTCTATATAAAATGACAATATAATAGAGAAATAACAGCATTTGGAAGTTCAGGATGTTTGTGCCAAAATCTATTTATTTGTATCTATTCACTCAAATTACCCAAGTTTCTTTATTCTTTATTTTACAAACTGGAAAAAAATGGTAGGAAGTATTATTGCCTTCTTTCCTTTACTTCGCATTAAATATGGTCATTATGCAGACTTATTTTGGAATTTCTCCATCTCATATCCCAAGAATAGCCAAATGATTTAGTACAAATGTTCCCAAGGTATTATTAGTCACCGGTTTTGAAATATTACTTCCAGCACTGTTCTCTAGACAAATCATTTACTTTTTCTATCTTATTTCTTTATTTTCTAAATTCTATGACTATGACTATTTTATGAGAGTAAATGAAAGTTCATCAAACTTTATTAAAATTAAAAGTTTTAAATGAAAAGTGTAAAATATGTTATATAAGGCATCATTTTATGTAGTGACAACATAACTTACTAGTATATACTCGTCTATTCCAGTGGGTGATTCATATTGCTACTTGTGTCATCCCCTGGAATGACATGCTTGAAGGAAAGAATGCATTTTACCCAGCATCCAGACTTATTCAGGTGATTGTGGGTGGTCTGAAAGATCTCATACCCATTTAGTTTGTGAAAATTGCTTTTCTGAAACAATGGATTTTGGAGAGAGACCCTTTTCCTACTCTCTGTGAAAGGATCCAGTGGGGTAGGGGAATATCTATGTGAAAAGTACAATTTCTTCATCATGATGCAAAGATTTAAGGGAGAAGGTAGAATGTGGCTATAAAATAATATAAAAGTTCTGTGGATTACTTGTAGGTTTTTTCTAACATTCTCTTCTGTCCTTTGGCCTTTCCTCATTTCAGATGTTGCACATGATCCTTTGTTTTAGCTTATCCCCATATAACCAGAGAACGGAGATACCAAATTTTGACTTTTATGTTCTAAAACTGTGGTCCACATGTAATTCAGAAAGACTGGATGACTGAGCAATTAAGCAGAACCTCCTTTTCTCTCAGAAGAGATGAAGATCCTCTAATTCAGGAAGGGGAGGAAAGATGGAAAGAAACAGACCAGCAAGACACCGAAAAAAGGGTCCCTTGGAAGGAGACGCTTAAAAAACTAAGAGGTCTTTTCTTACAGTTGCCAATGAAATTTCTTCCTCTCAGCATGACACTCCATAAGCATCCTCAAAACAGGTACTACACTGAAGAGAGGAGAAGGAATTGAAACCTAAACAAACTGTATTTACTCTGAAGGATTTAGCCTTAATTAAAAAGATAATATTTTACATTTCTAGATGGAATTGGACCTCCAACTAGAGTAAGTTCAGTCTTTTAAAAAATATAGAAAGTTTAATTTTTTTCACCCCTAGCATATATAGGTACACACACACACACACACACACACACACACAGTTGCAGCCACCTTTTTATGACTTGTAAACGTATTTACTAGTACACTCTTTTCTTGCTTCACAGACTTTAGGAGAATAGTCAACTACCAGTCTTTCATCACCATTTTGGTATTTTGAAGGCAAAAGGTATTGGCATACTAAGACATTTAATAGAAGACCAATCTTAAATATTTCATGGGCATACACAGATCTCATTTTTTTTCATTGCTCAGGCTTTGAGTTTCTGTGCCAGGTTTCAGGTAGACTTTCAGAACCAAGGCATCTCTTACTCCAGCAGCCATTGGACCTACTCAGGGAAGATAGATTGGAATTATTGGTGGCAGTGAGTGGAACCACATATGACTGCCATCTTACCAGAATCCTTTGCTTTCTTTCCTTGCCAACTCTGTCTTACCATTTTAAGGAGCACAGACTGTTTAACCTCCAGTTAATTTGTCACTACAAAATCATATGTAGATGCAATGGTAGTTCCTTTGAATTAGTCACTCCTGTGTTTAGTCGATTAATCAATAAGCAGAATCTAGTCTAGACCCATGCTATTCTGGAATCTATAACTACTTCTAACTTGGCTGTGGACATATAAATATAGTGACTTAGTTTCACCCAAGCAGATTGTCTCAAGTAAACACTTCTCAAAATAGGAAAATAATGATGCCCTGAGGGTAAAAAGAAACTGAAGAGCAGCTCTAAAAGGCCCTTAGAAGTCCTTTTACTTTGAGTGGGCAAGACACTAACGGAGCAGATAATAAACTCTTTTTAGGTGCCAGAGAAATGCTGTTTTTCACTTATGATATATTTCAGAACCACTGTATTCACAGGCATACTAAAGGGTACACCAGTCTGCTGTTACATTTTCCAACTAGAAGCCGGGTAGAGCTTTCCCATACAGATAAGCATTATTGTTTACACTGGGAAAGCAGCCATGACATTACTGATTCTCATTCTCCATCTTATCAGATGAAGTTATAAAATTATATATGGAAGTTTTCTTCTCCAGCGGAAGTGATGTTGGAAAAACAACATCAGGAATATGATTTTACGGACATGCTCCTTAAACAATCCTATTAAAATGTTGGCTATTTGAAAAATGGGGAGTATGTGAGGAAGGAAACACCTCACACCCATGGGATGCTCAAATACTAAATTATATTGCCTCTCACTTTAGCACTGGTGAGCACTGCTTTGTTTAGTGTATTGACTCCAGATGCTCTGAAAAACCGAATTCATTTAGGAGAGCTCAGATTTCCTGCACAAGGGCTCATGGTTACACTCTATGTAATACACACACCCCAGCACCATAAGTAATGGAAACAACATGTATACCTGAAACAGTGCTTCCATTCTATTTCCAAGTAGGTACCACTCAAGCTACTGGAGACTGATGAATATAAAATCTCAGTGATTAAAAGTAGAGGTAGTACACTGAAGTATTTGAACCATACCCCTAAAAATATACATTGAATATTTTCAGTGGTGACTAATTTTATTTATTCTCCCCCTCATTTAATCCTCCTGAAACCCAATGAGATAAGTACAATCACTTTCCTAGGATTATTCAGCAGGTGTTAGAGCTGGGAGTTAAACCCAGATCCTTAATTCTAGAATCAGCGATCTTCCCTACCTCATGGGCTTTGAAACTTTCCTATAATCATTCTGTACCTGTTTTCTCAGTCATAAAATAGGGATAAATTAAGGTTGATAAAGCACTGAGCACCTGGCACATATTAAGCATTAAATAAATAGCTATCATTATTATGGCAATAATAATTATTAAGTATATATTGTATACCATATATATAAGTATATATTGTATACAACAATAGCTATCATTATTATTGCAATAATAATTATTAAGTATATATTATATACCAGGCATTAGGTTAAGCGTCTTATTTCATGTATCTTACAACCTAGGACAGTGGTCGGCAAACTGCGTCTCGCGAGCCACATGCGGCTCTTTGGCCCCTTGAGTGTGGCTCTTCCACAAAATACCACGTGCGGGCGTGCATGTACAGTGCAATTGAAACTTCGTGGTCCATGCGCAGAAGTTGGTATTTTGTGGAAGAGCCACACTCAAGGGGCCAAAGAGCCTCATGTGGCTCGCGAGCCGCAGTTTGCCGACCACTGACCTAGGAGATGGTAGATACTAAATTAAAATTTACAAGGCTAGAAGGGGTCAATGAGAGAAAAAAGGGGACAGATGTAATCCTTTCAACAAGATTTAATTAAAAAATGAAAAATTACAGGAGTGATGAGGGCTATCAAGGAGACATGTAAGGTGCCTTGGGAAAATATAAAGGCTTAATGTAATCTTTAGGTCAGGGAAAGTTTCCCTCTGGATGACAAGCTGTTTTCTGAAAGGTGAACAGTAGATTGGAGAGGACCAGGGAGAAGAGTGCTACACGAAAGTACTGTAGACTCAGTCCAGGGCTGGAAGATACAGGGCCTCCTACTTAAAGATTTTGGGTTTATTCCAGGAGAAACTTAAAGGATTTCAGCAGGAGAGTGACATGATCAGATTTGGATTTTAAGATCCCTCTGGGTGCAGTATAAAGAATGGATTAGAGCTAGGCAAGATTGGATGTGTGAAGATCAGTTAGGACGCTATTTCAGCAGCAAGTCTGAGAGATGATAGTGATATGACGAAGGGTGGTGACAATAAGAAAGGAGACTCTTCTTGGTGGATTCAAGGACTATCTGGTTCTAGGGAAAATAATAGGCCACTTGCATCCTTATTTCCAGTCTTTTTTTTTTTAATTCCTACTTGCCACTAAAATAGGACTCTGGTATAGCTACTAACCCTGGGCTCCATTTATTTCTGGGTTATATCTGCTATTACAGGTTCCAAATCAATTTCCCTGTAGTCTCCTCCCGAAGTCTCATTTCCAAACTCAGCTTTAAACCTCCCTATACTGCCAGCTCCCTGCCCCCTCCTTACTCACCACCTTTCTGCTACTTAAGGAGATTCTGGTACTCTTTTGAGAAAATGTTTTCTATACTAAAATTTTTGAATGAACACACATTCTGCATCCTAACATTAGAAGATGTCCTTTTCAATGAATCTCCCTTAGTCTTTTCAGATGGAGACAACTCAATTATCTATCTGGTCCCACTCACTGACTGAATAAACAGATGAAACTATTCTATTCCTTTCTACCAGTGACCACTTTTATGAGCAAGACTGGAGAGTTAGGTTGAGGTCATATTTAGAAGAGCCTTAACTACTAGACTGATATCTTTACCTTTCTTTCATTTATCTCTGAAGGGTTGGATTGGTTTTAGAGCAAGAGTGCATGATTAGGCCAAACTCAGGACGATCAATTTGCAGTAGTGCGTAGGGTGATTTGGAGTGGAAAATAGATTGAAATTTTACACTAGCAGAGAAATACTATGGTATATGGAAAATCATGAATTCAAAATTACATAAATTTATTTTTTAATCTTGTCACAATCATTTAACAGATATTTGAGTTTCTGTTAGCTATAAGAATGTGGTGAAGTAAAATGGAGAAGTAGTCAAGGGCCAAATTATTTTCAACCTTCTAGTCCATGGGCTGAAATTTAGACTTTATTATAAGTGCAGTGGGATTATATTGGAAGGTTGTAATGGAAAAAACAACAACATTATTTAAGATTTTCAAAGGATCATTACAGCACTTACAGCTAAGATCAATGGATTGGTGAAACCCAGACAATGCCAGGAGAAAAAAGACAACAACCATGAATGATATGTCTTCATCTAGATACTAGAAGGTACTGCACCAATAATACCAAAATATAATCATATAAAGTAAATAAAACTGAGATCTTGTTACATTAACATGTACTACTGGAATAGATTGCCAACTAAAATGGTTGGATGGTCAAGGTGAGGAAAACTCCCAGAGGACAGAGTAAAAAATCAGCAGTATAAAATAGGACATAAAAGATGGAAAAACCAGAAATATTTTTTTTGTTCTTCTTGTTAATCCTCACCTGAGGATATTTTTTCCATTGATTTTTAGCGAGAGTGGAAGAGAGAGGGAAGGACAGAGAAAAACCTTGATGTGAGAGAAACACATCGATTTAGTTGCCTACCACCAGGGCCTGCAAGGAGCCTGCAACCAAGGTATCTGCCCTTGATCAGAACCGAACCCGGGACTCTTTGGTCTGCAGACTGACGCTCTATCCACTGAGCCAAACAGGCTAGGGCCAGAAAGATTTTTAAGCAGTTCCACCTTCCAAATAATAGTCATTGTAGAAAGAGAAAATAGAGAATTTGGAAAAGGAGAAATTGTGAAGGAAATAAATTTCTCAGAACTAAATGTTATGAATTGCCAGATTTAAAGAATTCACCAAGTCAGCAGCACACAGGATAAATATCCACGCAATAAAAATTGTAAAATTTTAGGACATTTTAGACAATTCCAGATTTAGAAAAACAGTTTTATGAACATGATTAGAATCACTTTTCAGCAATACTGAACGCTAGAAGAAAATGAAGCAATGCCTTCAAAATTGTGAGTGAAATGCTCTCAATTCTGGAATCTAGAACATTTTACTCAGCTAAATTATGAATTAAAAGTAAGCAAAAAGTAAAGAAAATTTCAGATATGGAAGATGTTAAAAAATTTACCTCTCATTCTCTCTTTCTCAGAAAGCGATTAGACTCTAATAGTTAGAGGATGTACTTGACAAAAATGAGGATTAAATTATAAAAAAGAGGAAGCATGGGGTCTGTGAAACAGAGTACAGACACTAAAGAGCAGCAAAGGACTTGTTGATATGCTGATGAAAGAGGATGCCAGAATGACATCTTTGTACCAGGTTTAAATTCAACTAGTCCAGAGAGAGTAGGTGTGAACACAGGGGTATAAATTTTGTTTTTGTTTGTTTTTAGTAGATTGCACTCAGAAATGAGAAATCTTTTGTTCTATACCTGCGTGTTACTTTTCAATGTCATTACTTAAGGAAGAGAAGATAAAACTGAGAGACTGTGTATGTGTTTGGGTGTATTAAGGAAAATCTCACAGCTGGGGGAGACTTGGAGTTCAATTTGTTATAAATATCTAGAATAACTAAATATGCATGGTTCAATTATTAGTATTTATGCAGTGAAAATACTATAAATATTGCAAAGTTATATAACCAAATTTTTGATAAAAATATGTAAGAAGGATGAAGGTACAGGCAGCAAATATGTGGTTCCAGGAGGGGGAGAGTAAGAGAGCCAAATCCACACCTTCCATAGATGGAAGTGAATAGATAATACTTCAAAATGAAAAATCAGGTTAGTATATGAATAGAGAATGTTTTTTTGGCACACACACATGATATCTACGAAATGAACTGAAAGTGATTATCTCTAAGGAGCATGCTATGTCAATGTACTAGGGGGGCTTCTTTTCTAATATAACTGTTAGAATTATTTTATTTCTTTTAAATAAAATAATTATTAGATACATGTATAACTGATAAAGATTACAACTATTTTCTTAGGAGTGGACTGTGGTGTAGAGAGAGGTTAGAATGGCATAATGGGGGGTATAGCAGAGGTCAGGGGGATAATAATACCATTAATCCCAGTGACACCAGGGCATTGCAGTAGTAGATGTTGGAAAGTTTCCCATGTTGTCTGATTAACAAACTGTTATGATGGATGATGACAATATGAACTAGAGGGTTATCAAAGAGAGGGCTAGAAATGTGTTCATTTAGAATTAATACTGGAGGTAGAGCCAATAGAACTTGCATACGAGAGAAGTGGGAGAAAGGGAAGATACCTAGTGACTACAAGTTGACTGAGCATCAGTCCTACAATGAGATGTGAATATGGAGAAAGAAGTGATTCTAGGAGAAAATCAAAGATTTTGTTTTGGACACCATATTCAGTTGGATTTGACAACTAGACATCCAAGTGGGGAGGTAAGTAGGCATTTGATAGCTACTTATTAACTTACCCTTTTCCCCAGTGAAATCCTAACCTCCTGAGTGCCAGGACTCAGTTATTTTTATCTTTCCTTTAATCTTTCCAGTCAGGGAGGTAGCATTCCATTTGAAGTTTCTAGTTCTCTGTAACTCACTAGTGATAATGGCTTCTTGTTGCTGGAGTCTCTTTCCCCCCTAGTAAAACACATAATAATTCTTGTCGCCTAAGTTCCCTGAAGGACTATTGTGAGCATCAATGAGAGATCTGTAATGCATATTGAGCTTTGGGGGAAGAAAGCTTTTTATAAATTATGAAGTATTAAAGTGTTGACAGGCTGTGATGTGCTGGCTAGAAATATTCTGTGCCTGTCCAATCAAAAGAAAAATGTAAAACATTAGATAAAAACGGTGAACCTATCTTAAAGTGGTGAAGGTTGTTTCTTTTTTCTTTGTCCTGTTCTTCCCCCTCCCATTGTCTTTACCCATGAGCAGCACTCTTAGATAAAATGTTAATCCCAAAGTATCTGGTGGGAGATGGGAGGGAGGGATTTAATTTTTGAAGTGATTTGAATGAAGATGGTATAATTGAGTTACCAAAGGTTCAGAGCTAATAACATGAAAAAGGAAAGGAAAGCATAAAAATTTGATGAGGATCGCCATTTTCTGCATTTTTCTTGTGTGCTCTGCTTCTCTCCCTTTCTGCTCTGTTTTAGCCTCTCTGCTTTGCTGTTTCTGTTTTCTGCTTCTTTCGTGTATTTCACTCACTCCAGCAACACACAAGCAGTTTAAGACGTTTGTCACCCAGGTCAATGTGCTTAAATTTTCCTGCTAGTTCGTCTGAAAACCTACCTGGGTTACATATTCCAGTTTACACATTCTTAGAATCTGAAATGGAGAAAGTAGTGCACGAATGCTACACTGTTCTATACTACCTAATTTAAACTGATAAGAACAGATACTACACTTGATCTTACACTGTTCTATACTACCTAATTTATATAGAAGTTTCTTTTTGTTCATTTGCTGGTGAAAAACTAAAAATGAGAATGCGATTTATAGTTTTATGAATGTCAAAAAGATAGAAAGCATTTCAACTTAGAGTACAAAAGCTGCTTTATGCTTACTGGTTTTATAATTAATCTCTCAACATAATCTTACCATTTATACAATGCCAATTAAATAGAACCTATAAGCTTATTATGAAGGTTAAATAATTACTATAATGTGCTAAATATAGTGCTTGCTTGCTATTTAATGCTATTTGAATTTGATTATTACTTTTCTTAAATGTTTTCTACTTACATGTTTATTTTATATGTGTTAATGTTTTCAGATTAATAGGTGTTTGTGTTTGTGTATGTGTGTGTGTGTGTGTGTGTGAGTGTGTGTGTGTGTGTGAATGTGAAATTATAGGAGAAAGAATATTTGTACCTGTGCACATGGGATGAGGTTGGTCAAGAGAGAAGCAAATCAGTTAGCTAAGGTTGAGCATTTTTAACTTTGCCTTCAATTGAAGATAAATGTAAAATAGAAAATTGTGTAAGTTATAGATACATTCATAGGGTCATAAAATTAGAGCTGAAAAGTTCTTTCAAAATGGCCTACCAGTGGTCGGCAAACTGTGGCTCGGCAAACCGCAGCTCACGAGCCACATGCGGCTCTTTGGCCCCTTGAGTGTGGCTTTTCCACAAAATACCGGCTCTTCCACAAAATACCGACTTCTGCGCATGGGCCACAAAGTTTCAGTCGCACTGTACGTGCGCGCCTGCACGTGGTATTTTGTGGAAGAGCCACACTCAAGGGGCCAAAGAGCCACATGTGGCTCGTGAGCCACGGTTTGCCGACAACGGGATCAAACCTCTACATATATTCATAAGCCCTAATACGTGAAATCACCTTGTAGGATCCAGTCAAGGGTACTCCAGTGACACTGGTGGTTTATAAACACGTTCAGCTCAGGCTTAGTTGATGCATGTTATTGTGGAGTTGAGTTTTATTATGATACATTTTTTATTGGAAAACATGTAAACCACATGTAGGAAAGAGGGATATTTAATTATCTGGGTAAATGTGGCTTTTAAAACCTATTAAATAATCCAAGTTTAAGTTTAAAAGGGGACATTTACCACTAACATCTCTGATTGCCCACTGAGACAATGTAACTTAAGTCCTAAACATTTAAAATTAAATGCTAATTCATTGCAAAGTTAATTGCACGTCTTGCAATAAAGAAGAGATGAAGCCAATAAAACTTATGTTCAAACACTTCCTGAATAATACTCAAGCCATTTTTTAAAAGATTTGGTAAAATAGGGTTGGTAAATAATAATCAAGATAAAGAGAATAAGCAAATAATTAATAAGCTAGGATATTAAAAAATGAACAAGTAAAATAACTTGTCCCTTAAAAAAACTAGAGAATGAAGAACCTACTAAACCCCCCAAAAATGAATTAAGAAAGGAATAAAGATACTAGTAAAAATAGGAATCAATAAAATTGACAACAGAAAACAAACAAGACAATCAATAAAGGCAAAGCTACTTCTTTGAAAAGGTCGATAAAATTGGTAATTGGTAAATTTCTAGTCAGACTAAGCAAGAAAAACAGATGGAAGATACAAATTACCTACATCAGGGAATGAAAGAAAGGACATCATTACAGATTCACTGACATTAAAAGAATCATTAGAGAATACTATGCTCACAACTTTTTGTCCATGAAATCAGTAATCAATTGCTGATAGGTCAATTTTTAAAAAGATATAAACTACCAAAACTTATTTAAAAGCAAACACAACTTCCATAAAATATCTAGGTTAAATAGTTTCACCAGTGAATTCTAGCAATTATGTAGGTAAAAAATAGAAATTCTATACAAACTTTTCCAGAAAATAGAAAAGGAGTGGATCAAATTCCACATAATTTTATTGTGCTAGGATTAATTACCTTGAGACCAAAACTAGGAAAAGATTTTACAAAACAATACAACTCAAAATCAATATTCCTTATAAAAATAGGTACAAAATTCTTAATATAAATTTAGTATTTACTATATTAGTATATTGCTGTTTCCAACAATGTTGAAAAATTATAGTATATTATTACCAGATAACATTTGCCTCAGGATATAAGGTTAATTTAACATTTGAAAATCAAGCAATGTACTTTTTAATATTAAAGATTAGATGAGAACAACCATATGAACATCTCAATTGTTGCAGAAAAAGCATTTGACAAAGTTTAACATACACATGATTAAAAGTACCATCTGTTTTGACTAGATGAATCTTTTTCAGCCCAATGAAGGATATCTATAAAAAATAATCTGCTAAACATCATATTTAATAATGAAAGATTGAATTATTTCCCACACCTCCTAAGATCAGAAAAAAAGGCAAGAATATCTACTATTACCACTTCTATTCAACATTGTTCTGGATGTACTTAGTTTGTGTAGCTATGCATGAAAAGGAAATAACGGGCATGGATTGAAAATAAATTAAATTGTGCTCATTCACAGATTTTCTGCATAACTGATCTTATGTAGAAAATCCTAAGGGAATGACAACAACACTACAAGAACTAATAAATGAGTTTAGCAAGGGTTTAAGGCAGGGGTGGGCAAACTTTTTGACTCGAGGGCCACAATGGGTTCTTAAACTGGACCAGAGGGCCGGAACAAAAGCATGGATGGAGTGTTTGTGTGAACTAATATAAATTCAAAGTAAACATCATTACATAAAAGGGTACGGTCTTTTTTTTTTTTTTTTAGTTTTATTCATTTCAAACGGGCCGGATCTGGCCCGTGGGCCATAGTTTGCCCACGGCTGGTTTAAGGTATAGGTTAATATACAATTTTACAGTTTTTTTTGCCATACTTGTGAATAGTTGTACTATTACTTAATTAAAATTCAACTTTTTTACTTAAATGACTTTTAATGAGTATAAGTGTATATATTGAGACATACATAAACATAGATGCATATATTTCCAACGTCATATATAAAGATATTATTGAATAAAATAACTCAACACTTGCTTGAATAAAGTAAAATTTTGGGTTTTTATAAAAATTGGGATCATTTATCTCCAGTAGCATTCTATATTTTGGATAACCACTATTGTATAAATACCCTTTGGTTCAAATAGCTACATGCCAAAGAGCATGACATTCTATGATCAGAGAGCCATCCAATATTTTTTTGTGTAAAAGGGTCATCATTTAAGCAATAGATTAGTTACTAGATGTCTGAGATCATGATGGTGAGATCAGATGTAAAACAAAGGCCTTGCAGGAGGAGAATAAGGAACTTGGAGAGTGGCATTGATAAACATAGTCTACAGCAGTGGTTCCCAAACTTATTTGGCCTACCGCCCCCTTTCCAGAAAAAATATTACTCAGCGGCCCCTGGAAATTAATTTTTTTAAAATTTTAATAGCAATTAAACAGAAAGATATATGTATTAATGTTTCTACCTTTTTTGTAAAATATAGTAAAGAAAGGTGTAAATTAGAAACATTGAAGTTTGAAATTATGAAACTATTTATTGAACTCAGAATAGAAAGGTAATACAAAAAAAGTTAAAACAAATGCACCTGTGGCCATCACCGCCCCCCTGGATCGCTGCAGCGCCCACCATGGGGCGGTAGCGCCCACTTTGGGAATCACTGGTCTACAGTTATGCCAAAGTTTCCTACATGTATTATTATTGCTTTTATTGGTCGATATTAGCTGGGCATATAGCAGAGCATTTCTTTTCTTTGCTGGTAACTAAAATATGTGAATACAGTAAATGGGGCATTCCTTAAAGCAACCTATTTTTAGAAACCCAATTCTAATATCAATAACTTAACAGGAACAATAATATGTGGTTACAACTGTTTGGAGTAATTTAATATTAATAGTTTTAGGGGAGTTTTTGCTTCAGCAAAACAGAAAATTACAATGACAGGTTATAATATTTCTTCCCGGGCATGTGTATGCATGCATATAATGTTATTCTATCTTAGTTGTTTCATGGCCCCATGAAAAGAGTTTAAAGCATAGTTATTGAATAACTAAATTTTCTAAATTGCCATTACTTTGCAAAGTGGGTATCTAAGATCTCTTTTGGTCTCTGGTTTGGATCACATATTTCTTATGAGAATTATCCTCTAAAAACAGAATCCCCATAGGATTCTAATGCACACTTCCTGAAATATATTAATTTAGACGAAAAGCTCTTGTTATTTTTAAAATTCTAAGTGGACAAATCGTGTTTCTAATACCCTCAGGTTTGAGTTATCTTTAGTTTTCGATATCTACTGATGCTAAAGAGTTTTCTTGTTCTGTTTGTAGCATCTCAATAGCACACGGGTGACTTTAACTTAAAATTAAATTGTCTTGCGAAGAATATTTTTATGACTACATCAAATTGTAAACAGTGTACAGATCATGCTGGCAATTGCATTTATAAAACATCATTAGATGATGGTTCAGGGGCTGGGAACAATACTGCTGCAAAGATTCTACACTCTTTTTATATTTTATTTAATGTAAAAATATGCTATATTTCAAACAGAATTCATAGTGTGGTGGTGTGTAATTTCCAGTGCCATTAACTACCTTGTAACAGGTAAAGTCACACTATGGTGTCTATACAAGATGTCCAATAGAAAAATCAAATTATGATTGATGCTTGTAGTCTTTATACTCCAAATACCATTTATTAATGTGTGGTCCAAAAAAATACACTATTGAATTTAAAATAGGTAAAAGAGTGCCTTGTTTTCAACAATGCTGGGAGATTCATATATGCAACTCTAGTTTAGACCCCAGGTAGAGATTGATATTTGTTATTATTATTGTAATTTGAATTCAAATTCAGAGCCAAATATAAGAGAAAAAATTCATCTTTTGTAGATTTAAAGCCTTAAAAAAGTAAACTAAAACTTATCTTTTATGATTTGAAAAATACTCAATATTATATCTCTCAGAAGGGACAGGTGAAATAATATAGTTTTTCAGAACCTATCCAAAGTACTGAGAAAATTTTCAGACCAATAAGTTCGTACCACATAATATAAGGTGCAGCATGACTTTTGAGGTGCAGCATGACTGGGAGGCAGTGGTTAACAATTAGGTCTATAGGGTCAAAATTCTTGGGTTATATCCTAGTTCCACTACTTACTAACTTTTAAGCCTGAGCAAGGTAATCAGTTACTTTACATTTCAGAATGTAACTTCTAGAGTCATTAATTAAACTTCATAATACTTGCAAAGTACTTAAAATAGTGTAACTAGTAAATGATGACATTAATGTGTATTTTTAGTTTAGAGTTTCATGTTATCTTTCTACTCAATATTGTGCAAAATATTCACTCAATACTCATTGATCAACTGATTGTAGCTTAGGTTAGCTACTTTTATATTTTCCAGCACAAGTCTGCCAGTGGGTTTGCTTTGTGATGGTTAGTTCCTGTACATATTGCTAAAAGTAAAATATTCCATGATGGCTACAGGTTTTTTCTCATGAAGCTGCCAGTTTTTCACAGGGAGAAAGAAATTGAAACACAAATGGTGTTGAGACTAGTGAGTCCACAGTAGAAGATGTAAAACTGCTGATCTGGAAAAGTTGGTCATATAGACATAAGCTTGGACTATAAATTAAAATATAATCCTAGGTTAATCAATTGGCTACCTTCAGAAAATGACGTGGGCCAATTTTAAGGACTTTACAAGAGTAAAAAGACTTCACCTCCCTGTACATGCCTCCTGGGGGAGAACTAATTAGTGACTGAAATGCTGGGCAAATAGGCTAGGCCTCATTGTCATTAACACATTGTCATGTAGAAAAGCACTCGTTTATGAATACACTTTCACACTTATATCCAAAATAAATCATTTAGCTCATGCATCATGAGCAGATATTTTAAATTATTGAAAAATAAGTCCAAAGCAGTATTTGAGGCACATTAATTAAATAGTGCCACAAAGTCTACTAAGTATCAGGCATTGAAAATACCAAAAGAAGCAGAATAGATTCTTCTTTCTTGGAAGAAGATAGTATGCAATCAAAATATTTGATGGCAATTGCTGGGACAACATATCTTCTGGCACTGGGACCACTGCTTCCGCATTGCATTGCTGTTTATAATAGTCATGATTACTCTGGACCTGCCACTGAGGCTGCTGCACATGTTTGATAGGCATTCACTCCTCACAGCGACGATATGAGACAAGTACCATTTTGTCCCTATTTTACACCTGAGAAAATACTATAGGAGCTAAAAGAGCTCAGGACAAAATTTTTGGTCTATATTTAGCAACTGCATAGCACTCTCTAAAATGAAAAATGATCTTCTCTGAGGGTTATTTTATTTTCTCACCTTTTGTTCTTCTGGCCCACTTTACTCTTATATTAACTTTATACTTTTTTTAAAAAAAATGCACTTTTAAACTTCCTCAAATTTTATTTACGAGGTGGGAAATGTATATAGTTTCATCCGTTGGCCTCTATAAGGCGAGAGCCTCCTGGGTTTTCTTCTAACTCCTAAGAACTTCTCTGGATGTTCTGCAGACTCATATTCTAACTACCCATTGAATGTAGATTTCACATGGCTTGAGACAATCTCTACTTCATACCTTATAGACATCTCATCTATTCCCATAACCTTAAGTTCTTCCTATATTCACAATGATCTCTCAGTCTGTCCTGCCTTCTGAGTGCAAAGCAGGTATGTTCACTCATCTCCTCAAAATCTCAGGGTGGAACTTCAACAATCTACTCATTATTTCTATCCCTACAAACCAATGAAATAAAACAGTCATGATCTTCTTTCAGTACATAATGCCACCATTCACCCAGTTTCTCGGCCAAACAAATAGAAGTCATCCTGATGTTTATTTTTTCTTTACTGCACTTCCTATATTTATTTCTGGAGTGTTCTCAAATTCATCCACTTTTCTTCATGCCCACCCCCAACACTCTAGTTTCAGATGCCTATCAAACCTATCCTACACTTATGTCATAGCCTCCTAAGTAGTTTACCTACAAAATTAAGCTCTGACACTGAGCTCCAGTCCACTGAAGTGAAACTGATCTCTTCAATGCTAAAATCTTCTAAGTGGCATTCTGGTACTCTCAGAGATGATAAAAGAAGAGTCCTTAAAATGGTCCATAAGGTCCTTTATTGTTTGGGTCGTAACAGCCACATTAAGCTTCTTCACTTCCTTGTACTTAATCATGGTCCTCCTACCACAGGACATTTCCACATGCTGTTCAATCTGCCTGAATGTTTTCACCTCCCCTCTTTGCCAACTCTCTCTCATCCTTCATGCAATGACCAGGTCAAATTCCCTATTAGAGGGTACTATATTGTTATTAACCTTTATGCCATAACACTTTTCATATTTTCAAATTACACACACACACACACACACACACACACACACACACACACACATATATATATATATATATATATATATATATAGAGAGAGAGAGAGAGAGAGAGAGAGAGAGAGAGAGAAAAGAAATAATAATACAATATACAAGTTTCTCCTGAATTTATAAACAACTTTGTGGCAAGTTTGTTGTGTTAACTTTATACTATCTGTAGCTCTGTAGCAAGATAAAAATTATGTATTTAAATTAAGTTACCTCTGGTTATTTTTGAAATGATATAATATAAAAATAAAGTAAATAGACTTTTCTAGATTATGCTAAATATAATGCAAAATGTTTCTTATTTTAAGGGCTCCTGTTTACTTAACAGTCTGGAAGATGATACTCAAAAATGACATCTGGCTACAGGTTTAGAAATTTGGAAAAATAGAGTATAAATGCTAGATCTGTGCTGTTCAATATGATAGCCACAAGCCACAAGTGCTTATTTATACTCTCATTTGAATTTATTAAAATTAAATAATTTAAATGCAGTTTTTAGTCATACTAGCCATATTTTAAGTGCATAATAGACAAGACAGATATAGAACGTTTTCATCATCACAGGAAACTATCACACAGTATTACCATATGTAGGATGGAAATGTGAAAGGATATCAGAAAGAAAAATAACCGAAGGATTTCTGAGGTAAAATTAATGGCTTTCAAAGCACAAACTCTTAGAGAAATTAGAAGCACATTTTAATGACTTTACCTTAAGCAGTTTGTGCTGGCTCATAAAATACAGTCATGTCTTTCCTAAAGCCCCTTTCTCCTTAGAGAATTCTATTTATAGATATGTGAAAATTTCCTGATGTTTTCTACAAGATACATTCAAAACCTGCCTTTAAATTGCAAGATGCAGTTATAATAAAATAGGATTTAAAATTGCTAGGTTCAAAGATTTATCTAGAAAGTTATGTTCTTGTTTCAAATTTAGGGTTTCCCTTCTGATAACAGGTTGCACGGATTAGCCCTCTGACTGCTTCATCTCTGTTTATTTCTAGAAGAGACTCTTTTCTTGCTACTAGATGATATATTTGAAGGCAAATTCAGAAGTTTCACTTGTATTTGTCACAGAATAAAGGTGAAACTCTACATGAAAACTTTCAAGCTCATTAATGCAATCCTTTGGCAAGTTTTGTGCTGAATCTTGTGCTAGACTCTGATGAAAAGGGGATTAAGCCTTCGTTGGAAGAAGGAGGGCACTGGCCATGATGGAGTATTGTAGGTAGAGGTAATATTTTGAACAAAGGACTGGAAGAGAGAAGAAACATATGGAGAATTTAAAGTAATTCAGTCTGGCTTTTGTGTATGGAAAAACAGATGCAGAGAGGAAACATGCTCACAGTTTTGTGGAGCGTTATTATCTTGGATGGAAGCAGAATACAGGAATGAACCTGCTGTTCATTCGAATGAAACTTGGTTTCTCAAATAAACTGAATCATTCTAGAAACCACCTCTGAGGCTTGGGGGAAATAGAAATTGTTGAGCACCTCAGACTAATGATTCATATTTAAGGGTGTGAAGGTTGGGTTGAAAAAAAATTGTATCGGATAGGGCACTGAATTTGACAGTCAGAGAAACTGTCCTCAAATTCTGGCTCTTCCAGTTATTAGCTGTGCAACCTTGGACCAAGATCTCTGGGTCTCAGTTTTTTAATCTATAAAAAATTCCTAAAAACAATAATATATAACTCATATGGAAGACATATACATGCTGAATTTTTAGAGGTTCCATATAATCTAGATTTTAAAGTATTCCCTAAGAAGTAGGAATAGATGTGAATATCCCAGGAGATGAAACCACATATAAAAAGATGTAGAATCACAAAGGGGTGTGGAATATTTGAGGATAGATGAGAAAGTTGGTGTGTCTGGAACACAGGATGTGGATATTTATGTGTGAATCAAGTTAGTAGAAGTTTGGGGTCACTGAACTAGATGCACCTTGAAAATGGAAATTCATATTATCTTTATATTGCCAGGACCTAGCAGGGAGCCTAGACACTTAAATTCATGCTTTTGAAATAGATGGACAGATGGATGCTGGCTGGCTGGCTGGCTGGCTGGATGATGAGTGGATGGATGAATATTGAATACATTTATCTGAAATCATGACATTATGTATAAAGCTCCTAGTTATTTTATTTTATTTTTTGGCTAGTTGTGACACTAGAAAGTATTTTAAAGTAGGGAAATCATGTGACCAAACTTGCATTTTCAGAATAGAGTTGGCAGTAGTATGGAGAACTGACTAGAGTGAGGAGGGAATTGGGCAGGACTTTTACAAAGGAGATTGTCACAATATTCTAGACAAAAGATGCTGAATGCTGTAAGTGGGTAAGTAGAGGAGAAATAGAATTTAAGAGCACTTATAGCAGAGGCAGTACACAGCATAAAGATGTTTTCATGGGGCAGGAGACAGATGTGTGAGCCAAATGAACCTCTTATCTGGAAAAATAATGAGAATTTGTCTAAACCGTTTCGTTTCTAAATCTATTCTTATGTTAAACTATATAATCTAATGTTATCACTTGAGCAACTTTTTAAAGACATCTTTCCAGTAATTTGTCATTTACCAACTAAAACTGTCTTCTTTTTGCTATCTTAACCCTTATTGGGTTTTAATTGACTGTTTACTTGCTTATAGCCCTTACTAAGCTGCTTACTCTTTAAAGGCAAACACTGTGTCTTGTTCATTATTTTATCCCCAGCTTCTAAAATAGTGCCTAACATACACTAGGTAGTCAACAAATGTTTTTGAAACAATGAATGAATAAACTTCTAACTGGGGGAAACTTTGAGATTCTGTGACATTCTCAGGTATAAGTAACTGCCACCCGAAGTTCTTAATACCTTGACTTTGTGTTCACCATTCTGATATCATCTCTAAGTTTTCTGTGGCGCTGGGTTCTAAGGAACTAAGGACCCTTTGGAATGACTTGAATCCTCTGGCACTAATTTTCTTCCTTGGGTTTTGTCTTTTCTCCATAGACCTGTCTGAGAAAAGGAATTTTCTAGGTTAGTTCCTTCTCTGCACCATTCTTTCCTCAGGGTAGCTAGGGGAGACCCGGGAACTGTGAAGATCCCCCATATTCAAGATGTGAACCAGCTCTTAATCAAATATTATGAGGTAATACAATACAATAAAAAACCAAGCCTGAAATGTTATGTATGAAAGCAAAGCAAACAAAAAACAAAACCATTCATTTGGTGCTTTGTAGGTTATACATTAAGATTACTGTCCTGTGAGAAGACATTCTTGGATGATTATGGATAAGTCAGGAAGAAATATATAATCACATTTTCAGGACTAATTTATTTCTATTGCAATAATTGAATTTAAGGTTAAAGAATACTATCCTATAAACATCATGTGATGTTTTACATCACTTTAATAGCCTAATTTCCTTGGTTCATGTAAATGAAGTACATTGCCCTGAATACTAAAATAAAAATATTTTAAGACATTCTCTACTACCTACTTTAATGAATTATTTTACATTAAAGATGCATAAAATAAGAATCTTTAAAAAGCAACAGTTTTGTTTTAATGAAGTTTTATTTTTTGAGTGAATAAAAATTTGTTCCTTCTCAAATTTGCATTTAGGATTTTTCTATTTGAGTTTGTCAATTTATTTAAATTCTCTGATACTGTTATTAATGTAACATTCATTACTAATTCACTATATTTTTGTTTGTTTTGTTTAACTTTGGAGATGATGTGTGCAAAATAGGAACCCAAGATTGATGCTTTAAGTAAGGCAAGAAATTAACATATGGTTCATGAATTTATAGACTTACTGGGGCAAGATTAAGTTATTTCAAAGACCAAGCATTCTCTAGGCCAGAAACAAGATTTAGTCATAGAGTTTGCCTTTGATTTAATGAGGGACCACATTAACAACCAATGAAAGAATAAATCTACATAGAGAATGGTCAATTGCAATCTAAAAGATTACAGTAAAGATAAATGTATTGATTTGCTCTTCTATTAATGTGCAGGAGAAATGGTCATTGACAAACTGCCTCACCTTGTATGTTCTAGTGGCAGAGATGCCTACTGCAAGCACTGTGCATTCATTGTCATAACCTGATGTTATGGGCCATTAAAATAATACAGTGACTCTTCACTGTTCTTATTCAATGTATACACAACAAAATTGGATTAGAATTTGGTTATATATTACTGAATGGCAAATTACCTCAAAACTTAGTGGCTTAGAACAATAAGATATTCTTTTGGTTTTGTTGGTTGTCTAGGAAAACTGGGAAGTCCTCACTTGGAATCTCTCATGGTAGCTGGGGTTGAAGACATCTGAAGGATCAATGGGACTAGATGTCCAAGATAGTTTTTTTTAAGAGAGAGAGTGAAAGGAAGGAGAGGGCTAGAGAGATAGAAACATCAATGAGAGAGAAACGTCATTGATCGGCTGCCACCTACATGCTCCCTACTGGGGATAGAGACCACAACCTGGCATGTGCTCTGACCAGAATTGAACCGGTGACCTCTTGGTTCCTGGGCTGATGCTCAACAACTGAGCAAAGATCACATCCAGGCCATAGCCAGAAAAGCTGAAACCTAGAGTGACTGTAAACTACTTTCAAAAAATCTCAGAAAGAGCTAAAGTGGTATAGCAGCATATTTTATGGGTAAAAGACCTTCTAAGGATAATAAAAGTATTCCTCTCAGATCTCCTCAATCAAATGATAGAGATTTTATGAAGGGCTTATCTCCAAGAGATTTGTGAGTATGGCTTTTGTTTAAAGAGTGGGCCCTAAGAGAATTCCAAGGAGGTCCTTACTATTCTTTAAGAAATGCTGCAGAAATATCCACTAGCTTGGATTGGGGGGGGGGGAATGTTAAGAATGGGGACAGATCCTTATTCCCCAGAATTCTGGCTAGAAGCAGTCTGAGAAAACTGGTTAGCTACCAGCACATGATACCATTCATGCACAATGAAATAGGAGCCTGAAATAGGAGTCCAGCTGACAGAGCCGAGAGCTACAGAGAATTATTTCCAGATCATGAGACCTAATCAAGAAGCTTCCAGCATTTGCCTGGCTAGATTTCAAAATTTCTACGTAGTAGTGATACATTGTGCATTCCACTTTCTGCCTTTTATAACAGGACTTTCTGTGGCAGTTATGCTAACCCTGTCCCTCTGTTGTAATAGGTACGTGTGGAAAGACAATTTATCTCTTCCGTTGTGCAGGTCTACAGATAGATAGAGGCTGTACTTAAGGATCCACTCAAGGAACCTCTTCGCACATGGAAATGATTTATATGCTGATTCAGAATTTTGAACAGATGATGTAATATGATGTCATTTCCAGGATAGGGAGATAAGATATCTGAGGCTTGCTCTCATGGATTGCTCACCTTAGGGGAAGCTGCTGCAATTTTGAGGAGCAGCTCTGTGGAGAGGCCCATGTGAAAAAGACCATGACCTGCCAATATCAAATGGGTGAGCACTCAGTTAAGGTTAAAGTGAAGCTGTTGGGAATGGTGCAGTCTTATCTGAAGGCTCAATTAACCAGGTTCAGAGGGAATCCACTGCGATGCTGTGAATGTACTCCTGACTATAAGAAACTGACTGCGTGATTATATGTGTTTGTTGTCTGAAGCCACAAAGTTTTAGAGTAATTTCTTATGTAGCAACAGGCAACTACTATGGATGTGAGAATGACAACTGACTAAGATGTTAGGTGTGAAAGATAGTTTTGTTTCTTCTAGGAAAATCAGTTCTCCTCTTTTTTCCTCTTTAAATATTTGGAGAAGAATTTGGCCAAATTGTATGTGGACATCAGGGTTTATTTAGAAGGAAAGGAAAGGATATCACATTTTTTATCCCTTCTCCTTGAGATCAGAAGTTAGATAGTTTTATTTGGATGTTCTTACATTATCCTATTCATGGCCCAGTGCCATTATATGCAACAGAGTTCTCAAATGTCTTGATAAAAGTAGGGGGAATAAAGACCAGTATAATAGTTAAGATGAATAGGAATCAGTGTGTTTAGGATACTAGAATGGTAGGCACTGAAAGGGCACCAGATCACTTCTTCTGGGAGAATATGAGAGAAATAAGTTCATCAGTAGTCTTAAGCAAGGGTGTCATATTTTGGCACTTCTCGTAATGAGAGGATTTAATTTAGTTATTATATTTAGGAAGCAACTTTAATAAGAGTGCCACACTGTAACATTGCTCATTACAGACAAGCTTGCCAGTGGATAGAGCACAGTTATCAGGGCATTACATTGTTAAATATTCCTTCCTTCCTTCCTTCCTTCCTTCCTTCCTTCCTTCCTTCCTTCCTTCCTTCCTTCCTTCCTTCCTTCCTTCCTTCTTTCCTTCCTTCCTTCCCTCCCTCCCTCCCTCCCCCCCTCCCTCCCTCCCTCCCTCCAAATATTTGAGTGTCTACTATCTTATAGTTTCTGCTTTAGAAACTAAAATAATTTTAAAAAGAAGATCATATCAAGCCCTTGCCCTCATGAGGCTTTCTTACCTGTTAATGGATCTTATGCTCGAACTCTTTTTCTAAAAGAATCTGCTTGGACGCTACCACCATTCTTGACTTGTGAGGATGGCTAAAGGAAGAATTTAGACTTTCGATTCCAAGGTCAATGGTCAGTTTTTCAGAGAGTGATTTGCACTGAACCTAAAACTGAAGAATTGCTACTTCTGTTGGTGAAATGCTACTGTACCACAAGTACAGCAATAGAGGCAGCAGATTTTGGATTAACTACTGTGATTCAGCTACGGTCTGCTAAGACCAGTTTCCACTCAGCAGCCAATGGCCACTTTCATTGTCAAGACACTGAGATAGGATTAAGACAGACTGTACTCTACAGAAATGCCCCAAGCACATAGGAATTTGTTGGCATGGAAAGCTTAGGAAATTGAGGCTTTGGGGGAAGCAGACTCTTTTTGTTTTCATTTCTGTCTGGTGGGCTTCTGCATCTCACACTGGAAACTAAAGGCTGCAGATCAAACTGTAAAATGGTACATCCCAGTTATATAATTAATCATAATAAACTCTGATTCTGAAGCTAGAACAATTTAATTAAGATATTAAAATGCCCTCAACAAATATCCCCTTGATTAAATTAAATCATGCTTTAATGAGCATAAGTGAAACATTTTTTGTAACTAAACATTTATCTTACAAGCACATTCAAACACACACACACTCACACACACACACACTTTAAGGTGAGGTTAAAGAGAAAGACTGATTACATTGACCGGCAAAATATTTTTAAAATGTATACAAGTGCATTCTTAATCTTTTGAGTCAAATCCACATGGCAAATAATATTTGCAAGGCAAATGTTTTGCAAATGTTTATGCCCTTCTCCCACAGTTGTATAAGTGCTAGCCAAGGTTTAGCAACTGGCAATAGTTTTTGGAAATGTTAGCCAAGTAAGTATCCTGCTGTCATTGGCCAAAGTAAATGCATGTGTCATTGTCAATGCTTAGCATTACCATAAAGATATGTTTACCACCAGGTAGTAAACATCTGCAGTTGGGACCTAAAGCATGTATGTGACTGGATAAAATAAATGCTTGTTATTTTATTTTGCCATTGTGTAAATGACAGCCATATTTTCATATTCTATAAAAAGTGTGTATAAAAGTTTAAGTTACATAGCATGGATATTTGTTAATGACTCACTTTCCCTTAATTGGCTAATGACTTTACAGTTAGTTGGCTTTAAGGAATTATTCCACAATGATATATTACTTTGATCATCATCCAACATGCTGGACAATTTGTGTATAATTTTTGCAAATAAGTATTTTTTATCTTCAAAATTGTTTTATAAGTTTTAGTAAAATATAGCAATATTGTACCATTTTACAATTCCTCTAAATTTTGTTCAAAGGATGGAATAATTCTATGATGTCTCTCTTTCATTTCCACTTTTGAAACATGGACATGATTGTAGGATTTAATACCTAGTATATTTAGTGAAATAGAACACTTTCTGAAGATTTTATGTATTCTAAATGAGGATTGGGCAGTGATTCCATTTTCCCCCTCATAAACCAATCAAATTGTATACTGTTTTAAAGGACAAGGCAATAGCAAGTGCTATACTTTATAAAGTATATGACATTTACATTTCTGAAAGTTCATTTGCATGATGCATATGTTAAAGAGAACAGAAAATAGTTCAGGATTAACCACATCTCATGAATTTCTAACTATATAACAAAATGAGCAAAATAGTATATCAATGGCATAGTCAATGCTATTTTAAGGCCATGATAATATTAGAAAAGGTACATCACTTTGTGGATTGGATATCCTTGTTTCATTTGTGTGGCAAAGTCCCCAAAGAGTTAAAATTTACCTTATAAGGAAGATTATTAATTTCTTGGTTGATTTAGGGGATTTCTACATATCTGGACACTGAGCTCTTTTTTTTCTATTTTAAAAGTACTTTCTGTCCCCTAAAGATAGGGAATCGGTAACATTATCATGGGTTACCTACATTTAGAATTATGAAGTCAGATGCCAGTGTGTCCTACTTGGATGAAATAACCTCTGCCAGCTCTAAGGTGGGAAAGCCCTTTGTCGGAAATATCTTCCTCTTGAAGTGGGCATTAAATCTGTTGATGTTAATGCCTCTTTTGATCCTAATAAATTATGACCCAAAAGGCCATAGTCTCTTTCAACACATCCTAGTCCTTCAATGTCTGTTACCAAGGGTAGCCTAGGAATAGTACATCTAGTTCATCTAATGCTATTGAAACTCAGTGAAGGGTCAGGACTGAGAGCGAGTGATAGCGGATTAATGTGCCACTAATTGCTCATTACCGGCTGGCATGAAAAACAGTTGGACTGACAGTGCGTTGGCAGCTAAGCCTTCAGCTAAAGAAGCTTTCAGCTAAAAAGTTTAAAGCTGGATGACACCCCAGAGCCCTCAACTTTGTCAGACTAGGAATGAACAAGGAGCATACAGATTCTCTGTGAATATGTATAATGCTTTCTGCTCCTGCCTCCTTTATTTTGATAAGTTTAAGCCTTCTTCCCTTCTACGTGGGAAGATTTAGACTAATGATACTCACCTGTGTCTGAATAGGACATGGCATTTTTTGAAGTGGCAAGAGAAATTTTGTTCTACTGAACTCAAGCTCATAGTTATTAGAATCCCTTAGAACAATATTCATCCTGGGGACGTGCATCACGGTAGGAATCTTCTTACAAATATATTGCAAACAATCTGTATTTATTTTCAGCTTTAGTGGGTTCATTTTATCATCATCTTCATCATTATCTTCATCATAATTATCACAGTGGATAACAAGGACCACATTAACGTAGAAGGGAAATATTTTACAAACAAAAAAGGACCAGAAAAATTTGACCGAAGAAGTGTTTATTTTGGTCACCAGTGGAATCACAGTAGAGATAATAGGCCATGAAGTTCTGGCTAAATCATACTTGGGAAATCAGCCTTTATGCTACCAAAAAGAGAGAAGAAAAAAGATGATGTGTTAAGTTGAAAAAATGTGTTCCTCTATGGAGGTGGCTTCCATTAGAATGGGAAAGGACACTTTGTAGGATCATTCAGCTGGTGCAGATCAGGACTCTAACTGAATTCTGCACTTGGAGATGCACACCTAGGTGTGCTGAGTAGATATTTAGGCAGACCTGGCCATTAAATAATGTGACCTTAGGCACCATGTCAAAAATATTTTTGACAGCCGAAGCTGGTTTGGCTCAGTGGATAGAGCGTCAGCCTGTGGACTGAAGGGTCCTGGGTTTGATTCCGGTCAAGGGCATGTACCTGGGTTGCGGGCACATCCCCAGTGGGAGATGTGCAGGAGGCAGCTGACCGATGTTTCTCTCTCATCGATGTTTCTAACTCTCTATCTCTCTCCCTTTCTCTCTGTAAAAAATCAATAAAATATATTTAAAAAAATATTTTTGACGAAACTTGAAAGGGATTCCTGAGTGGGCGTTGTGGCAATGACTCAGAGAGATGGTGTCTGGGAGATGGTGATGGATAAGAACAGGAGAGACTCAGTGCATAGCAGAAATGCAATGCCACTGTGGCCAGGACCCTCCTTTTAATTTTCCAGGTTATCCAAGGCCCAGGCATTCCGAGTGATTTGATGGAAAGGGAAAGGAGCCCATGTAATACCTGAGTTCAGGCCTTGTGACAACCTTGGTAAGGAGGCTGTGAGAGCCAGATTAGCTTTACTTTAGAAAAATGGAAAACATTGGCATTTCTTGCTCTTTGAATATCACAGGGTAACTAGTACCTGTTATATTAACAGCAACAACGATTTTACTAATTTCCTGTTATATGCTCATATGTATTTTATCTATAATTTTTGCAAAAACATTGTTAGGTAGATTGCACCAGTGCGGTCCCTCAGCCTGGCCTGTGCCCTTTCGCAATCCGGGACCCCACTGGTGCATGATCAGGGCTGGGGAAGGACCTCGGGAGGGCTCCAGGGTATGTCTGGCCCATCTCGCCCAGTCACTATCGGTCAGACCCCAGCAGCAAGTAACCTACCAGTTGGAGCGTCTGCTCCCTGGTGGTCAGTTATAATACTCATAATTATGTCAATACTATAGTTAATCATTTGTTCATTTGGAAAAGATTTATTGTTTGCCTACTATGTGTCAAGCACTGCTCTAGGTGTTGGGGATAAACAAGAGAAACAAGGTCCCTGCTGTATATAATTGAAGACACTAAACCAGAGACATCAAGGTCAAGAACCATATACTAGTACTATTCATTCTCTTATGCCAAGGTGATCAGAGGTAGAATAAGGTAACTAACATTCATTGTGCACTTACTTTGTTCATTGGTAGCATTTCTACATTGTCTTAGTGAGGGTTCTAATTACAAAGAATGCAGCTTTAGCAGAAAGGGGGTGTATTGGAAGGACTTCATGACAGCCCTAGTGACCTAGGGCTGGAACTGAGAGAACTCAGTATCTTTCCAACCATCAGTTATATTAGCTTTATTAGTTCCTCCTACGCACAGAGATTCTCTCCTTGGTGGGGCATTTTTACCAGCATCTCTGTGTTTGCTATCTTCAAGCTTCATGATCAGATAGGCAAAGAGACATTCGCCCCAGCTGTAGTTGTAAAAATCCTGAGAAGGGTTGTGATTGTCCTGACAGAAGATAAATACCCAACCCTGGAAGTTCCCAGGAGGACGAGGTCACTCTAATTGGTCTAGATTGGATCTAGTGATTATCCCTACGTTCAGCACACAGGCTACCTCTCAGTAGAAGGCAGAGCCTGGAGTGGATGTATGCCAGGCACACCAACACAGCTACCACACATAATTCTTACAACACTCTCAGAAAAATATATCATGTTCCACATTTAAAAAAGAAACTTAATTTTGTCTCAAAGACATTAACTAAGCTATCTATATTCACTCAGTTTATGGAGGTGTGATCCAAACCCTGTTCTGACTGCTAGAAATCTGGTGCTCTTTTTGCTATGCCGTACTATTTCCATGATGCCTGGAACATGAGAGCTCCTAAGAAATATTCACTGAATAAATACATGAGTGTCAAACTTTGTGTAACTAGGATAATCCAAAAGAACCTGTACCACTTTTACCCAGAATTTAAATTGGAATATATGTAATCCAATGAATTTTGGGATTTGAAATGAAAATACTTAACAAGCTAATGTCCAAATATGCATACGAACAAACTGTGATATTCTTGGGCAACTATGAATATGAAAGTACAAAAATAATTATTTTAGTTCCCATGCAAAAAAAAAGTACTATTTAAAATTCTTAACTTAGAGAAAATTTTACAAAAAAGTTTTGGAAATTGCCCAAATCACTTTTATTTTGACAGAATGAGTCAGCTAAATTACTCCTGTGGCATATTGAGAGGAATTTTCTCACTGGTTTCTAATGGTTAATTGGGACATTTGCCATCATTGTTTGGACTGCTTTGTACCTTCTTCTTAGCTTGTGTCTTATGGTGGTGAAATTTATAGGTTAGTTCTGACCGAATGGCAGCTGTTGCTTGTCATTGGCCATATGTGAGGATCAGCAGATGTCCTAACTGTTAACTGCAGAAGGTTATCTAAGGTATGTGTGCCTTTCAATAGGTGTGTTCCTGAGAAACACTACAAAAACCCAGCCCCATTCAGGTGGTGTAGCCAAGAATCACCTTACAGAACTGGTGGGCATGCTGGCAGTAAAGGGAGGGCAGTGACAGAATGGAAGCAGGATCAGAAGCAGATACTCCTTGTGGAATGTCTTCGAGCACCCAAGCAAAGTTAATTTTTTCCTGCCTTCCTGTAATGTATTGTATCAGAAGGCAGCAAAGTCTTCTGCAAAGGGCCCTTTTTATAAAGCCTAACATATTTCAGGCTTTTTGGGCCGTAGAGGCTCTGTTGCAGCTCCTTATCTCTGCTGTTATAGTGCAAAACAGCCATAGACAATGCATAAACAAATACTCATGGCTGTGTCCTCAAAATATTAATTTACAAAAATTGATAGGAGACAATATTTGGCCTGCAAGCCACAGTTTGCTGGCCCCTGACTTATACATAGGCTGTTATTTCATCCATGTCATCTATGTATATTTATTGAACTATTTATATGCACAATGCTCTGGGTGAGCTAGAGAAAAGAATGTGATATCACTAGTTTTGGGGTCTGTAAATCTAATATGAAAAATGGGAAAAAGCCATAATGTTTCATATCAAATACAAGCAAAGCTTTCTAGGAGTTTACGGGAGAGACCTCTTGTAGAGGGTATGGTCGTATGAGAAAGAATCTAAACAGACACTTGAACAGATTATAAAAGAAGACTTTAATGAGTATTAAATATATAGGGGATAACAAGGAACAAAAGTGGAAAAGTAAGAACATGATTAAGGAACAGTTATTATGACTTGTATCTTGAACAATATGAAGAAGTTTGGGTTCAGATTGTATAGGGTCTTGAGTGCTATGTTGAGGTTGGTTTCTTTTTTAAGTAATGAGGGGCTGTAAGGCTTGGAAATGTAAAAGGAGTGATGTGAGCTTTATAGCAAAAAGATGAATATGTGTACTACTATATAGTTTGGATTGGAGGGTAGAGAGGTTGGAAGTAAGACTAGTTGGGGAGTAATTGGAATTGTCCAAATAAATGGAGTAAAGACTTGGATCAAAGTGTAGGAAAGCAGAAGTGAGGCTATCTATCTATCTATATATAAAACCCTAATTTTCAAATAGACTGAACGGCAGAACAACCAAACAACCGGTCGCTATGACATGTGCTGAACACCAGGGGGCACACACAAAACATTGAGGGCATCGGCCATGGTGGGATGGTGAAGCAGGTGAGCGGGGGCACCAGACCAAGGCAGGGCACTGGTCGCTGTAATCGGGGCAAGCCTATGATGGTTACTGAAAATTCTTTGCTCCCATGTGCTGTAGTCTTGCCGGTTGCTTGCACCCGCTACTGGTGCCTGGTGCCGGTCCTGATCGCTTGGTGTTGTCAGTGGGTGCGAGCAGTGGCTGCCAGCCCTGATTGCCCCTGAGGGCTTCTCCACCTCCCCCTGCTCCTGAGGGGCGATCGGGGCAGCAGCCACCACTTGTACCTGCTGACAACGCCGACCCCACTTGCACCTGCTGCTGGTGCCAGCCCCAATCGCTCCACACTGTCAGCAGAGGTGAGTGGGGCTGGTGCCGTCAGTGCATGGGAGCAGAGGCAGTTTGAGCGGGGCTGTCAAAAGACAGGGCATCTGGGGCTGTGACATGAGGGGCCAGGCGGGGGCAAGGAGGATGGGCCGAGACCTACCCCTGTGCCCACCTCAGCCTCGCGGCACACAGTTCCTTTCAAGGTGCACTGGGCCCCTAGTGTGTGTGTGTGTGTGTGTGTGTGTGTGTGTGTGTGTGTGTATGTGTGTATATATATATATAGGCAAAAGTAGTTTTATAGTTCTTCATATGGAAGGAAATAATACTGGAATAAACTGTGTTTTGTGTACCCATAGCTGTAAACCTACTTTTGCCCCATTCTGTTTGTGTGTGTGTATGTAAGGATGTAAGGATATATATATATGTCTATCTTAGAGGCCTGATGCAAGAAATTTCTTCCCCTGGCTTCTGGCACTGGCTTTCTTTCCTCTGGCACCCGGGACCCAGGATTCCCTCGCAGCCCTGGCTTCGTCCAGAAGGTTGTCCGGAAGGAGGTCCAGTCTAATTAGCATATTACACTTTTATTATTATAGATATATATTTTTAATACAAAAAACATTTGAGCATTAGAATGATTGGATATAGTGGGTCACGAAAAGAAAAAATCAAGTAATAATTTTAGGGGATAATTTGGAGAAAAAGTACTCATTTATATTTATTTATTTATTTGTTTATTTAATAATCCTCACCTAAGGATAATTTTCCATTGAGTTTTAGAGCAGTGGAAGGGAGTGGGGGAGACAGAGAGACAGAAACATTGATTTGTTGCCCCAACCAGGGCCTGCAACCGAGGTACGTGCTCTCCTGGGACCCTTCAGTCTGCAAGTTGACGCTTTATCCACTGAGCCAAACCTGCTAGGACATGTACTCATGTATTTAAAAAATGCAGAAGTCAGGAGGTAGTGATAATTTTGACAGAAATATGACTAATTTAGACTTAAATATAGTGCACAAAATTAAAAATAAGGTAGACTCTAATGACTTTAGGCATTCTATTCATATCAAAATTTTCTTACCACTGAAAATCACATAATGGGAATATGTAACTGAAATTGCCTAGCTCTTTTATATTAAATTACTACATCATGATTTATAATATCAGACTAGCAATTACATTATCCTACCAATCTTATTGGACCAGCCATTAGTCCCAAGGAGTAGTAAATCTCTTGTTTATTTTATGAAAATGTACATAGGAGAACAGATGTGATATGGAATATTGGAAGTAGAATTAAGCCATGATCTACATGTAATATATTTTATTAAATGTCAGCAATTATTTTAAAGATTAATGACTATCTCCTGGTTTAAATTACAGAACATATCATTATTGATAGCCATCAAATGATTTAAAATTATAAAAGCTCCATCACTGTAAATTATATTTAATAAACTGGGGCATATGTTTTGATAAAGAACAAAAAGGAAACCTAGCTAAATCATGAATCTCAGAATTCCTGGTTGACATGGGCATAAAATGCTAGGTTGGATTATCAGAACCTATGTTTTTATTTAGAAGTCATTGGTAATATCATTTGGTAATCACATTTAATTCTAAATTGACGCTTAGGGACACTGGTATTTTTCAAGAGACAAAAGGATATTGGTTAATGAGGGATAACATATAAAATGGCATTTTAAACACTTTGACTGCTTAATAATTTGTAACATTTAAATTGGATGTGTTTTTAAGAGGTTTGCAGACTATCTAAGATGTAAAAATTAATTCTATGACCACTTCTGTGTTGTAAATGAGCCCTAATAGAATCTACATTTTGTACAGTGAGACTTTGCTATAGATTAGTTTAATGAATCAGGTGCCTAGTTTTCCCCAGAATCTCAAAAGAAGCAGCATTTGAGGTACATGAAGGAAGCTCTGTATCCACTCCCTAGTTCTGTTGCTTTGTTCTGTGACTATTCCAGCCTATAGAATTGGGATATACATGGGAGGTGTAAAGAATTTTAATTTGCATCTGAAGATTGACAAACAATGCATTGGTGAAAATGGAGAGCAGAATTTTCTTCTGAATTCAGTAATAAGTTCTTAAGACAATGAAATCTTCAGTATCAACAAACTTGCTATAAAAGAAAAGGGCAAGAATAATATGGTGACACCCCCTTCTTCTCAGATGGAAAGACATCCACTTAGGGGTGTCTTTTGTTCATTGTATAAAGATATAGAGAAAATTTGATTCATGAGTATTCTTAAGTAGAGTGCATTAGGGATTTTTAAAATATACATTTGAAAGTCCTGGATGTCTGGATGTCTGATTCAGGGATAAGAAGCCAAAGGTCAAGTAAAGTAACAAAAGGGGGCATTAAAGTGTCCTCGGAGAAGGGTGGGTCTTAAAGTTGAAGTTTCCTTGCTTTGTGCATTACTGTGTCGGATTTGGATATACAAGTCTGGAGGTAGATACTGCAGTGGAGCTTAACTGCACTATGTAATAAGGATGGTGACTTCCCAAGGGAACATGAAGGGCAGAGGCAGGAGGCTAGATCCTTTGTAAGCAAAAAGTTTGTAGAAGATAAAAACATACCCATGGCTGAAGAAGGACTTGAATCTAGGGGAAAACCGAATTATTTAATAGGGATTAGAATTAAAATATTCTTATGATTCTGCAGTTGCAAAGACTATTAAAATCACAGCGTGCTTGGTGGGTTGGATTTCTTGTGAACATGAAGAAGGGGGCAAATTTTCTCTGTAGGTTGGTGTGGGGCCTGACAGGAGTCATCACTCATGAGTGGGTGGATAGTAAACCTGAGCTACAATAATATTTACTACTTTGCTTGATTTACTTGAAATAAAAGCATGGGTAAATTTACTAGATTAAAAAATCAAGTATGGGCTGCTAAACACAGATAAATGCAGTCCTATTCTTCCAATTCAAAGACATTGCATCACCCAACAAACAATATATAACTGTTTCCAGTGCAAGACTGCACTTGGAATTTCACATTACAGAGTAAGTACAGAGGAGGTTTCATCCTCTATGGATGTTCCTAATCTAATTCCTAATGAGAAAGAAGCTCCTACATTTGGGCAAATAGGGGATGGTTTAAGAAGTGATCAGCCCTGATACTCAAGAAGACTCTACCAGAGGAAGTTCCTAACTTTTCTTCCTTTTTTAAAAATATATTTTATTGATTTTTTACAGAGAGGAAGGGAGAGGGATAGAGAGTTAGAAACATCGATGAGAGAGAAACATCGACCAGCTGCCTCCTGGGGATGTGCCCGCAACCAAGGTACATGCCCTTGACCGGAATCGAACCTGGGACCCTTGAGTCCGCAGGCCAATGCTCCACTGAGCCAAACCGGTTAGAGCACTCTTCTTCCTTTTTAATCCAAGGTTTTGAATTTAGTTCTTACTCAGCTTAATACCTAAGTCAGTCTCCTGAGCAGGGGAGCCACGGAAGTTTCAGTAGTGTTTAGTAAAATCTTTCTTCTTTGAGGATCCAAGATTCAGCCAGGTTGGGAACAAAGTAATTCAGTAGTCTCCAGCTTTGTAAGCCAGGACCTGAAGTTGTGGTTATAGAGTAGGTAGGCTTGGAGAAGCACAAGTGTCTCAAGTTAATCCTGAGTGGTTTCTGCTTCGATCAATCCACCTGCTGTGTTGGACATGGTGTTCTGATTTAAGGGAACATTCAAAGGTAAAGGGCGGGTTTGCCAAAATAAAAACGGATAAAAAATAGATGGATGTTAGTCTTCATGGGCACATATGAAATGCAGGCAAGGCAAGGGCAGAAAACTCAAGTGAGGAGAGGAAATTAGCTACTGACTTATCAGGCTATGGAAATAGGATAGGAAAGATAGGGGTGCAGATGGCGAGACAGACTCTGGAAACATCCTGGCCTGGGCGGGAAGACTATCAAGATAAGGAAAGTGTGTCCTTCATATACACTAACTGCACAGTCCTGTGGAGCTGGAGATATAATGGATAATACTGTCTGCACATTTCCTCAGTAGATCATGAGGAGTCCCAGCACAGTCTTCAGGGGGTGTCTTGAGGTGCCCTTAGCCTAGAAACCAGAAATTTGTATATTAAATCTTAGCCAGTCAAACTTTCTAAGTTTACACATATGGCACAATCCAATTAAAATTTAGGTGTATATTGGTGGGAATTTTCCAAGTAACCAAAGGACAGTGGTGACAACATAGTCAAATTTGTGCCCTGGCAACTGTCACCCATCCTCATATTGGCTTTCACTGTTTATTTGTCTCTATGTTGGCTGTATTATAATAAAGCCTAGCCAGTGACCCTAGAGTTTGGACATTAGGAGATTCAAGCAACATACTCAGAACCAAGTACTGACTCTCCTTGGGAGGGGAGCATAACACTTGCGTATTTCACATCCTAACCACAAAAGCAGTCACTTTTAAAAGCAAGTAATTCTATTAGTTTTATCGGATGTTATCAAATATGGCATGCGTGGCGTCTGAGCTCAGATTATGTTCAGCCTCTTGAATTTTTCTGAGTAGTTTGGGTAAGCATCGAATTAAGTGTAGCTTCATTAATAACTGCAGCAGCCACTGCGGCCTCTGGGGTAGTTACACTAAATGTATTTACATATAAAAGTGATTATTCTGTAGTCTCTATGGAGATACGGAAACTGCATGGCTAATTCAAGCCATTAAGACCTGCACTGGATGGAGGTAGTGTGATACTGAACTATTTCAGGACTCAGAAAGAAACTTGGGATTACGTTTTAGTGTTAACAAGTAAATGCTACTGTTATTTCACATTTGATAATATATTTAGCAAAAATGGACGTACTTTATTAAAATACTACAGGCCCAGTGCACGGTAGGGTCCCTAGTGGATTCAGGCTGTGGCCTCCCTCCCTTCCCCTGGCCGGCCACGCCCCCTAGTCAAACTCCCGGATAATTCCCTCTTCAAGGGGACAATTTGCATACTATGCTTTTATTATATAGGATAGTGTCTTGTAATTTGAACAATGAAAACCATTGCTTTACTATTTTCCCAGTCTCCAACTCATATTATTTAAGGGAAGGCAATGTGAAGGATGACATAATTGATTAGGAAAGTAACTGGCACTTGAATACAAGTGGCCTCTTTCTGTCAAGAATGGAGTTCATTATTTGCCATTGTGCGAAAAATGACATGAAGCCAATAAAGCACTTTGAGCAATTTTTCAATCATTCCTTAACAAGTATATGGTTTCTGTGTGTGATCCAGTGCCAAGAGACTGTCAGGATATATGTGCTACTTGAAAATTTATTAGATGTAAAAAACATATTTATTTTTCTGACTCATGCTTGCTGTTTTCTAATTTTCTTTGTTTTAGAGTTCTAAACTAACGAAGACACCTAAGCCAGTGGAATTCTATTGCTCTATAAAAACCAATGCTTTACACAAAAATACTACTGGATTCGAACAAATATAACACATTGTTAATGCTGTTCAAAATATCCAGTTTTGTGCTTCATCCCCTAGTAGCAGTGCCCTTCGGAATACTGAATAAATCCTGAGCTATCTGTTCCTGAAAGTCTCAGGGCTGATTTATTTTACTTTCTTTGGGTCTGTAACATCTTTCTGAACTTTGCCTATTAACCATTGGAAAAGTGTACGTCATGTGTTATTTTGTCCAGTGAAACAGATTTACTGGAGAAAATAATGAGCCCTTTTTTGAAATAGTTAAGAAATAACTTTAATCATGTAATAAGTGAGAGTGTGTTTTACATTGACTAATTATTATATACCATACCAAGTTCTGGTAGTTTTTCCAACTTTATTTTTGTTTTCTTCATAGCATTTAAGAATTACATGGAGCTAATTTTAGAAGAGTCAGAACCAGGGCCACTTTTTGTATACTGTTGATGTTGACTTAGTAAGTTGTTTCTCTCATGACACATTTGAAATGCATTAATTATGGTTTAATTCCACTTACAAAATAGGTATAACAGGAGCAGAGTAATATGATTTAATTATTCCTATGACATTGATAGTTACTATGTATATACATTTAAAAACAAGAAAACTTGCCCTAGGTAGGTAGCTCTGTTGGCTACAGCATAGTCCTGATATACCAAGATTGTGCGTCTGATCTCAGAGTAGAGCACATACAAGAACCAACCAATGAATGCATAAATAAGTGGAACAACAAACCTCTCTCTCTCTCTCTCTCTCTCTCTCTCTCTCTCTCTCTCTCTCTCTCCCCCTCTCCTTCTCCCTCTCCCTCTCCCTCTCCCTATCTCTCTCTCCTTCTTTCTCTATCTCTCTAAGAAGTAAAATAATAATAATAACAACAAAGACAAGAAAACTCGCCCAATGTAGATTTGACACTGCAAAGAAAAAATCTTGGATATCAAATGTACTATTTTCTCCAAACAAAAATAACTGTTTACACACATATATCATAGTTGTGGGCTAAAATCCATGTGTTTGCAGGGCTGTGTTCCTGTCTGGAGACTCCAGGGGAAAATCTATCAACTTCTAAAGGCTGTCCTCATTCCTGGACTCATAGCTCCCTTCATCTTCAAAGCCAGCAACAGCTGGTTAGGCTTTCTCACACTGTAGACTGACACTGACTCTTTTTTTCTCTCCTTTCTACTTCCACTTTTAAGGGCTCTTGTAATTACATTGGGCCAAACTAGATAATCCAAGATAAATCTTCCTGTTCTGAGATTACCTAATTAGCAACCTTAGCTTCTGTGACTTTATTTCCTCCATGCCATGTAATACAGCATAGTCATAGGTTCTAGCATTCGGCCATGGGCATCTTTGCAGGGGCCATTATTCTGCCTACCACATGGGCCATCCAGATTTTTATTTAAGGTCACTTCTTTACATTTCTAATTTTCATTCAGTTCTTTACAGGTCTAATTTTTATTCCATTTTTATTAAATGTGTAGTGTGGGGCCTGTGAAGTACTGGGTGAGGATTATCCTTTCACTTAAGTTTTTCTTCTTCTTCATTGAAACTTGATGGTTTATTGGCCAGAGGCATCCATGTAAAGGGAGAAGTTAGGGATTCACCCGGGACTGTATGGCAGAATGGCCGGAGTTCTACTCATAGAGAGGAGGAGCCTTTTAGGTGCTGTCGATTTGGTTGAAGGGGTTGAAGAGTTTAGTTTGACATTGAACTTAAATTACCAAGTGGATTTTTTTTTCTTATGTAGGTAGACTTAGGAGAGAGAAATTTATGCTGAAGATAAAACTTTAGGAGTTGTTCACATAGAGATGGTAATTAAAATCAGGAGAGTGGCAAAAGTCTTCTTCAGGGTACTTATGGAATAAAAAGGAAAAAAAGTCCCTGACCTAGAAATCAAAAAGTGAGCATGAAAGCATTGGGCTCAGACTGATTTCTCTGCCAAGAGGTTGAGGAAGATTGACAGACAGGTACTGCAATGACATAACATGGGGGTATTATAGATGTCAGGATGGGAGTACCTCAAGAAGGTGAGGGCAGTCTTAAATAGTAAATGATACAGAAAGCGAATTAAGCTAAGACCTGAAAAGAGGCAATTGAATTTAGCTAGAAGCAGATCACTTTGACAAGAGTTTGGTTCACACCTTGGTGAAAATATGAACCATGTTTAAGTGTATTATGGAGAGAGAAGGAGGTAAGCAGTTAATTGGAAAGCAATGGTTATTACCTGAAGGGGACAAGGAGAAAACATGGGAGAAACTTTGGCACTTGACATGCTACGACAGAACCCATCAGAGAGACTTGTGTTGAGGGTACAGGAAAAGGAAGAAATGGGAAGTAGGGACTTTGAATAGAAAGAAAAGGATGTATCAGCAAGGGATTATCAAACAGGAATATCTCTGTCTTTGAAATCAGAATTTTAAGAAAAGGATAAGCAAAAATATAGCCACATATTTTTCTTTTGACAGCCTACAGTTTGGAAAATCGCATTTGATTGCTTTCATTTTCTCTGTGAATAAAGAACAATGTCTTTGTAAGGAGCATTTTCTCTGCCAGTGAGGAACTGAATATGAAGGTGGAGGTGAGGAGTTTGAGAGATTTGTGAAGAGTAAGTTTGAAGTAGCTGCTCATAATAAGAATGGGAGGAGTCTTTTGCAAATTTAAAACTCCTGTCAGTCCAGCAAATAAGCTCCTGAAACTCTTTTTCTCCCTTAAGATTTTAGTTCCCTTTTGGCAGCTTGATTCATAAGGAGATTGTGGTAGTGAGACTTCTGAGATGGCTCGCAGGGGTCCCCACTTGCTGATGTTCACACCCTGTGTAATCCTGTCACCTCAAGTGTGGGCTGGACTTGCTTCTAACAAGTACGATATGGCAAAGGGATGGAATGCCACTTCTGAGATTTGGTTGTGAAAGACAGTGACTTCCATCTCTCCAGCATTTTCCCTCTCTCTCCCTCCCCACCCTTTGCTTGCTCACTCTGATGAAACCAGTTGCTATACCGTACGCTGCCCTTTGCAGAGAGAACTACATGGTGAAGAACCAAGGAGGGAGGCCTCTGGATAATAAAGGATGGGAAACTAAGGCCCTCAGTCCAACAGTTCATGGGGAACAGCCAAGTGAGTAAGCTTAGAAGAGGATCTTTGCCCAGTTGAACTTAAAAATGACAGCAGCTCTAGCGAGCTCCTTGATTGCAGCCTTGTGAGAACCCATAGCCCGAGGACCAGCTGTGCTTGAATTCTTGACACAAAGTGACATAATGAATACTGTTGTTTTAAGCCACTAAGTTTTGAAGTAATATGTCATGCAGCTATAGATAGCGAATGCAGACATCATGCCTTCTCTTAAGGATTTATCTTTAATTGTTATCAATTGAGAACAAGGTGTAAGCTGCATGCATGGTGAGTTTAGGAGGAAGTTTCTTAATACGAAAAAGTTCAATAAAATGTAAATGCTTCAGTTGATTAATCTAAGACTTATTTGGAACTCTGGAAGATTAACCAGCAATCTTACTCTCCAATCTTTATGTGAGATTTATGTTGAACAGGGTGGTCTATATCACCTTTGTTATCAGTAAAATGAAGACTCTCCAACGGTTAGAGTAAATCTGAACCATGGCTTCTTGTTCTCAAGTAAGAACTTGAAGAGAGCTTATTTAAAGCAAGTTTTATCCTGATGGAAACAGAGATTAAACTATAGTCTCACAGAAACAATTTTTGAAAATAAATCCAGGAACACAGAGAGTTCTTCCTCTGCATAGACAAGGGTTCACTGTATTCTTGACCAGATCTTAGGGAACATGATTGGTTTATACAATACAGCTTACCCCTCTCAACAAATCCAAGATGTACATATCCTCCAAGAGAAGACACAGTGAACAGAAAATGAACTCAAGCTGACAGGTCTCATGCCTATTACATTTCTATAAAGTCAAGAGTAAGTCCTGGGTTGGGGCTTGATCTCCAGTAGGGGGCATGCAGGAGGCAGCCAATTAATGATACTCTCTCATCATGAAGTTTCTATCTCTCTCTCCTTCTCCCTCTCTGAAATCAATAAAAAACTTTTAAAAATTAAAAACAAACAGGCAGTTGGTTATAGTTTTCTGACCCTGTGCAGTATCTACTTCTACATCTTTCATTCATGTCCTGAAGGCTGTGATTCTCTGGGCCAATAGTTAGGAAAAGTTGTGGACCTCATACTTAGGTACACAGCTGAGAACTAAGCATAAAGTGATGAGAGAGTGCTTTGGATAAAGCAACTAGAAAGTGAGGAGAGATTCGTCAAAGTGATTCTCCATACTCAGGATGGGTACAAGGCCAAAGGGAGTTGAGATCCATTGTCACTTCCAGTGCCACTTCCTTCACATGCTGCTGACTGCTGTTTGCCAGGCTGGTGGATGAGTTTTATGGTCTCATTATCCAAACATCAGTACCTCTAAGGATATTTCTGTCATCTCACTGTACATTTTTCTGTGATCCAAGACAGTGTCAAGACTTCCTGTGGGAAGGCTTACATGGGCTCTCTCACACATGCCTGTGACTTTAACACTGTACTTTAGACTCCCTTGACATTTATGTCTTTATTGGAGTGCAAAGTTCATATGTACTGTACATATATGATCCTATGAATTAGCTGGGATACATGTTAGAATGTACATTCTTGGTTCTCACCCCAGACCTATTGAGTCTGGGATGAATCAGAGGAGGCCCTATGAATTAGGAGAGTGCTCTGAAAATCAACATTTTTAACTGCCCCAGGTCAACTATGAACAAGCAAGTGTGGTAAATATTACTCTAAGTAATATTGCTTTAGCCTCTACCATGTTTCACTGGCTTTATGTTAGGGATTAAAGTTTAGAGCTGCTCTTTTTAAATGTACTGCAAGTATTGACATTCTATTTTTGAAGAGTAGTCTTTCAACTTGGATGCATATTAGAATCACCTGTTGCTTTAAAAAATACTGAAAACTGGGATCCAAACTCTTCCCAAGATACTAACCAACATGGGTGACAACCACTGGTAGAAGAAATGGTATGCAAGTTGTCCTTTATTTACATTTTTTCTAGAAAAGTATTTATCTAGCACTGACATAATTTGTTTTTATTTGATTATTTTTTAAATTTTAGTATAATCAGTATGTAATATATTAGTTTCAGGTGAATAATATAGTTAAACATTTATATACCTTACACTAAGTCTAGTAATTATCTGTCACTGTGCAAACTTATCACCATATTATTAACAATATTCCCTTTCACCTTTTTTACCCACACTCCCAATACTCTTCCCTCTGGCAGCCATCAATTTGATGTTTCCTATAAGCCTGTTATTGTTTTGTTTATTCTTTTTTTTAAAATATATTTTATTGATTTCAGAGAGGAAGGGAGAGGGAGAGAAACATCAATGATGAGAGAGAATCATTGATTGGCTGCCTCCTGCACACTCTCCACTGGGGATCTAGCCTGCAACCCCAGCATGTACCGTAACCACAAATCAAACTGTGACCACCTGGTTCACAGGTCGATGCTCAACCACTGAGCCATGCTGGCTGGGCTTAGAGTATTTTTTTTTAGATTACACATTTAAGTGTAACCATGTGGTTTGTCTTTTTCTGTATGACTTATTTCACTTAGCATAATACCCCCTAGGTCCATCATATTATCACAGATGGCAAGATTTTATTGCTTTTTATTGAGTAATTTTCCATTACACACACACACACACACACACACACACACACACACACACACACACATATCTCACATCTTTTTTATGGACACCCAAATTACTTTCATACCTTGGCTATTGTAAATAATACTGCAATGAACATAGTGTCTTATAAATATTTTCAAATTAATGCTTCCATGTTCTTCAGGTAAATATGGGTCATAGGGTAGATCTATTTTTAGTTTCTTGAGGCATCTCCATACTGTTTTCTCTAGCGGTTGCACCAATTTGCAGTCTCACCAACAGTGCACAAGGTTTCCCTTTTCTCCACATCCTTGCCAACACATCCTGTTTGTTGATTGTTTGATACTAGCCATTCTGATCTCTGTGAGGTGATATCTCATTATGGTTTGGATTTGCATTTTCCTGATTATTAGTGATGTTGAGCATCTTTTCATATGTGTTCATCTCCTTTGGAGAAACGTCTCTTCATGTCTTTTGCCCATTTCTTGATCAGATTGTTTATTTTTTGTTATTGAATCATATGACTTTCTCATGTATTTTGGGCATCGACCCCTTATTGGATATATAATTTCAAAAATATTCTCCTATTCAGTAGGTTGTCTTGTTTTGTTGATGGTTTCCTTTGCTGTGCAGAAGCTTTTTATTTTGATGAAGTCCCATTTGTTTATTTTTGCTTTAGTTTTCCTTGCTCAAAGGGATATATCCAAAAAGGTAAGACTGATGCCAAATAGTTTATCTATTTTTCTTCTAGGAGTTTTATGGTTTCAGTTTCACATTTAAGTCTCTCTTATGTTTTGAGTTTATTTTTGTATATGGTATAAAAAAGTGGTCCCTTTTCTTTTCTTTTCTTTTCTCTTCTCTTCTCTTCTCTTCTCTTCTCTTCTCTTCTCTTCTTTTCTTTTCTTTTCTCTTCTTTTCTTTTCTTTCTTTCTCTTGCATGTATCTGCCCAGTTACACAATACAATTTATTGATGATATACCATTCATCCCATTGTATAGTCTTGCCTCCTTTGTTATAGATTAATTGACCATATGAATGAGGATTTATTTCTGGGCTCTCTATTCTGTTACACTGATGTCTGGGATGACATAATTTAACAGAAAAAATGTTGCAATAATCTTTACCACTTTAATTATGCAGACTTCTTCATCTAATTATATAGAATAAACTGTATGGTGTTAAGACTCAAAGTAAATACACCTATTTGCATTATATAGGACATTTTCAAATTTTAAATAGGAGTTTTATAAACTCCTACCATTGTTTCTCATCACAAAATAATATAAGTATATTTTCATAGAAAAATATTCAGTTGTCATTTATTTAAAATAACAAGAGTCTTTTCCCCAAATGATTAACTTAGATTCTACAAATAAAATTGATATAAATATTCCTCAGTTTACAGTTATTAAAATGGCACAGTATTTATTTATTTTTAAATACATTTAACTTATTTAAGAGAGGACAGAAGAAGGAGAGAGAGATAGAAACATCAGTGATGAGACAGAATCATGGATCTGCTGCCTCCTGCACACTCCACAGTGGGGATCAAGCCTGCAACCCAGGCATGTGCCCTGACCAAGAATTGAAGTGTGATCTCCTGGTTCATAGGTCAACATTCAATTACTGAGCCATGCTGGCTGGGCAAAATGGCGCAGTATGTAGAAGCAGTTGCTTTGTCCTTAGGTACTTCTTTGAAGATGGAACAAGATCCAGAATCAAGGACCCTTAGCTAAGTGTTCAGGCCAAGGTCACACAGTAAAATCCTTACAGGCAAATTCTGTGTTTTAAGTAGGATTGAACACGTGATATAAGAGGGTCATTATGGAGTGCCAAAATGCATGTCTGGATTTGTCTAGGTCCTAACAGTGAATAGTGTTCAACAATTCTGAAGCATTATCTGAGATAGTAGTATTGTGTTCTTCATTCTTGGGTGGTGAAACAAACACTCTGCCATAGTAGAGCCCTGATTCTTTCCAAACCCACACTCTTAGAACCTGTCATCCTCCCTCACAAGTGAGAGCACAGCAGGACAAAAGGACAACGATTAGCATTGGGGAGGATATAGTGAAACTTGTTAGAAAAGAGCTTTTAATATTGTTTCAGGTAATTTCTCATCCTTGTTATTCTATCTCATGTTTGTACAAATTGACTTGTATCATGCTTATGGGTCTAGACACATCCTAGATAGGAACCATCAGGAAACGGTGACAGAGGAATTCAGGCAGGTAGGCAAGCACGATGCTTAGAGAACACAGCCACAGATCACTGTGGATGGTGACATGGAAGCTGTAAGTGGGGGAGCCTTATGCCAAAAGCAGGAGGAGCAAACAGCAGCACAGAACTGGGCAAGAAAAAACTATGGCATTACAGACTGTTAAAATTTAGAATCAGTTCAGTTCCTCTTGTCTCACATTGAATTGATCTGAGGAACTGAGAGTAGATCTGAGACTTTGGAGGAGTTCAAGTGGTCCCTATCTCTTGGGAGAATTAGACTTACCAACTTTATTCTTAAAGTTTCTACAAACATTGGTTCACATGCTAACCTGTGCATAGCTAACATAAACAGCTATGTTCTGGCCTTGGCATCTGCCTTACAGACCAAAAAAACCTGCATTTGATGCAATTAATTGGGTACAATTCATCACTGAGTCAGCCTCTTGATGTAATTTGTCTGTCACTTGTAGATGAATCATCTAGTTATCAAAACAATCGTCAGGTCAAATTTAAGGTATAACAGGTAAACTTAAAAATGAAACCTTGATTTCTCTGACTCCAGGTGGCACAATAAGCATACTTACTGCTCTCCCTTCATCTAAGACCCAATTAATATAATAGCAGAGGAAAATTTAAAAAGAATAATAAATCCAAACCAATGAATAAATTATGGAGGGAGGTTATTAGTAGATGACAGACTTAACAAATTTCTGGCAGGCAGAAATCAAATGGTAGTGTTTTAAAAAATCAAACGGAGAGGAGGGAGTCGTAGCCCAGAATACCCAAAAGAACACTCACAGAGAGGGGAGGCAGATGATCTCTCCTTGTAGCATGCACAAAAGCTCCAGAGTTGGGTTCAGGGAGCAGTGGGAGAAGAGGCTAAAACAGGTGATTAATTTGAAGTCTGTCCATGGAGCATTAGAGATCTGGCTTCTCTCCTCTTTCATACTAGCTCATCAGTAAACATGTACCTTCCTGTAAAAAGGAAAGCTCTTTTCTAGAAGGTTAAGTTAACTGGTCAAAGAGGACTTGAGCTACAGTGGTGGGTGTTAGTCACCAAAGTGATGCCCTTCTTATTCTGACATTTGGGGATCCCCAACTTAGTGAAAAATGACTTGTCCATTCGGAGGTAAACCAAATCCTCTGTCTCATGTACTCAGAGCTCTCAGTCAACTGTTCTACCTCCTCATCTGAAACTTTAAAAGGATAACAGTGGATTGCCAGATACTTGAAGAAGAAAATCAACAATATGAAAAAGAAAACAGACCCTATTGTGGAGGAAAAAGTGAAAATTCTGAAGACAAAAGAGGGAAAAAAAATATCCTCAGAGTAAGTAATTCAAGATGCCCTTGTGCCCACAAAACATGAACAGGATGTTAAATGGAAGGAGCATTATGTAAACAATAAAAAATGTGGAAATTAAAAATTATGATGTTCAGTAGAAGGTTAAGCAAAGGTAAAGATAATGAAATCATGTAAAATATGTAATAAAAATCAAAGATACGGAAAGTATTGTTAAAATTGAGGAATAAATGAGTCATTGAAGCAGGAGCAAAGAAACAACATAATGCACATCAGCAGCATTAAGAGCTAGAATAAAATGGAACAATAATATCAGCTTTTCAAGGAAAATAGTTTTAAATCTAAAATTCTATCCACAGCTGTATCAAATGTAAGGGTAAATGTAACACATTTTCAGATCTACAAGGACTCAAAAAAATGCCCATACATCATTCCTAAGGAAGTCATTTAAGGTATATTTCAGCAAAACAAGGGTAAAATCAGAAGATTATGTAACTTGCATACAATTGTGGAACTAAACCAAGAGTTCAATGAAGAAGAATTATAGGATGAGAGCAATGAATTTGCCTAGAAAGTGATTAATTTAAATTAAAACAGGAAATTTGAACTCTACGGGGAAAATGTCTTCAAATATAAAAAATAAAATGCAGTCTGCCGATAGGAAGGTCTAGTAAGAGTTAGAAGGTATTATCAAAACACAAAGAGCAGGCATGGCTCTGCTGCCAACAAAAAGTAAAGCTAGAAACTGGGGTGGGTGTGGTGGGGGCAGGCAGGGAGGAGATTGTCTAGTAAAGTTATGGCTTATACAAGTGCTTCTCAGCTTTGGCTGCACATGAGGCTCACTTGGGGAGCTAACAAAATCCTTATGCTTAGGCTACACCCAAGACCAGTTACACCAGAAACTGATGCTGGGATCCAGGCATCGCATATGTATTTAAAATTCCCCAGGTGACTTCTATGTGTGGTCAAGGTTATGACTACCAATATATATATACAAACACACACACACACACACACACACACACACACACTGAGTGGCCAGATTATTATGACCACCCCATCAGTATTTCGTTGGGCCACCTTTTGCCTTCAATACTGCAGTGATTCTTTTTGGCATTGACTCCAAGAGATGTTGAAAGATGATGGAGGAATCTGACACCATGCCTGATGAATTGCACTGTTCAGTTATGTGAGATTTGATGGTTGTGGAACCAGCTGCCTGATGGTTCTTTTAACTTAGTTCCACAAATGCTCAATTGGATTGAGATCTGGTGATTGTGGGGTCACCTAAGCAAGGTAAAGTCTCCCTCATGTTCTTGAAACCACTCCTGCACAATACGAGCACTGTGGAGTGGCGCATTGTCTTGTTGGAAGAAGCCATCTCCATTGGGATATGCTATCAACATGATAGTATGAACTTGATCAGCAACGATACTTAGGTATGTTGTGCTATTCAGACGTTGTTCCACACGAATTAAAGGGCCCAAATCATGCCAGGAAAACATGCCCCAAACCATAACACTGCTCCCACCATCTTGAAGGTTTGTACTCATGCATGTTATGCTGTTTCTGCCAAATTCTCACTCTGCCATCTGCATGATGTAACTGGAAATGTGATTCATCGGACCACATGACTTTTTTCCAATGCTCGACTGTGCAATCCTTGTGTTCCAGTGCGAATTAGAGATGTTTTATCTTGGTAACTGCAGACAGCAAAGGTGTTCAAACAGGCCTTCGGCTTCCATATCCCATATGATGCAGTGTTTGGCTAATTTGCCTACAAACGTCAGGTGGTCATAATAATCTGGCCACTCAGTGTATATAAAAGCCTAAGCGACCAAACGACTGGTCAACCGGTCGCTATGACGCACACTGAGCACCAGAGGGCAGATGCTCAATGCAGTCATTGTGCTCCCACAGCAGGAGCGCTGCTCAGCTGACTGACAGGTGCCAGACTCAGGGCTCACAGCTGGATGCTGCAGCTTGAAGACCACAGCGGTGCAGCAGCAAGTCTACCAAGTGGCAGCAGCAGGTACAGTGGGGCCGTGATGAGCAGGAGCAGCAGGCAGGAGCGGCAGGTGGCAGGTGGCGTTGGATTTCTGGTTTCAGCCTGATCCCCTCAGGCTACACTGAGGGACCCCACTGGTGCACGAATCTGTGCACCAGGCCTCTATTAACAATATAAGCAAGATATTTTGAGGAACTGAAGAAAAATAAGAAAGGTAATTATTTTGACTTTGATGCTAGGAATCAGAGATTCTGACATGGAAAATAAATTTTATATTATTCTTTGCTGTGTAATTAACTATTTATATTATTCAAGAAGACAAAATTGATTTTGGTTTTAACTTTTAGAATCAATTTATAGATAATATTATAATAGAAATTCTATTTTGAGTTGATTATCTCTTATTTATCACTTTGCTTAGAATGTTTTCTAAGACAGACAGTGAATATTTATGATATCATTTGTTTGGGACCACTATAAATTAGAACACTATCTCCTCATTTTATTCCATTCCTGGCTCAAATGTACAATTTCTCAGCTACCCCCCTCCACCATATATACACACCCAACCACATATGAAATAGCAGCCTCTATCATTGTTACTCTCTTATTTAATTTAATTTTTCCTCATAGCACATATCAACATCTGACTTTTTTATGCATCTGATTTTGTCTCTTCTTCCCACTTTTCTGGAAAGTATATTCAGTGAAAGGCAGAAAACATGTTTACTGCTAATATCAAGCAAGTGTGGATACTTAGGAGGCACTCCATATCATGCAAAGTAATTCAATGAGTGGATTAAACTGTAAGGTCTACAAGGACATGGACTTTGCCATATTCATTTTCTTTCCCCACTATGAATTAGAGTTTTTGATGAACTGACCTATAAATGTGGGAAGACAGAGTATAGGTCTATTCCAGGGGAGCAGTTTAGTTAATTTAACTTATCTAAGACTTCTTAAATTTTTACATCAAAATACTCATTGATACCCTACAATTTTCAAAGCACTGGATAAGGTAACAAGAAACATGTCTTGTACCTGATACCTATGATGTGATAGTTGACCTTACTATGTTCATTTAAACTTTATTCATGCCTCTCAGTCAAGTTTGAATTGAGATATGAAAAATGTCGATAAAAGTCTTGAACATGAATTCATCTGATGTACATGAAAATGTATGATTTTAAAATTGTTAAAAAATAATACAGCATAGGAAATATAGTCAATAAAAGTATAATAATTATATATGGTGCCAGGTGGTACTAGAAATATCAACAGGAACACTTTGTAAAGTATATGATTGTCTAATCACTATAATGTACACCAGCAACTAATACAAAATAATGCTAGATATGAAAAAAGAAAAATTGATAATAGAAGATAGAAAAGTGATACTCATATAGTTTGTTAATATGTCAAAATTTTACTTAAATCATTAATGACAAAGGTGATTCAATGATTATATGAGAAATTCAGATTTCTAAGTTCAGTAGAAAAATAAATTTGGGACAAATGATATAAAACTCATAACTATCATAAAGGTCAATATGCAATAATCTTTAGGGAATACCTTTTCTATCAAACAGGAAAAAATAACACACACACCTGGTTCATTTTCTGCAAATCAACCTCCAAATTTACAGTTATAAGACATGGGAGCCCTCATTAACTGTGAATAGTAAATCAAAAGTATATTCCCTGAGAGAATCAGATGACCCCAGGTCAGTCTTATTAGAAAATGCTCTAGTATAACATTTTTTAAAATTATAAAACTTATTTTCTCTTTATGCCCAAGTTTTGGTTATTTTATTTCCCTGAGCACACATAAGGTAACCAATCCCTAAATGGTGTGGAAAAACAATATATTAAGGGGAAGAAAATACTATTGAAGAAGCAAAAATGCTATAATACATGAGTATTTTGAAAAAGGGGCCAAAAGTCATTTCACTTTAAAAGCATTGAAGATGATTTCTATTCAGTTACATCTGCCTCAATCCTCCAAGGGATACAGATACATGTGAAAGTATTCTCAGCTTCTCAGAAGAATTATGTCAAGTGTACAGCGCATCTCCTTCCAAAACAAAGTCAGTTAGCCCTGGCCGGTGGCCCAGTTGGTTGGGAAAGTTGTCCTGTACACCAAAAGGTTCCAGGTTTGACTCCTGGCAGGGCACTGTCTCCCTGTCCTGGTGCATATGGGATGCAACCTATTGATGTTTCTCTCTCACATTCTCTCTTTCTCTCTCCCTCTGCTCCGACCCTCCCTCCTTTCTTCTCTCTTTAAAATCAATAAACATATCCTAGAGTGAGGATTAAAAAAAATAGTCATTTGTAGCCACTTGTATACATACAATTGCCTAGTATGTTAGTAATAATAAGAATAAAACTGCCAGACAGCAAGAGTATGCTCTATCCAAGTTAGAAAGTATTATTAGTCGTCTATTTGGGGGAGTGCTTAAACGGAGGTAACTTTTCAGTCATTTCCTTTGGTTGAATTCTATTTTCTTAGGGTCTGGGAGACCCAGGGCTGAGTGTTGATGCTTCTTCCACCTTGAATTCCTCCTTCTTGATACTTTGTGGTTTCTACTAATCATTACTGACTGTGCCAGAGCTTTGGCACAAACCTGTTTGGTTCTGTCTTCATATTGTTACAGGACTTTCTCAAAACTGTATGCCAATGGAGGCTACACATTTTACTTGTCCTCTACAGAGCCAGGCGATGGGGTCTAGGTAACCTAACCCCTCCTAGAACAGGGGCTCTACTTGGCTCTCTTCTAATTTTAAAGAATGTACAATCCCCATCCCCCTTTTAAGAGGAAATTGCAGTAAGTGAAATAGTTACCTTCTCTTGCCTCATTTCTCCCACCTCCTGCTTCTCTTCTTTCCCACTGACACCCAGCCGTTTCCTGACACACCTTTGTTCTTAAGGGCTCTGGTGGGCACCCCCTGCTTTCGCTGGAGGTGCTTAATTGGATTGCGGGAAACGAGTATAACCTCCCTTTGGAAGTAAATTGTTATTTCCTTACTTGATTAACCTCTTAAGAAATCTTATATTTATGTTAGGGAAAATGTCATACTTCACAATATTTCATGGGTTTGGCTGAAGGTTTAGTTATTATAATTTTACAAAGTAATTGAAATACAAAATACGTTGCTTAGCGTTGTGAAATAGGTCAGGTTAGTGCAATGGCTCTCATTCCTAACCCAGGTTTAGCTTTGTTAAAAATGTCTATTTAGCAGAGAATATAGGGGCTCTCTAGTTATGATATAGTTGATGTTGAACAGTGTCTTTATCTCTAACAGTGATTCTCAAATGTGGTCTCTGGATCAACAATGTCAGCATCATGTGAAAACTTATAAAAGTGCAAATTCTCAGAATCCCAGGTCTTCTAAATCATAAACTCTGGAGCAGAACCCAGTACTCTATATTGCGGCAAGTTCTCCAGGTGTTCCTTCATGCTGAAGTTTGAGAATCATTGCACTACACCAGTGGTTGGCAAACTGCGGCTCACGAGTCACATGTGGCTCTTTGTCTCCTTGAGTGTGGCCACAAAGTTTCAATCGCACTGTACGTGTGCGCCCGCATGTGGTATTTTGTGGAAGAGCCACACTCCAGGGGCCACAGTTGGCCGACCACTGGACTACACTACTTGCGTGAACCTAAATAAGTTACATAACACCTTTGAGCATCAGTATCCTCAGGGGTAAAGGGGTTAATAATGTTACCTCTCTCAGGCAGTAGTCCTAAGGATTAAATGAGGAAATCCATGTAAGTAACTCAATACAGTGCTTGGCACAGAGGAACTATTCAATAAATCTCAGCTACTCCTATTAGCTGTTATACTCTGACCCTTGAGCCACTTATTATTGATTGCCTAGAACCTAATGTGGCTTTGTCACTCTTCCCTACTCTGTCTCTTTTAACCTTATTCTTACAAATGTAAGAAGAGGCTCTAGGGAGAATTAAATCAGTCAGTTTGGGGTTCAGGTAATAGGGACAATACTAGTTGTGTATGAAAATTCTGATTGTTAGTTCCTCCGCTATAAAATCGGTATAACTTTGTGTGGCTGTTGAGGGTAAGATATGACTAAACATGTAAAGCCTGTATAGTCATGCACACTTGAGATGTTTAACAAATAGCTGCTGTTCCTGCTCCTTTATTCATTTTTCCGTTAGCTTCTGGTCCTCTTTCCTTCTCATTGCTATTATTTTCATCTACAAAATTATAATGAATGATATTGGACGGACCCAAGAGTTTTAAAAAAATATTATTCCCTTTCTTCATAATACATATGCATTAGATGCTCCCTGTCCAGTAGTATCTTAGTTCAGATTCCCCAAGAAACAGATCAGAATTTACTGTATGTGCAGGAAGTTTATTGGAGACAGTTCTGTGCATATGCCTTCTGTACATGACCCCTTTTCTGCCCCCTTTCAACAGCCCCCATGCAGACACCCTACCTAACCCACATTGGTTGATTCCCTACTCAGTTTACCTCATCTCTTGTACAGACATCCTCCTCACTCCATTCGGGCTTTCAAACCCAGTGTTGGGCTTACACTGCTGCTTTGGTCCTGGAGGGATTTCCTTCTTACCCTCCCCCAACTTCAGTAGTCCATGCAGGGATGAACTCTTCCTGACATTCTGTGCCAGCCAACCTTCTCTTTGATGCCTTCTTTACTCCACTGGGACCCTGACTCACCCCCTGTGCCACCCTGCCCTCCACTTGAATGCCTGACTGAATTCCTACTTTGCTCATACCCTAACCCAGTGGTCGGCAAACTGTGGCTCACAAGCCACATGCGGCTCTTTGGCCCCTTGAGTGTGGCTCTTCCTAAGCCTTAGGAGTACCCTAATTAAGTTAATAACAATGTACATACCTATATAGTTTAAGTTTAAAAAATTTGGCTCTCAAAAGAAATTTCAATCGTTGTACTGTTGATATTTGCCTCTGTTGACTAATGAGTTTGCCGACCACTGCCCTAACCCATGGTGCTTTGGGACTCCTGGTCCTCCCCCCATAAGTACACCCTTCTCTACTTGCTCTGCTATCAGCCACTGACTATTTTAGAGTCTGTATTTAAGGAATAGGTAAGCACAAGCTATCTGTGGTTGGGTTTCCTGAGAAACTGATTCTAAGATTGAGAGTTGCTTGCAGGAATTTTATTGAGGTGTGCTTCTGGGAATAACACCTATGAAGGAGTGAGAGAAACATCCAAGTTCAAGGGAAGATCTGCAGCTATTATTCCTTAAAAGTTATTCCACAATTAAGGCATGCATGTGAGGGCTTTGTTCTGTCACATCAACCAGTTATTTGTTGCGGGCCACACCAGGGAGGTGGCAGGTGTGAGACGGAGGATCTAAGCAACAAGCCACAGTATTCAGTTAATGTGGTATCTGAACCTGGATAATAAAGGAATTGAATGAGTTAGCTTTCCAAAAATACAGATTCTTAGATTACCTACCCAGAGAGGGTATTTCACTAACACCTGGCCAGAGCATAAGGATTCTATTTCTTTTAAAACCCCACAGATGATTCAGTATGTGTCCTGTTCAGCTTCAGATGGCCTTGAGATAAATATAGTGATTTTATGTATGAAATTGAAATTTTAATTCTCATAACTGTTCTCCTCGGTTGCACTTTATCTACCATCTTTCCTAGCAGTTGATCAAGGCACAGGAAGTTGTTGTTCTTTTTTATTTGTCCTCTGTGGTCATGAAATGATACTATTTTCAAAGTGACCACACTTGTCATCAGCATCACATAAAAGCAGCTCAATTTTATGGTTTAATGTTTTTGTGTATGCTTTAATAGAATACACAAAATATTCTATAGTTATTTTTATAGTAACAACGGATTGTGCTTTCTGCTTATTACTTCCAAACATGTTGAAAATCATCTAAATGATGCTTTCAATTCCACATTTCCAGATCAGTAAGCAGGTTTAGTGATGGCTTATTTCTACACTGGAAGGTCTTACAACTGCCAATCAGATAAGAATAATCTTAGAAAGACAAGCCTCAATCCCACAGCATAAATGCCAAGACATTTCCAAGTCTTGAAAATGGAGAAGCAATAGGAAGGAGTGGTTTCCTTGTGGCTTTTCAGAAGTTCTTTGCAGGAGAGCTAAGTGAACATAACAGTTTTTTATGTGGGTACCTTACTGTCAGAAAATTCCCTGAGCAGATGACTAAGGGGAGAGTCGGAGAGCTCTATTGAAGGATCCGGTTCTGCAGCAGCATATATGTCTGAATCTGTGGCAAGTCCAGAGAAACTGGAGGTCTTGAAGCAGATGCTTCAAACAGTATGAGCAAGTATAGACCTTTCCCTGCTGTTATTCTACACAGCACAGCTCATGCTCTCTCTCTAGGGTGGAGGTAGTTCATAGCCTATAACCCTCTAGTGGCAAAGGAGGTATTTTGAGTCTTAAGACACTTCATAAAGCTTACCAAGAAAACATTCTGAAAGGTTTTCTTCCCCCTAAAGGGGTATGTGGCCTCTTTATTATCTCCTTCAGTTTGAAGAGCATAGCAGGTTTGACAGAGTGAAATTAGAGTTATAGAAACATTATTAGGGCTTTAGTGGGGAAAGCTCATGCAGTATGCAGTTCATCACATATCAATCTTTGGTTAAGATTTTCAAAGAAGGATTTTCAGACCAAGTCAGAAGCTATCCCTCTCTTTTATTAAAATGATTGCCTACATGTATCCTGGAGGGGGTACGGCCATCTAGAAATGGATGACTTGTATGTCTCCATTTCGTAAAATATGTCTGTTCATCTGTCTGCTGGTCAATTCATTACGTATTTTTTTAAATTATTTTATTATTATTTTTCTTTATTGATTAAGGTATTACATATGTGTCCTTATCCTCATAACAGATTTTTAATGTGCTATTTCTTGGGATAGAATTGTGGAATCCAATAGTATAAAAAGTATTTTATTTACTTATCCTAAAAATAGAAATGTTAGCTGACATTTTATGTACATTAAAGTTTCTTATTTATGTTTATATAGTCAGCAAATGTTTTTTGATACTTATTATACCTGAGACATTATGTGAGGTGCTGGCAGAGGTAAAAGTATTTAGATTCAAGGTTAACTGCTGACTGGCTTTCTGGATCTTCTTATGACGTGCTTATGTAGCTGTGGTTTGATTACCTTCATTGTTGGGGAATTCTGCCTAATTAAGTACCAAGTTGGATTGCTTTGTTGATGTTTCCATCTAACTTCACACATTGTCTTAATTCTATTTTTTTGGAATCACACAATAATACCCTAATTCTTTTTCTCATGAGAGTATCTAAAATATTTGGAAACAGCTATCATGATATCTGGAATGATTCATGTAGTCTTTCAAATGGTAAAATCATGTACTGTGGTAGTCATTCGGGCACTTGAGAAGACAGTGCCAGGAGGATGTAGGAAGTGAATGTTAAGATGAACTGCACTAGCTCTGGTCAGGATTTGGGCTTCAGGTGACAAGGCATCTTCAATGGGAAATCTTTTGCGGCCAGTTTTATCCTTGAATGTACGCCATCAGAGGAAAACAACAAAGTGAAGACTGCCAAATTATTGGATAAATGAAAAAAGCTTGTATATCTAGGATTATAATTTTTTTTGGGGAGTGTTCATACATTTGTGCCAACACATGTTAGGAAAAGTTTATGAAAATGTGATATCCAGTATTTGGCTTTGATTAATACTGGATGATCTAGAGATGCAGGTATAAATATTTGTACTGTATCCTGTACCACTGTGTGAAGCACACTATGGAAGAATATTTCCCAGGGTAAGGGAAAAAATCTCAGAGAGGCCCAGGGGACCCCTAGCTTTCCCTACTCTCCCCAGTGCTGCTCCTTCCATTCCCAGGGTGGTGCATTCTGGTATTCACTAACCTGGGCTCATTTGATCTCCTAGACACTATTATGAACATTTTTTTTTTGTCCAAAGAAATGGAGACCAGTAGTTTGGAATCAGACAGGTGGAGTGACATTCTATATTGTTGTTATCATCATTTCATATATGTGTGGTAAAGAGATAACAATGCCTTCTTTTTTACCGCAGCGTAGTATTACATTGTGTAGATGAACCACGGTTTTTTAATCCACTCATCTGCTGATGGGCACTTAGGCTGTTTCCAAATCTTAGCTATGGTAAATTGTGCTGCTATGAACATAGGGGTGCATATATCCCTTCTGATTGGTGTTTCTATTTCTAGGGATAATGCTAAGTGAAAAGCCAGTCAGAGAAAGATAAATATTACATGATCTCACTCACTTGTGGAATATAATGAACAACATAAACTGATGAACAAAAATAGATCCAGAAACAGAGAAGCATTGATCAGACCATCAAACCTCAGAGGGAAGGCAGGGGAGTGGGGTGGGGGGTAAGGTGGAGAGATCAACCAAAGGACTTGTATGCATGCATATAAGCCTAACCAATGGACATAGACACCAGGGGGGTGAGGGCATGAGTGGGGAGTTGGGGGGGCAATGGGGAGATAGGGACACATATGTAATACCTTAATCAATAAAGAAAAAATAAAATAAATAAAAAAGAGATAACCATGCCATGTTTGTAATGTTGTTTTATGAAGATTAAATGCAATGATATAATCACATTACCAGCAGAGTTCCTGTCACATTGGAAAGTTCCACAATTATTGATAATTATTAGATTATTTTTATTAAGTCACTTTCTGTGAGGCATAAATGAGTACTAGTTAACAGTTCTTTGTGCAGGAAGAAACATTTAATAAAATCTGCCTGTTAGTACTCTTAAAATTTTAAAAGTAAGGCTATACATGTATATAGTCTTCTCATCAGCTTTACCTCTTCTGAATTGAATTTAACTGATCCCCTCCTTGTTGCTGTGTTGATCTGATGATAGACAATATGAGTTTTAAGTAATTGATTCAATTTTTCAACCCATAAGTCAATTTGCACTTAGTATTTTGTTTCAAATCCTGAATTTTATCTTCAATTATCTTAAAATATCCTACCTACAATTTAAAATTATTTTTCTAAAATAAAATAACGTAACTACATAAACTAAATTATAACACAGATATACTTTTTTAAATTTGTTTTTCCCTAATAGTTCAGAAGACAAAAAGCTGTATGTAATCAATTGAACAAATACCTTGATCTTTTCAACTTTTCCTTTAGAATGTTGTAGTAATTTTATGTGAAGATGGAAAAAATGAATATTGAACCAGAGCAGTGGTCGGCAAAATCATTAGTCAACAGAGCCAAATATCAACAGTACAACGATCGAAATTTCTTTTGAGAGCCGAATTTTTTAAACTTATACTATACAGGTAGGTACACTGTTAACTTAATTAGGGTACTCCTAAGCTGGCCTTTGCTAAAAACGTCCTCAATCTGATTGAGGTATGTTCGCTGAGGTTGACCCCTTCCAACTCTCCCATCCACACTCGTCTTGTATACTTGTTTCGTCTTTCTCCTTTCGTTCATCCTCTCTATATGTCCAAACCATCTCAACATACCTTTCTCAATCCTCCAATCCTCGACACTACATCTTCTTTCACTTCACAACATTCCCTAAAATTAACTTAATAAACTTTACTTAAAGTTTTAAGTCAACTTTGCACGGTACGTGCACGCCCGCACGTGGTATTTTGTGGAAGAGCCACACTCAAGGGGCCAAAGAGCCGCGTGTGGCTCACGAGCCTCGGTTTGCCCACCACTGAACCAGAGGAGCTGAATTTTTTTTACAGAAGTAAAATAAATTATATTTATTCTTCTGATTCATAAAGTCATTATCCAAATTTCAAATGCATCAAAGAAACATTTTTCTTATTGTATTTATATAAGTGAAAAATAGTAACATTAATTTATATTGGAAGTCTACAATGTACATAATTTAAGGAGATTCACTTTTTTATTATAATAAATTCAATGATAGTCTAGATAGAATTAAACCAATAATTTAATTTTAGCAGGAAAAAAAGGATTGACTATGTTAAGGAAAAGTGGACCAGTTTTCTGATAAATTTACTTGAAATGCAGTTTATAACATTTATTCATATTGTGTAACAGGGTTTCATCAGTAGTTTTCTTTCTTCTTGTCCTACATAAAATAGTCATTTTAATAATTCACTATAATTTTCTTATTTTAATATAGAAGTTAAAGTCTGAGTTTATAAAGTCAAGTCTAAGTTTACTGTACCATTGACATGCCTTCGTGTTGCATTACTTAGTTGTAGGTTTTTTCTTATTACATCCATTATTATATACTAGAGTCCCGGTGCACAAAAATTTGTGCACTCGGGGGTAGGGGGTCCCTCAGCCCGGCCTGTGCCCTCTCGCAGTCTGGGACCCCTCGGGGGTGACCACTTGCTGGCTTAGGTCTGCTCCCCAGGGGATTGGGCCTAAGATGGCAATCAGACATCCCTCTGGCAGCCCTGCTTAGCGCTGCTGAGGAGGCAGGAGAGGCTCCCACCACCACGGCTGTACTGGCAGCCATCAGCCTGGCTTGTGGCTGAGCAGAGCTCCTCCATGTGGGAGCGCACTGACCACTAGAGGGCAGCTCCTGCATTGAGCATCTGCCCCCTGGTGGTCAGTGTGTGTCATAGTCACCAGTCATTCCCAGTCTTTCTGCTGTTAGGGTCAGTTTGCATATTACCCTTTTACTATATAGGATAGAGGCCTGGTGCACGGGTGGGGGCCGGCTGGTTTGCCCTGAAGGGTGTCCCGGATCAGGGTGGGGGTCCCGCTTGGGTGCCTGGCCAGCCTGGGTGAGGGGCTGATGGCTGTTTGCAGCTGGTCACACCCCCTTCAGGGTGGGGGTCCCCACTGGGGTGCCTGGCCAGCCTGGATGAGGGGCTGATGGCTGTTTGCAGCTGGTCACACCCCCTTCAGGGTGGGGGTCCCCACTGGGGTGCCTGGCCAGTCTGGGTGAGGGGCTGAGGGCCGTTTTCAGGCTGGCGGGCGACTGAAGCTCCCAGCCTCTTTTTTTTTTTATTCTGGGATTTATTTACCTTCTATAGCTGTCACTGGAGCTGAGAGCCAGCTCCAGCTCTGAGGCCCGGCTCCAGCTCTGAGGCCGTGGCTGGCTGAAAGCAGGTTTCTGGGTTTGTTTAGCTTCTATAATTGAAACTCTGTTGCCATCACTGGGCTCTAAGCTCTGAGGCTGCAGCCGGCTGAAAGCAGGTTTCTGGGGTTTGTTTAGCTTCTATAATTGCAACATTGTTGCTTAGACTGGCACTCAGAGCAGGGCCGCGGCAGGCAGGGAACCTTGGCTTCCTCCATCACTGGAGCAAGCAAGCCTTACGTTCGTTTCAGCTGCGTGGCTGCCGGATGCCATCTTTGTTGGCAGTTAATTTGCATATCCTGCTGATTAGCCAATGGGAAGCGTAGCAGAGGTATGGTTAATTACCATGTTTGTCTATTATTAGATAGGATATGTAACACTTCAAAATACTATAATGTATAAAGTGCTAAGACACTGAATTTAGACAAAACTGAGTTTATAGCTGGTTCCAACATTTATTAGATAAGTAATTCACCATATGTAGAATAGGGATAAAAAATTAATGAAGGTGCTAGTTTTAAATGAGGCAGTGCATAAAATGTTCTTAGCTCAGTGTCCGCCATAGAGTAAGTGCTCAATGTTTCTTAATTGCTATTAACATATAATAATGGAGCTGAAATTTTTGAGGTTTACAAATTTGTCTGAAAAGTCAGGATTATATAATGGTATCTGGATTGTGACAGATGGAACTGAGTGAGAATTAGAAATAAGATTCAGTTCAGATTCAGAGAAACATGACTCTGAAGAATATTGTTGATGGAAAAAAAGGAATACTATTGACAAAGTGTGTGTAAAGGGATATCACATATACAGAAGTATGTTCAAAATAGAAGAAATGCTCTTTAAAGTCCTCAAATTTGCACAAAAGATCTATTAATTTTCTTTTTCTATATAACAAATTACCACAAACTTAATGGTTTCAAACGACACAGTTTTTGTGGGTTGGGAGTTCCTGCACGCTTACCTGGATTTTCTACTTTATGCTCACCAGACTGCAATCAAGGCCTCGGCCAGGGCTGGGGTCTTATCTGGGACTGAGAATCCCCTTGGAAGTTCATATAGCTGTTGGCAGAATTCATTTCCTTGCAGCTGTCGAACTCAGTGAGACTCTCTCTTCAAGGCAGCAGGAGTTGGCACTTCACTTTCTTTTAAAAAGCTCACCTGATTAGGTCAGGTCTACTCAGGGTCATCTCCATCTTGATTAACTCGGGGTCAACTTAATAGTAACCTAATCACAGCAATGACATTCACAAGATCTGGCCACACTCAAGAGAAGGGTGGGATGTGTATACCAGGGGATGAGGATATAAAAATTCTGGCTAGCACAGTATCTAAAACATTTAAAAATATATATTACACAAGTTACTAGATAACGAAGTGATACATTATTTGGAATTTCAAACATTCCCATTTTTATGTTTCTAAAACATTTAAAAATATATATTACACAAGTTACTAGATAACTAAGTGATAAATTATTTGGAATTTCAAACATTCCCACTTTTATGTCTTTAAATGCTGACTATTTTCACCCAAAGCACTCAGCTCACAATGTGATCAATCCATTTTCAGTGTCTGCTGGTCTGCCTCAACTGGATGTATCTGTTGTCTGTCTATGAACCATAGACAGTATCCAGAGTTTTCTCTAAGGGCTAGATTTTCTTCAGAGTAATGAGAAACCCAGTAGGAAACAGCATATAATCAGCAGAGGCTGACTGATATACTCATTCTTTGAGTGATTCAGTGCACATCTTGTGTTTGTGTCTCCATAACCTCTGACAGATGATCCATGAACCACAGAGTAAACCTGTCAAGAAATCAGAATAGAGTGACTTCTCTTCATGCATAGAATATTGCCATATGTTGCCATAGAAATCAATTGGAAATTCATTTTTTTATATTTCCACAGTCCTTCCTTTGACAATTAATGTTAGACAAACATGGTGACAGGTCTTTGGAGAACATTATCCTCTTCAAGTAGTTAGCTGAGATATACCATCTAAGAAAAAATGACATTCGTAATGTCTCTTTTAACCACTTTCTTATATAGTTGATAATTTTCATTTCTTTTAATCCCTTTTTCTATCAGAACCCTTCTTCACTTACTTAATTTCTTTACATGGCCAACAACTCATAATGTGAAGAAATCAAACTTACTCCTAACAGACCCTCGGTTACAATGCTGCCAGGCTGCTGCTAGTGGGCATTTTGCATTGTTATAAGATTACTGGCCTGAGCAGTATTTCCGTAGCTCAGCATCAGCATCATTCAATCTGTTTCCTGGCCAGAATGTCACCATGCAAAGATGGAGACCAGGCACGATTCCAGGAGCCACAGTCACAGCACCTGCAGGCTGGCTGTCCTGCCAGAGCACCAGCAGGAATGATGGAATTAAAAAGTGCTGTAGTCAGCTCACATAATGAAGATAAAAACTATAATTAGCCGTGTGGTCATTTGAATTACCCAACTAAATCTTTGTTGTGCTGTAAGATGTTCTAGCAATAGATTGTGAACTGTTCGATCGGTTGGGATTTTGTCATTTGAAGGAAGGGGGTGTGGAATGGCAATTTTTCAAAATGAAAATAAGTTGACATAATTTAACATGTAGAAATTGCAGCAGACTGTATAGCGTTAGGCACAGCCCTGAGTAAAATTCAGTAGAAATGATCAAATTACAGCTCTTAAGCATCCTGAGCACATCTTTCTTGTCCTAACTTTACTGCTCAAAATGACCTGCTATAGGCGTGCATTCATTAAGGGAAACTGACATTATGAAAGTATCCATCTTAATTTTTGATAATTTATGGGCTTTTTTCCTGAAGTATAAAATTATAAAAGTATAAGTAACAGCTTAGCTTTCAATTAATGCAATTTATAAAACACACATACTTATTTTATCTGTACTGTAGCAGTTAATGTATCTGACCAGAGACATGTTAGCTTTGTAACACTCTCAACTTGAGTCCTAATTTATCCCACAGTGTTTAGTAGCCAATTCATAAACGTTCAACAAAGTTTTGCCATCTATAGGATTTTGGTCTGAGCCTAAAGCTCAAAATGGGCTTTCAGTAAGACAGAAAAAGAAATTGAGTTCTCTTTAGGAAATTATTCAGACAGATCTCTAAAATGACAATGAGCAAAGCCATGCGCATTTAATTCATAATTTTAAGAGCCCTATCTATTACTCATGTAAGTGTGCATTTAAATATTCTTTTTTGGGCCAAAGTGTCATACATTTACCAATATATATGACAAAGAGCATAGATAAATACAGATAATTGAAGAGAAAAAATTATCTCCAGTAGTTATTCTGAGTATTTCCACACATTCTGAATCCATGTAGTTTCGTGATTAGAGTTAGGCTCCCGAATATAGATGGACTGAAATCCTATCTTGTCTCTGCTGTTTGCTAATTGTGTCCTTGGCAAGTTCCCTGATCTTTGTGTAACTTACTTCTTAATGTGTAATAGTGGGGACATTGCTCCATCAGAATATTGGGAGAATTAAGTGAATAAATATGTGTGAAATGCGTAATACAATGCTGAAAGCATAATAAGGACATGATAAAAGTTAATATTTTTATTATTTGTGGGCTCTTTTTTGTTAGACTGAGCCTTCAAGGACAAGGTACTGTGTGCCAGGTGTGATGCTAAGATTCAGGGATACAACAATAAATGAGAATAGACTGAGGCCTTACAAAGTTTACCTTTAATTGGGAGAGCAGTAGACCTGTGCTCTCTGGCCAGTAGGCATCAGAATCACCCTGAGAGTTTGTTACAGTGCAGATTGCTGAGCCCTGCCCATGGAGTTCCTGAGGTAGTGTGTCTGGGCTGGAGCTGGGAACATGCATTTTTAACAAGTTTCCAGGTAGTATTGACAGTGCTGGCCTGGGGACCACACTTTGAGAACTCAGGCCTAACAGATAATTTCAAATACAGTGGGGTAATTTATCTTATAGGGATACTAGAGGCTCGGTGCACGAAATTGGGGCACTGGGGGGTGGGGGTCCCTCAGCCCAGCCTGCCCCCTCTCACAGTCCGGGAGCCCTCAGGGGATGTTCTACTGATGGATTAGGCCCGCTCCCCGGGGGAAGGGGGCAGGCCTAAGCTGCAATCTGGCCATGGAGGCTCGGAGCAGGTGCCCGTGTGTGTGCGTGTGTGTGTGTGTGTCCGTCTGCTGGGAGCCTGACCCCAGCCATGCCGTGGAGGCTCAGAGTAGGTGCCCTTGATGTGTGTGTGTGTGTGTGTATGTATGTGTGTGTGTGTGTGTGTCTACTGGGGGCCTGCCCCCAGCCGCTGCGGAAGTTCAGGGCAGGTGCCCTTCTGTGTTGATCTCTCAGGCTCCGAGCTGTGCCTGCGTGTTGTTCTCTCAGGCTTAAGGCCACGCCTGGCCCCTCCTCATGAGCTGGTTGTAACTGTTATGGAGTCCCAACCTCATTTGCATATTATTTCTTTTTATATATATACTAGAGGCCTGTTGCAGGAAGATTCCTGCAAGAATATGGCTTCCTGCGGCCGGAGCAAAGCAGAGAAGGGAGCGAAACCCGCCGAGGCGGGCTTTGCTCCTGCCTCCGCCACCCTGCTTGCTTCCCTCCTGCCTCCGCCGCCCCACTTGCTTCTCCGCAGCTTCACTCCCTTCTGCAGCGCTTGGCTTCCTTCTACTTTGTCTTCAGTCTTCGCTCCATGCCTGCGTGTGCAAATTAACCGCCATCTTTGTTGGGTTAATTTGCATACTCATCTGATTGGCTGGTGGGTGTAGCAGAGTGACACCAATTTGCATGTTTCTCTTTTATTAGTGTAGATAGATAGACAGGGCAGCACAGGAACACAGCCAGTTGGGCCAACACAGGGATTTCAAAGACCCTTTTTAAAAGATGATCCCTGAGGTAATAGTTGAAGGACACATATTAGCCAGGTGAGCATTAACAAAGGCCGAGAAACACAACTCTGCCAGGAGTGGGAAGCTGTCTGGCAACCCTTTGAATATGCTCCCCTTTAAATCCTATGAGTTGCTATCTTTTAAAAAAGGTTAAAAATTAGTTCTCTGATGTTTATACTCTTTAATAAGGTAATCTATTATGAAATATGAAATATTTATATACCTTCAAAAGGGATTTCAGAAATATGAAGTTAAAACTATTGATAATTCTACATTTTGATGTAGATGATTAAGTTCCAGTATCAGTATTTACCATTCATATTCCTTTTTCTTTTTTTTAAAATATATTTTATTGAATTTTTACAGAGTGGAAGGGGGAGGGATAGAGAGAAACATTGATGAGAGAGAAACATTGATCAGCTGCCTCCCGCACACCTCCCACTGGGGATGTGCCCGCAACCAAAGTACATGCCCCTGACCGGAATCGAACCTGGGACCCTTCAGTCCGTAGGCCAACATTCCATCCACTGAGCCAAACTGGCTAGGGCTCATATTCCTTTTTCAATGAAAGCTACTACTAATTTTTACAAATCAGGAATAACTATTATTAATATTTGATGTCCCCCAATTTAGATATTCTTTTATTCAGACTCAAGGATGGAGAAATAAAAATTATTTAACTGATATTGGCTCAAAATATATATTATTTTTAATTATTATACTTTGAATTTAATAGAATAAAGTATCTGAAGTGAGACAAAAAAAATGCTAAAATTTTGACAAAGTTTTCAATTTCCTCACTTTGAGAAATATTAGTTCTTGAAAGATTTCAGTAATGCTAGGAAAAGAAAAAAATAACAATTTTGAGGATGCAATTATTGTATTATGTCACTTTATAATATGTTTATTAAATTTCAGATGTGAAAGATAAGGAAATTAGTCCAGACTTTCTCCTACCTTCTTTAACTTTATCTTCACACTGTGATTTGTGTTGTTACTATTTTTACAACATAAAATTTTATAGCATTTACATCCTCTCTGCATTAGATAGGAAGCTTTCAACAAGTAACAAAGGAGTGAAATTACAATGGCTGAAGCAAAAACAAAAGTTTACCATTCAGAGTTGATGTAGAGATCCAAAATTAACTAAATATATTATTAGCTTTTCTCACTGTGTGGATATTTATTTATCCTCTTGGTTCCATTGCTGGTTCCAATATGGTGGCTACAATTTCACCTGCGACGTACAGATAGTAACACTGAGCAGAGACCTTTTTCTTCCTGTTTGTCTCTGGCTGTGGGTGGAGTTGTGAAGAAGGTTGAGGCCAACTTGACTTCACCTATTGTATATAATTTATTTTTGCAGAGAGCCCAAATGCTTCTTCATTCATCTTCTAATTTCAGCATCTTCCTGAGGATATATTTCCTTATATATTTTACTAGTATGTCAGTTTTTCCTGGAACATGGTTGGTATTCCACTTAGTCTATTCTGTGCTTTAGGGACAGAAGTATGTATGTTGTATATTTGTTTCCAAATCATTGCCTTTATCTCTTTATTTTTCCTTTTTTAAAAGAATATGTTTTTATTGATTTCAGAGAGAGGAAGGGAGAGGGAGAGAAAGATAGAAACATCAATTATGAGAGAGAATCTTCAATGGGATGCCTCCTGACCAGGAATCGAACCCTGACCTTCTTCTGGTTTATGGTTCTACAATCAACCACTGAACAACACTGGCTGAGTTTATGGTTCTATAATCAACCACTGAACCACACTGGCTGAGCTCTTTATTTTGCTTTTTTGTCTGTGTTCTTTCCTTCCATTTCTAACTTTCTCAAGGTCACACACTATGTGTATTTGTAGTTATGTTTATTCTGTTGTTTAATCTCTATAATAAAGGGTACTATTAAACAGTATGTTTTCTTATTTTCCATTTAGTTTCTAAGTCCTACCAGACAGTTTTAATTTATTCTGTGAATTGAAATCTATCCTTTAAATACTTGTCTCATTTATTTTTCCCAAAGAAAATCAATATTCTATAATATCAATTGAGATTATAGAAATCTATTTCTTTGAATTCATTTGCTATTTTCTAAGCTATTTCTTCTGATGTAGATTGTTCATCTACTTTATATGCTCTTTGCTTTATCCCAGAATTTTGTTTTGTTTTGTGTTCTTTCTTTAGTCATTCTTATATAGGTACCTGAAATTTTTACATCTTTAAATGGTTGTTAGCTACCTTTTGAAGGTTAATATGGGTTCAAGTAGGGGAATGGATTGGGACATGGGCAACTTCCATTTATGCTTTGTGTATAAAATTTTTTCTCACTTTCTTTTTCTTTGACTTCCCACCTCAAATTTTGTTGAATTTATTGAATGTTTTCTTTCAGTGTCTGAGCCTCTGAATTCATTGTATTTAGGACATAATGGGAAAAATAAACCCATTAATCTTATGAGAAGGTGATCTAGACATGATAGCAACAATATAAATTTTCTTTTATAAGAATTGCAAAAATGGCATGATAAATGTTTTGAAATAATAACTTAAAAATCCAAGGTATCTTTAGTTTTATGAGACCTCAATTTTATACAAATTGAGGAAACTTTGAGAAAAGGGAAATAAAATACAAAATTAGATATGAAAGTGAACACTTACTAAAGAAGAGAAATAAATTGTAACAAGTCACAATTTTTTAAAAAAGCATACAAATACCGGTAAAACTGCAAAACCCAGAAAAAATATATTTTAATTAATTAATTGCCTGGTATAACTTTATATTATTTCTTTCCTACCTATTTGGGCTTTAAATTTTGATTGCTATTTCAGACGGCTATGATAACACTTGATAATATTTTCTACAAATCTAGAGAGATAATTTAGCGTTTTTATTGAAATTTGTTTTTTCAGTACTGATACTTTAAAATTTTTCTTTCAGCTTCCAGATTCACTACTCTAATGTCAAATAAATGTTGTGTAATTGCTGTCAAATATAAAAAAAGTTATATCAAAAGGTTTTCATTGTATGAGATGTACTGTTTGGAGGAATTTTTCACAGTCTAGCTTCTCATGCTTTATACTTGAAATCTTTTTTTTCCTCCTTTATCTCCTTCTTCTAATGCTCACTTCAGTAGGACATGTCAATTGCTCCATGAAACCTTTGCTCTGCACCTTTGTGTCTCTGCACTGGAAGAGTAAAACCATGTTCTGTGGGCATTTCCCGGAAGCCATCCCGACACCAGTATGGCTGGCAGTATGCAAAGTATAGACAGACAGGACTACAACACATGTGTAGACACCTAACTAAGTCCAACACAGTTGTCTCCAGCTTACTATTTCCTAGCCCCTACAGTTGTGATTTTACATAAGCAGAAGTGAGTTGGGGGTAAATAGGAGTAGAAAGAGCTAGTTATCATAACCAATTTTGGTTAAAGTGTTCTACTTTTGCAAATGCTGCAAAAACATGTAGAGCATGTTGCTAGGGGCTCTGACATTTAAACTTAATTAGCATGTTGGTTAATTCACATCTGAATTAAAGGCAGACATGACAGAGACTTGATATTTGAAACCAATTTAAGCATTTACCATTGGTATTATGATAAGCAGATGTCCTGAGAATCTATAAAATGAAACTTTAGAGAAAAAAATCTTGTTAAGTATTGCACTTTGCAAATTACATGACATCTTTATGAAGTTTGTAGTAATCTTTACAATTTTATATGAGAGCTATTTACAACTAATTATTTTTGATACTAGGAGCAGGAGTAAGAGGAGGAATTATTTTTTTTATTTTCAACTTGGAAAATTCCTGTCAACTGAGATTTTAAATTGTTATTTTATTATTTAATTGTTTATGAAAATAAATTAATATCTAACTTTTATTTACTCCATTTACTTGCCATTTATATTTAAGTTCATCAAGGGAATGGGCAATGTTTTATTATTTTTTGTTTACTATTTGCAGTGCTAGGCTTACAATGGTCACTTAGTATATATTGCTTATCTGATGGTATAATACTTCTGTAGTTGTTTTATCTTTGTTATCTTTCTTGCTTTCCTTATAAATTTAATGACCTCACTTAACCCTTTGCTTGCTCTGTTACACACTTTTTTGGACTCATTTTTGAAAGTTTGGAAAAGTTAAAAGTCTAAAGACAGTTAATAGACATGTAGAATTATGCCACCTAGGAACAATACTTTAGGCTATTTTTCTACTGTGTTTTTCCTATGCCTTTTGAATTGTAGAAATCATGTTATATATAAGATTTGGTCTATTCTCATCAAGTTAAAATATTGAAAAATTTAAAAATCAAATAAAGCTAAAATATTCATAATAAAAAGAGCACTTCCTCTTCCACCTCTCGTTCCACTCCTCAGAAGCATTTGTAAGCCTTTGTCCATTTCTTTTTATATTTGGTATTTTCTGTAATATTTCAAAAAGAGGAACTTATGCAACTATCCATTTATGCAACTAATACTGGCATTTTGTAATTTTTGACCTGGTTGATTTTGTAGGGTTATGTACTAAAATATCTCTCTCTTTCTTTCTTCCCAATAATTTGATGGACTTGTAGCACAATTTATATTGCAATCAGTGCTCATTATGACTAAATAAATGTCTTATACCAGTGAACCAAGAACCAGACAATAACTATTTTTCTTCTTATATAACTCCAAAAATATACTTTTCTATTTGCTTGATTTCTATGGACATATCAACTTCATTAAAATGCTTAACTCACTTGTTACAATGTAGTACTTACATTTTTTCAAAAGTTTAAGCACATGCTATTTATTACTTGCATTTTTTGTTTTCTGGAGGTCCTTCTTGCAGTCCTCTTTTCTCCTATAGTCAGGACTCCTTACAATAAGAATTTACAGATATCATTAACACTTTTATATTATTAATGGCTTTCTTTAAATCCAAAATTAAAAATTTATGACATTATATATTTTACTCTGCAACATTTTTCAGTGTTTTTTGGCTTCAAATAAATTTTGTAGGAAATCACTATTTATTAGACACTGAATAGCAGATGTGCTCTGGATGAATTGGGGATAGGGACCTAAAGCCTGACCTACTAGGCTTCCTTTTACACTTATCAATGTATTGCCCCTCAGCCTAAAATTACCCTCGAATACCCATTCAGCAATAATGGACTGCGTGCTTTTAAACTTCTTCTTTAAAGTGAGCATTGTGTTAAGCTTTCTCAGCACAGGGTATCGGAGGGACATAGTGTGAGGAAAGACCTCCTCTTGCCAGTTCCAGCAGCTGCGCAGTGATCAGCAGTGTATTGCCCACCTGCCGCAGCTCACCTGTGCGCCTGTGGTTTCCTGCTTGCCCAGTGACTGTGGTCCAGCTCTGGGCCGGCATTGCAGCGAACTTTCTACCACCCAGTGGGCTGTAACCATCCTTTTCCAGTGAGGTCTCATCCTTTGCCTTGGAGAGGGAACCTCCTATTGAAGTTTTCCTTTCTTGGATAGTCTCTCGCAGCAATACAGTATTAGAGTTCCCTTTACATCAGATAGTTACTCTATAATCATAGCTTAATAGTGTGTCATAGGAAACTTCCCTGTTTAAACCACTGTGTAGTTTATGTGCCCTGATTAGATCTTCATTGATACCTCCCCAGTTTTGACCCTTAGGGTACCTTCAACGGAACCAAAAGCTCCCAAGACTTTGAAAAAGGCATTCTAAAAATGATGCCAATTAATTTGATTAGAATGTATACATAGATATAGAAAACTAATTCTGAACAGCCAATTCAACTCAGTTTTCTACTACATAACCCCTTTGTTTCAACCAGACTGACCTGGCAGGGGATTTGAACTGTCTTGTTGAAACTGGTTTTTATAGGCCACATAGTAATACACTGAACCAGGACTCAGCTGACAGTTTGTTCCGACTGGATGTTCCTGATTTCCCTTCCCCAAATCTGTAAAATAAAAAACTTGCACTTGGTTTTTATGACCCCTTAGAATGCTTAATCTTTATCCTTGAAAGTGTTTGTAATGGTTCCATTACGTTGTTTAACTGCTCTAAAAGGTAGTTCACTCTCATCTTTGCGGACTATTTTATACTTTTTATAGAAAAGAGACTCAAGGCTACAACTCCGATCATCACAAAGGATGACTCAGCAGAGCCCCAGGAAACTGTGAAATTATAATTACCTAAAGAGTAAAAATCTTACTGCTGTTTCAGTGCTGGAAGGATGGAGTAGATTTTTTTTTCTGAGATTTTGATCTTCATCTCTCGACTTCCCTAGGGGATTTCCCACAGATGGTGGAGTGACCTCGATGGGATGACACAGGACAGACCTCACAGGATCCTGGAGGCTTTTACAGGGTCCTTATAATGATGCTTTAACACTTAAAAAAGACCTTCTCTTTAAAAATGATTTTGTTATTAACATAGCAGGAGAGAATTTAAAGCATAAATTAATAATTATATATCACCCTCAAGTCTATCATCTAGAAAGAGGCATGATCAACAGTTTGGAATATGTTCTTTAATTTTTCCTTATGCTCATATATTTGCATATAATATATACTAGACACTGTTCTAGATGCTAAAAATGTAGACGTGAACAGTAAAAGCTCCTACCCACAGGGTGTTAGTAGACTGTGCAGATCATTTGTTTCATGCTTCTTAAATGTAGCAATTTTTATAAATAGTTTTCCATGTCATTAAATAATTTCTATAGAACATGCACACTATTCTATTACATGGCTTTTACTTAATGTTGAAAATTTATTTCAAATATTTAATAAATAATTCTGCAATAAACATACTTCCAAAGAGAGTGTTGTGCACATTCTTTTCTTGAGAGAAATTCCTAGAAATGGAAATACTAAGCCAACAAGAATAAGATTTTTAAGGCTCTTACTGTGCATGGTTACATTACCCTATGAAAGGTTTTTATAACTACATAAACCCCCACTCTTTCTTGCAGGAGTGTGTCTTTGTGGATATTACGATGTTTGGCCCTCCACATCTACTTTGAACTTGGTTCCATAAGAATTTGGTTCCTGGAAGTCTAACCCATGTGGAGCTCCATTCCCCTCTGGCTTCTAGTTGAGTTCAACCAAAGGTAAGAACCCACTGGAGACCACTGGACCAAAGGTAAGAACCCACTGGAGATCACTGGACCGAAGATAAGCGCACACTGGAGACCACTGGACCAAAGATAAGCACCCACTGGAGATCACTGGACCAAAGGTAAGCACCCACTGGAGATCACTGGACCAAAGATAAGTACCCACTGGAGACCACTGGACCGAAGATAAGCACCCACTGGAGACCACTGGACCAAAGGTAAGCACCCACTGGAGATCACTGGACCAAAGATAAGCACCCACTGGAGATCACTGGACCAAAGGTAAGCACCCACTGGAGATCACTGGACCAAAGGTAAGCACCCACTAGAGATCACTGGACCAAAGGTAAGCACCCACTGGAGATCACTGGACCGAAGATAAGCACCCACTGGAGATCACTGGACCAAAGGTAAGCACCCACTGGAGATGAGTGGGAAGGAAGAAAGTGAGGTGGGGTATTTATTCCCTTTTCTTTCTCCCTGATGGGTTGTTAATGGCTGTGGAATATAGACCATATCTTCTCCTGTCCGTTGGCCTGTGTCACACAGCTCTACCTCTTCCCTGGGGACTAGCAACTGCTCACTTCCCTTGTTCCTACCAGCCTAGATAAGGCAATGGCTCACACCATTCTTACTGTGAGGGTATTTTTGGGTGTTGCTGTTTGTAAACTTATCCAGACCTTTTATAAGTGTTTCCTTTATTAAATGCTCTTTAGTTACTCAGTTTCCTGCCAGAACTCTGCAGACACAATGTCTATTTAAATGTACTTCTTACAATAAAAACAAAAAACATGTAGATAATAATACATAATATAAACTGGCTTCTTTTATTTTACTTTTGGTTACTCGAGATGAATACTTGTTCATGTATTTGCTGAGAAATTGTGTTTTACTTCTATTGAATATTGTGCATAATCTTTATTCCAGTTTTTATTGGGGTTGCTCATTCTTGTTGATTTTTTTAGCTTGTTACATATTAAGGACAGTGATGCTTTGTTTATGATGTTGATTCAAGTATGCTTTTTCAGTTTACCATTTAATATCTATTGGTAAAATGGTTAATGGTATTTCTGTAATACCGAAGTTTTGGTTTACTTTTGAAATCAAATTTATCATCATTTCCAGTGATCTCTTCAAAGTAAGCATTTTCTGTCATAGAAATCTTGATAATGCCATGAGTGCTTTAAACTATGGACATTTTACAACGAAAAGTATCTCAGAAAGTTTAGCTTACTTATCTGGTTTTCATTTGTTGTTCTTATTCACCTCATGACATTGACCTTCTATCATTGACTTTCCTATTTACTGATCATTTTTGTCCAGTTCTTTCGGGCCTCTCTCTATTGCACTATTGAATGGTCAGGTTTTTGTTAGATAAAGCTTATAGTGAAATGAACAGATCCGGAATGCACAATTCAAGTTTAACAAACAGAATTCTCCCATTAAATCTTGACAGTGGTTCTCAACCTTCCTAATGCTGCTTCTTAATACAGTTCCTCATGTTGTGGTGACCCCCAACCATAAAATTATTTTCATTGCTACTTCATAACTGTAATTTTGCTACTGTTATGAATCGTAATGTAAATATCTGATATGCTATATGTGTTTTCCGATGGTCGCGACCCACAGGTTGAGAACCGCTATTCTAGCAGGTCTATAGATGTGAAGAAGGTATGTTAATATCTCTCCAGTTATGAATGTGGTTCTGTCTCTCTCTCTTTAAGTCTTCATATATTTCTGACACATTTAGAATTTTTTCATGTGTTCCATATAAATGTTTAAAAGTTTTATTGAAACATAATTGATATGCCATAAAATCATCCATTTTAAGTGTACAGTGAATTTTAGTAAATTTATACATTTATGAAGCTGTACAGATTTATTATGATCAACATAAAAACTTCACTCATGTCCCTTTACAAATTGACCCCATTTCTGAACTCAAGCAAACTGATTTTTCTTCTGTCACTACAATGTTGCCTTTTCTAGAAATTTCATACAAATAGAATTGTACAAAATGTAGTTTTTTATCTGACTTTTTTCACTTGACATGATGATTTTGAGATTCTTCCATGTTGTTCTATGCTTCAGTACTTCATTGTTTTTTATCAGTGAGTACTATTCCAATGTTTTGTGGGACCACATTTTGTTCATTCACCTGTTTATGGTCATTTGGATTGTTTCCAGTTTTTAACTATTACCTATATTTTTTCTATGAATCTCATTTATAAGATTTTGTGTGGATGTATAGTTTTAATTTCTCTTGGGTAGATACCGAGGAGTGGAATTGCTGAGGTGTATGATAGATGTTTTCTTTTAACCTTGAGCAAAACTCCTAGAATATTTTTTAAGTGAAAAATATTTTACCTTCCAAACATCATTGTATGGGTCTAATAGTTTTTTATTTTCACTAATACTTGATAATGTTAGTCTTTTTAATTTTAGCCATTCTAGTGGGTCATAGTTATATCTCAGTGTGATTTTAATTCATATTTCCTTAATGATTAATGATATTGGGCATATTTTATATACTTCTTGTTATTTGTATGTTTTGTTAGGTGAAGTGTATATTCAACTCATTAGTCCATTTTTAATGGTACTGTTTATCTTTTTATTATTCAGTTTATATGTTGTCTTTATTTTCTGGATAAAGTGCTTTATTACATCTATATTTTGAAAATAATTACATTAAGTCTGTGCTTACCGTTTTTTTTTTTTTCATTTTGTTAAGGGTGATTTCACAAGTGAAAAAAATTCAATTTTGATAAAGTTATCAAGTATTTTTAAAATTCCTGCTTTTTGTGTATTATCTGAGAAATCTTCACCTAATCAAGTTACAGTTTTCTACTATGTTTTGTTTTTCCACAAATTTCATAGATTTAAGGCTTTACAACTTAGTCTGTGATCCACTTGTATGAAATTTTTGGTTGTTTCCTGAAGTTTAGTTTAGTTTTGTTTTTGCATATGAATATCTAATTGTTCCAGCACCGTTTATTAAAATACTATATTTACTGAAAATACTATATTTATTAAAAACACTATTGAAATACTGTTCACAACAATATAGCTCAGTTTCCTGTGTTATGAGTCTGATAGCACTATGTTATAGTTGGGTTTTAAACAGTCACATGATTATTAAAAAGCATAAGAGACCAAAATATGTGTAGACACAAACATTTATATGGAATTTTTAGGAATGTTTTACTGTTATTTTTTAAAATAGCTTAAGTGGATATGTAATTGCTCCTCTGTATGTGATATGTGGTGCTTTTTTCTCGCTGCTGTCAAGCTTCTTTCACAGTTTTGGGATTGGATAATTTTAATGATTTCTATGAGAGTTCCCTGTTCTTACTTCTGCCATCTCAAATCTATCCTTGAGTCCATCTATTGAAACTTTCACTTCAGTTATTTTACTTTTAATCTCTTGAATATTCACTTGGTTCTTTGCATAGTTTTAATTTCTCTGTTGATATCCCTTGTTTGTTCTCAGTGGTAGCCTGTTCTTTGAATATAGTGAGGGTAGCTGCTTTGAGTTTTCATCCAAAGTGTTTTCACTGAGCTGAGGAAACAGATATCAGCAGTTTCTATGAAATGTTTTGTTTCCTGTGTATGGGTATGAGTCACATTTATTACCTTTTCATTGAAAATTAGACACTATACATAGTATGTTGCAGCAACCCTGGATTCTGCTTTTATTACTCTGAAAGTTTTATTTATTTTTTATTCACTGTCCTTAAGTTTAAGGCAGCATCTATCTCCCCATAGTGGTATGTATCCACTGAGATCTCTGCCCAATTTTCCCCCTTGCCTTCCTGGAGATACTTCTGCATTTGTTGGTTGAGAGCTCAGCCTCCTCTTTGGTGGAGGTTGTGCATGCCCAAACACCTTCAGTTCAAAGGTGTTTCCTTCTGCTACCCAGGCTGTGTGAGCTGAGGAACATGCTGAAAGTCTGCAAGTAGTTCTAAAGGCTCCCGGCTTTCATTTTCTGGAGCTTTCTGAATTTCCCACACTCAGAGAGAGTTTAATGGTCACACAGATGTGCGGTGAGTTTATTATCTTAGCTCTTCTATTGATCTCTCATTTCCATGACCTCCTGGTGGTTTACCACCTGCCCCAAACTAAGATCATGACCCTCTGATTTCTGCTTCCTCAGTTCAGAAAATGAGTAGTTTATTTGGGCTCTGCCTCCCTACTATATAGCAGGAAGTGCTCCCTGGCAGAGAACCAGAATGTATAGGGAGCTCCATTTTCAGTCTTTTGTATTTGTTAAGTATCGCAAGCCTGTGCTGCCTGTTTAATATGTTAAGACATACGCCTTATATATGTTATCTGTTGCCTTTTGGAGGGGAGGACAAATCTAGTGCCATTAACTCTGAATGCAGCATGATGTGGAAATTTAATTGATCAGGGTTTCTGTGGAAATGTCTAAAGTTATAGGATGCCAATTTTATTTTAGGCTTTTGAAAGAGTCTCAGTAGTTTAAATACTGTAATGCTTTGTATAGTTTAAGTATATTTTATATTCTCAAATAAGCATTGTTCCGCCCTGCTTTTCTCTTTTCTGAAGCCCCCATATTTCCAGGTAGTACTGACATTCTTATCAGGTCAAGACTGTGAAAATTGGTAGAGATGATGACTGAAGAAAAATTTGAGTTTCACCAATAACAGTATCATCAAAACATTTTATTAAAAATTAAATATATTTTGGACATTGTACAAAAGTTGGAGATACAAATAGCTGATGAGGCATACCTCCTCTTCTCCTTGTGCTGATAGTTTATTGGGGGAGAGAGAAAATACATACTATAAAATATAGAATAATACACATCAGCCAATGTTAAAGATTTTTTGAGTGAGTAGTGAAAACATTAAGTGGTCATAGAGAATGTTGTATCGATTGCATGTGAAGTGATGGAATAAATAAAACAGAGGTCTTAAACACTCTTCATAGGGAGTAGGAAGTATTATAAACGGGTACAGTAAGAAAGTTTTAAGGTAAAAAAGACAATACCTAAGACTTGTAATATATAGACTGTTAATCACCTTCATAGTTGGAATACAATAGGGAATGGTGGTGACTGCAGTATACTGGAGAGTAAATTACCTTGTAAAAAGGAGCCACTGCTTATCTCCTGCTGCTTATTTTCTTAAAAAAATGCAAACTCATATATTGCCAGACATCCCCAGTTTTTCAAAGAGTTTGGAAATCTAAGCGTTTTGTGCAAAATCTCCCAATTTTTAAATGTTGGCAACCAATAAAATAGTTTATCACCATGGAGGCCACATAAATTATGTCTGAAAATGAATTTGGCATACAGTGTACCAGTCTGAGACCTCAAAGTTCACACATTCTGAAAGACATATTAAGTCTGTGGCAGGAAAATTTTCTTAAGCATATTCTGTACCAGAAATAATGACTTAATGGCTTAGCATAGTCAGCTGTGCTACTTCCGTATAGCATTTGATGCTTGCTATTACAACTTAATAAGCATAAAATAATGGGAACACCTTTATGTCCTTTAGAAAACAGATGCTTTTCAATTATATTTAGAAATTCATGGCTAAAAGTTGTAAACAGAATCATTAGTTTTATGTACTTAGTGTTTGAATTCAGGGCTCTTTGGGTTTGTAAAATTAACATTTTTAAAAAGAGAGTAAAAAACCCCCTTGCAAATACCAACTCAGTGTTGCACAACAGATTGCGATGTCTCCACAGGGGCTGCAAGCTCAAAAGTGTGCATCATACCCAGATATTTCACCAACTTAAGATGCATGTTATTTACCAGCTAGATTGGAACGTCTTTGGTAAGCCATAAAATCTATAGTCTCAATATCTATTCCAACATTTTACAAATATACATTATCCTTGGTTAACCTAGTAGAGGGTAAATTCTTTAGTAGCAATAACATCCTGGAAAATGTAGATGCTCTGCTGGAACTGCCTTGCTGCTCAGTTTAGACCCGAGTGCACACCTTCTAAGATTGAAGTTGGCTTTCTTATACCAAAGCACAGTTTCAATTATTTAAAAATGGAAAATGCTTGCCCTGACCCAGTGACTCAGTTGGTTGAACAGCATCGTCCCTCACAGCAAGAAGGTTGCACATACAGGAGTCAACGGATTGATGTTTCTCACATCGGTGTTTCTCTCTCTCTCTCTCTTTCTTCCTCTCTTTCTAAAATCAATCAAACATATTCTAGGGTGAGGACTAAAAAAAGGAGAAATTCTCAGTTTCTCACATATCTAGAAGAACTATTTAAAGTAACAATTTGATTAGTTACGTGTAAATAAATTACAACTACATGACTATTGTTTCCTTTAAAAAATATGGAATTACACTTTGTTTTATAAATGTCTAATTACTGTGTTGTGCACCTGAATTTAATATAAATATTGTATATCAACTGTAATTAAAAAATAAAAATTATTTTGCAAATATGGAATTAGCCATGGCTGGTGTAGTTCAATGGTTAGAGCATCAGCCTGAGTAACAAAGGGTCGAGTCATTGGCTATGATCCTTGGACAAGGGCACGTTCCTGGGTTTCAAGTTCACTCCTCACCACAGGTTGGGGCACTTGCAGGAGGCAACCAGTGGATTCGTCTCTCACATCAATGTTTCCCTTTCTCTCTCTCTCTCTCTCTCTCTCTCTCTCTCTCTCTCTCTCTCTCTCTCTCTCCTTCCCTCCCTGCCTTCCACTCTCTCTGAAAAAGCAATGGAAAAAATATCCAAATATCCTCTTGTGAGGATTAACAGCAACAACACCTATATATACTAGTATACACACACACATATACATATATGGGAGTCTGTGTGTATATGAGTGCACATGCATATCTGTATATGTGTGAACGTGTCTCTGTGTGTATGTATTCCACACAGCAGTTTATACGCAAATGGGCTATGTCAATTTTGGTAACTGTTTGTGGTAACACTTACACAGTTGTTAATATTTTACCAGGTGCTGGTTTTGACTTCATTTTCATGGAGCCTACAAACTAGGTAACATCCAAAAGGTCTAAGTTCACATATAAATAATTAATGTAATCTTGACCTACAATTCTATCATTGTGAGCATTTGAACTTTTCATCTTTTCTTAATTATAGCTTGTTTAATCAAAGCCCTGAATGGCTTATCATATTTTCAATGAATATGTTTTCAAACCAATCACAAAACCATTTAGTCGAGATTTCTTTTTTTATTCTTTTGATTTTTTTCCTTTTCTGTCTGCTTTATTTACAAGTATTTTCGGAAGAAAAAAATTGAAATCTCATTAAGATTGCATTTAAATAAAAAAGTAATGCATCTCAATAATTTGGTTTAGTATAAAGCACTTCATTTTGTACAGACAACTCAAACTTCTTTATTGTTTAAAATCAATTAAAAATATTATTCACCTAATTTTGAATTTGAAGTCAGGCCCAGAATCCACTTATTGTGTCATTGGTTTAATTTCTTTAATTCTGAATACAATTAGAGCTAATCTGCTTAAATGAAGTTTTCTGGGGGGAAAATAGAGAAGTGCATTTGTAATTAAACACTATAACAAATCTTAATTTCTCATCATTTCCATCAAGTACTTCAGAAATGTGTTCTTAAACATATTTGGAGAAACCAAATATAAATCAAACTTGAGTTTATGGTGTTTTCTTCTGTATATCTTCTTTTTTGTTCCTTAAGATATCCTAGGCTGTTAGTTTGAATGGTTCCTTATTTTATTTAAATGGAGTTAAATAGTGACTAGTGAAGACAATTCTACTAGATAAAACCTACAAATCATTTGCTATCTTAAATAAATCTGAATTTTATATTTGTTTCTGGTTTTAAGTCTTTATTCTTTGTACTTTTATTTGTGTGTAGTATATCTTCTCTCCACAAATCCCTATTTTTATCTTCATCCCATCTAAAAGTCAATGTCTTAGTCTTACAATAAGTTTTTTCTTTTACCAGATTTTGCTGGGGGGTAAATGGGCTGATTTGGTATATTCTCTTATATCATACTTATAAGTCATGGGAAGGTTTTCTGGCTTCAGACTCTCAGACTATCTAGAAATTCTGTTTGAGTCTATAAACATAAATTTATATACCTTGATTTTAACATTCTATTACCAGTAACATTTTACATATTGGGTCATCAACCTAAGGATGAATTAGATTAATTTAAGATATTTAGAATGTCTTTTCCTGTAGGGATGAGAGGTGGAGTTTTTTGGAGTTATATGGAGAGGTGTGGAATTATAATAGTGGGCAGGGCCTTGGAAAAGCATGGCTCATGAATAATCCAAATATTTTACTTTTATCTTCCATTGTCTTTAAACTTGATTGAATTGGGTAATCTTCTTTCCATGCCCCTAGATAGCAATTCTTGCTGATCTCATGATTTTCCTGCTCTTTTCTAGATAATAAATAATTTAGTCCTAATACCACTCTAAGTTGCAAACACAGTTTCAATTCAGGTTTTAGGATGTGAAATTTAAGATATTGATGAAATTGCTGAATCTGGTTTTAAAGATGGTTAAAGCTGAAGTTCTTAGTTGGCCTTGATGAACCTGACTTTTTTCCCTGGAGTATCCGTGCAGATTCTTCATAGGTTCCTTGCAGGGCCCCTGCTAGTAGGGTTGGCACTATTTTTGGCTCTATTTTCTGTGTTTGGGTTAATTTTTCAGCTCTCAGTATTTGGTGGTAGATATCTAGGTTGTTTCTGCTGAGGTCTTTTGCTATCTTACCCCTCCCATGGCCTTCTCTCTCCCATAGGGAATTCACATGCCTACCTTGGACTAGCTCAATTAATCCAAGTGCAGCAGCAAATTGATCCCAATACAGACCACATACTCCTACCTCTATCATTGATGACACTGGTCAAGTTATGTCTTGTTCTCTAGATTTTCTTGTTTGAGAGGCAGATGCAAATTCTTAGCTTACTTAATTTTCAGAGATGAGAGTTAGACATTAGTTCCTGTACCCCTCAAAATTACAGAGAACACAAGGTCATGATCTCTAAATAATTACCCTGAAGCTTTCATACCTTACCTTAAGGTGAAAGGGCAGGAAGTGTGTCTCCCTTCTACCAAGCAAGCATGTCAAACTCAAAGGCTAACATGGGCCAAATAAACAAGGTTTAAGTTTATGTGGGCCACAAAAAAAACTCACAACACAAACAAACAAACAAAAAAACACACACACAAGCTTCAATTTTCATGGAAACATAGGTTTATTTTGCAAAGGATAGTATAAAATAGAACAAGAGCAATGATAAAATTAATGTTTTCTTACATACTGTTATATTGGCTGGGCCACAAAAATATTCGTTGTGGGCCGCATGCAGCTCTTTGGGCCCTGAGTTTGGCAAGCTCGTTCTAGAGGAAGTAAGAATAAAGACAAGGCACTCTGAAAGACCTTTCTCTACAAAAATCCTCTTCTTATATATTCATGAACTTTGGAAAAGATTCTGGGGACATTTGATTGTAAATTTGTCTGGGGTGTGTGGTGGTCTGTCTCATATACATTTTGTTACCATTCTTTTACATAGCTTGAGTTTGTTTAAAGAAAGGCTTTTAGAGTTTTCAAAAATTTGCAAACCACTAATCTGATGGTACAAGTTTAGTTAAGAAATATAGGGGAAGCTCAGCAAGAATAACTTAACTTTATAAAATGAAGAATCTAAAGGTTTTCTTTTTGAAAATCAATTTTACCTTCAGAGAGAGTTGACCTATAGTTCAAACCATGGGTAAAATTCATACCTTTATTGAAAATCTAGGGAAAATACTTTTCAAATGACCTATGGAAATAACCTTTATCTTGTTATAATCAAGAAGAAATTCAAATCGGATTCTGCACTCACATTGAATACTAATATGTGACTATTCTCTGAATATTGATATGGAATCTATTTTCTGTTGAGTGATGTGTATAAGGTCATTGTTCTTGTGCATTCTCATGTTTGAAATTAATTGAAATAATGGAAAACAGTACTATTTATGTTTGCATATATGGTCACAGACTTTGAGATAGAAATAACCTCAGAGATCATTTAGTTCACTTAATAGATAAGTAAATATGAATAATAACAACACTCATATTTATAGAGAACTTTTCAGACTATAGGAATCCAGAGAAGATATTAGTCTTTTTCAAGGTCAAAGAGACCTGGACTAAAATCCACATTTCTATGTTCTCAGCCTACATCTTTATATTGCATAAATATTAGTACACATAATTTAACTTGAGAAACTAGGTAGTAAAATTGAAATATTTATGTTATAAAGTGAAATAAATAAAACAAGAAATACATTTCTTCTCTAGGCCTCTAAGAAGCAACTACAAAGATACTGGTTATTAACATAATAAAAATTTCATTACAATTTTCTTTTAATTCCAGGAGCAAGTCTAACCACATGTATGTAAATAAAATGAATGCATATAGCGCAATGGGGCAGGTGTACCTGGGCTTCCAAAATATTTAGGTGATAGGATTTTTCAGTTTTAAGGAAACTGATTATTTCATTTTCTACCAAAGACATAACAAATGATTTAGAAGTGGACTTCTTTCCCATAGTTTTAGTTTCCTATTTTCTATCAATGTTGTCATAAAAATAATTATTCAGTTAATCAGAATATTGATAATCAGGGCATAGAAACACATACTTTTTTATGACTTAGTTTCTTATTTTGATTTTGCTTACCTGTCAGGACTTAATGAAAATCATTCTGCACCAGCCTTTTGTCATTACTGATGCTCTTAATGTAGGTTCTGAGTCAGAATGCTTAATAAATGAAGAGAGTAAAAATGAAACATGGAATAACTAAAAAGAAACATGCTGTAAATACTCAGGGAATTGTTGAAAAAAAAGGGGGGGTTGTAGGCTACGTATGTGCAAATGAAGGCATTTAATTGTAATGTGTCTTCAGTGATACATGGAAAAAAAACGTCTTGAATAAATTTCCCATTATAAAATGAGAAATTGTCATGCTTTGCCCTTTTCATTTGCTCCTTGAGAAAGGTGAACTTATCTAAAAAAATTTATATGAGCAGAGCTGCTTTTATTCAGCTAATGAACTATGGTATCTTGGGACATGGCACTATGTTGGATGGTATTAGAGGACAGGAACACTGACACTTTTACATTATTAAATTAATAGCAAGATTATTTAAAAAAAACTTCTTTTATTCTCAATCTTATTTTCCTAGAAAATAATGAGTGACAAGTAAGAAAGGGCACAAAAGTTGCACAGGCTCAGGCATAGACCCAGACAACTGCTCAGTGTCTCATAAAGGACCGCAGGGGCCTAGGGTAGTAGGTCATTTTCAGATTAGAAGTTTTCTTTCTGACTTCAGGGTTAAAGATTCACTAATCTACCAGAAGCTGTTTTCTGAAGTGTCAGAATATCAAATCTTTGCCTTTTAGAGAAGAAGCAATTCATTACAGGTCCTGCCCAGGTTTAAGCTGTAGCCAACAGGATGTAAAATTGGTATATTAAGAGTAAGAAATGTTTGTTTGTTTTTAAGTGTAACAACTATTCCTCTTGCTCACACATAAGAAAGTTCTGCATGGGGAAAAGAGGGAAATTAGGTGTGACATGAACCAGAGGCTGTTGTCAAACAATGGAAGAGTCAAGAGCACAAACAATAAGAAGACCAAAAAATGGTTTTCCATTTTATTTTTTTAATATCACAATTCAGTATCCATATTTTTCTGTTATAATTAGTGTATTTATGTTGCTATGGAAATCACTTCCACTGTTATCATTTACTTTTGCTGTGATCAGCACTGAAAGTGCACAGCAATTTCTTTTCAACTGCAAGATGCATTTACAGAAATAGTTCCCAAACTATCTTTATAAGTGAATTAGTTTCCTTCTAAGAATACATATTGCAGCTAATCTTTAAATTCACTTAGAGTCCTTGACTATGGACTGTAATAAAAATCAATTGTTGAAAAAGAAATCAATTGCTGCATTTCATAAAAGCAGTTTGGTTTTCCCAAGTAGAGGCTTTGTTTTGCTCTAGGCTAAGGTTAATGTTAGATTGTGCAAGATTTTTTTTTTTCTCCCTCAGTGGTCTGATCTCACATACATAAACCCACAGAGTGATATCTCTGACGAGAGACGGTATTAGCTCAGTAAAACCACAAAAACATTTTTTTGTGTGTGTGAGTAAAAGGTTTGAATGGGCCACACAAAATTAATATTAAGTTTTCTGTCGTCTATCTAATTACTTGGGTAGATGACTTGCATTAAAGGCAGTGAAGCAAAGAATCAGTAACTTGGCTCTTTGCCATTTCTGCAGTGCTGTGGATACACATTTCATGCAGTTTATACAGAAACTATGTATGTTTAGTGCACTTTCTTGGGATATCTGTGCACTGGACTAGAAATTATGCCTTTATTATGGCTTTTGAAGGTGTTACTATTTCAAATTATGAGTATAAACCACTGTTATTAAGAAACAAAACCAGAAAACTGACAAATACTAAATAAAGAGTCATTGTTTATGTACTGTACACAATATTTGCATGTGTGCACAAATACAAATCAAACATTTCTTCTTCTTTTAAAAATTCTGGAAAAAATAATGAAATAACATTTATTACTTTGGATATCAGCTCAGAATTTGTAGCCATATGTAAATCAGTAATAACGTTTTATTTTTCAAAAGAGAAATAGATTTCTACTCTGTCTGAGTAAAGATTAACGTTTCCTTTATTTTGTGGGGAGATGGCCATATGGCTCCTTCAGACTTTTTTAAGGATCTCAAATGCTTCCTAAACTGTCATTCATGGGCCATAACCCAGAGTATTCTGTAAGTTCTGAAATGGTTGAATGGGTGAACTGGATGTAGGATGGTGAGCCTGACCCATGGCTGTGATATTTGTAGCTTGCCTTAATTCTGTGGCATGCCTTGTCCTCTGAATAGAAAAATCTCTAATAATACTTGTCTCTCTAAATATTAATTGGCTCATTGATGAAATCATGTGATGTCTGCATTCCCACCAACAAAACAAAAATCAAAACAAAAATTACAACATTCCAATTCTGGATTTTAAATCCATGTATCCCTTAGAGATAGTGCTGAGAAGTCAGAGTAATTAATCTACAGGGGGTCTAAAGCTAAGAATTCATTCAGTTGTGTGATAGGTGTGGTGAGTGGATTTTGAAAGCAAATTTACATACACACTATCAGCAACCTGATGGCTTTTAAAAGTTAGTTTAGCCCTGGTCAGTTGGCTCAGTTGGCTGGAGCATCATCCCTTACACAAATAATAGTTTTGGGTTGGATTCCCAGTCAGGCCACATGCCTAGGTTGGGGGTTGGATCTCTGGTCAGAGCATTGGGTTGATGTTTCTCTCTATCTCTCTCTCTATCTCTATCTCTATCTCTATCTCTATCTCTATCTCTGTCTTTCTCTCATCTCTCCCTCTTCCTTCCTCCCTCCCTCCTCCACCCCTCGCTGTCTCTAAAATCAATAAACATTTCCTCAGGTGAGGATAAAAAAAAAAGTTCAAATTACCTTTTCTTGATATAGTGTAGAATGATATTCCAATATTGTGATTTTTAAGAAATAGTTGGTCATTCAGATGACCAAAATATATTTCTCATATATAGGGTGACCCCCCAAATGTATACACATACTTTGAATAATTATAAAGGCAGTGTTTATTAAAATACATTTCATTTTCAAAATTGACTTATCAGCTGTTAAAGTGTTTTTACATATTTCTGGGACACCCTGTATTTCCCATTGAGACTGTCAAAGCTCTCTTTTGTTATGTTGAGATTACTTTTGGAAAGTACCAAAGGATGAAGCCATCCAGGTGATCAGAGGGTTGGAACTTTTCCGTCCTGCCTCCTTGACCTCTTGGAAGAGGAGAGGGGCTGGAGGTTGAATGGGTACACAGTGGCCAGTGATTTCATCAGTCATGCCCACCTACTGAAGCCTCCATAAAAACCCCAAAGGGGAGGGAGTTCCGAGAGCTTGCAGGTGGCTTTACATGCAGAGATTGAGGAGAGTGGTGAGCCTGGAGAGGCCATGGAGGTCTGCATCGTGGACCTTGCCCTACGCAGCTCTTCCCTTTGTCTCTTCCTGAGTTATATTCTTTATAATAAACTGGTAATCTAGTAAATAAAGGTTTCTATGAGTTCTGTGAGCTGCTCTAGCAAATTACTTGAACCTGAGGAGAAGTTTGTGGAAACCTGTGATTTATAGCCAGTTGGTCAGAAGTACAGATCACAACCTGGATTTGCAATTGGCATCCTGAGTGGGAGGGGGCTTTTGGGACCTCCAACCTATAGCAGGTCTGTCAGAAGCATAGGTAATGGCCTGGGCTTGAGACTGGCATCTGAAGTGGGACTGAACTCTTAACCTGGGGAATCTTATGCCACCTTTAGGTAAGTAGTGTCAGAATTGAATTGTTTGTTGGTGTAGGGGACATCCCTCAGCCTCCATGTAAAAATTGAGTCCAAAACACCTAAAAGAGACACCAACATTGATTTCCCTCGTTTAACATTTACTCTAGGGGAAATTTTACACCAAGTGAGGTGTTTTGCTGAAATTTCAAATGCTATTTATTCTGGTTATTGTATTAAATTAGGACTATTCTTTTGGCTTTAGGTAGGCACAGTTTATTGGCCAGTATTTCCTTTTTTTTTATTGGCCATAATTTCATGCCCAAATTGTCTTTGCAAAAATATCCTCATCTGACACCAGTTGCTCAGGCTAGCATATTGAAGTGGATTAGTGTACATTCCTAGTGGCTAGATTAATAGCAATAGTATCAGTGCACTCTGGCAACAATAGTACTTATTCCTATGAGTCTCCAATGTTATAAATTGGTCTTTGTGATTGGAACCATTGAAAATAAAACAGACTCTGGGTCTTGGATTCCTGAGTTAAAAGTGGGTGCCTTTATTGACCTCTTCTTGTGGTAGGCTTCTACATAGCTTTTTTGTTTGTTTCCATTGTCTTAGGTTCTTTTGGGGCAATGAGACTGCAGCAATATAATGGTACATTTATATGACTTTGAGAATTCATGATCTTTTTTATTTGAGTCCTTTTGCTGAAAAACAATTTTTTATAAAAGTCTTGATATCTTCTCAAGCAATATTTTTTGCTGACCCACATCAGGGAAAACAACCTGTCTGCTCCATGCACTATGATCTCTTAAAAAATAAGAAATATTGTTTATTTCTTAAAAAATAGCTATATAAATCCATCTCTAAAGGTTAAAAACTAACAGAACAGAAAAACTACAGATCTATAAACAAAAAGCAGACCACACACATCATACAGAACCAGCCCTAAGGCTAGAGTGAAGCTGAAGCAACCCCTGGAACCAATGGATTGTGTCTGCATCTAAAAATCTGGGTCAGGAGCTAAGTCTACTTTTTTTGTAGGGAGGCTAATTCCAAGAGGCAAACATTGCCACTTGTTTTCCAGAAGTATTTCTATGTTATCCAGGGCCTCATTGAGAGTTCTTCCATGTTGCTCAGACAATTTTTGCTCTGAAATTTGACCCCATAGAAAGCCATAGGCTGTGAAAGTGTTGATTTTACTTCCTAACACATTCTTGGGTGACATTTATTATAATGGATTCCAAAGTCTCCAGGTTAGGGTTAGGGTACAATCGCTAGCATGGTGATGGCTGTAAGGAATACTGAAACATCTGATGTAGGTCTATGGGATGGGGGAGAGAGCAGGGACCATCTGTTAAATTGATTTCTTTTTCTATCCGCATCGAGGATATTTTTCAGTTGACTTTTAGAGGGAGGGAGGGAGAGAGAGAGAGAGAGAGAGAGAGAGAGAGGGAGAGAGAGAGAGAGAGAGAGAGAGAGACATCAATGTGAGGGAGACACATCTAATTCCTGAGCTAAACTGCCCAGGGCTGTTAAATTGATTTTCAAAGGGAATTGTTTATAAGCTCTAAGTAAAGGCTTGGTTTAAAGTAGGTATTGCTAACTTAGAGGATCAGCTTAGTTAATAGTCTTATCAAATACAAGAGATAACAGAGGCTTCAGGACTATGGATTTAGACAAATGACCTTTTGGAGAAAGGAACAAAGTGATTAGCCTTATGCAAGAGAAACAAGGCAGAAATGACTAGGGGTTCTTGAAGTTAAACTCTTGGTTTCTAGAGGAAGGGGCGCTCTATTAAGTAGGACTTAGATTGCTAACCAAGAGTTTTTGTGTGTTTTTTCCGCCCCAGAAGCTCAATCATTACTGTTGGGAACACATGGATACTCAGTCCACAGGGCACACTTGTGTGTAGTATAAGAGTGGGGTCAAGTGAGAATTCTGGGGTCAAGTCTTTAAAGTTCAAATGCAAACTCTGAAGTGGGGAACAACTTTAGGCAAGTTATTTGATGCGCTGAGCTGCAGCTCCTTATCTTTAAAATGGAGATTATTAAATTATATAATCAAGCATAAGTGTGCCCATAACATAAACAATCAAGCTCGGTGAATATCATTTAAATAATGCTTTGCTAAAATTGTTTTTCATGTGGTTTAGTCTGCAGGCATTGGGCTGAAGGGATTATAGTTGAAGAGGCCATAAGAAATCGAGTGATCTTGCTGGTCTATTACAAGTGTTTCCCACTCACAGATAAGCAGACAGTACTAGCGAGGGTGAGATGACAGCCATGAACATCTTGCTCTAAATCTTTCTACCTAAGCATAAATATGGTGTCTAGTCCCACTGCCCTCTCACTGATCCTTCAACTCCCTCTCTTTTCATGTTTCCCTTGTTCCTTTTTCATGTTTCTTTGTCAACTTAAGTTCTATAGTTATGTTCCTCCTCACCTCCTCAGCCGATCCTCTGTTGTGTATGAGTGTGTGTGTGAGTATAGATATATTAATGATGGAAGTGAAGCACAAAGTTTTAAAAATTAAAGACTTTTAAGAGCAGCTCTAGGTTTAGAAAACATTGAGCAGAAAGTTCAGACAGTTCCCATATACTCCCAGTCCCTCCCCACTCCCACCTTTTCCAGAATATTATATAGTGGGAAACATGAAGTACCTAGCCTTTCCATAAAGGTTTCCTTCACTTAGCAATATGTTTTAATGTATCTCTCTGTCTTTTTATGGCTTGATAATTCATTTCTTTTTATCATTAAATACTATTCTATTGTATGGATGTACCGAAGTTTATGTATCAATTTGCCTGTTGAAGAACATCTTGATTGCTTCCAAGTTTTGACATTTATGCATACAGCTGCTATAAACATTTGTGTGCAGGTTTCTTTTTGGACACATTTTTCAGCTCATTTGGGTAAATAGAAATGAGACCTATTGCTGGATCAGAGGGTAATAAGAGTATGATTATTTTTATAAGAAACTGCCAACCTGACTCCGAAAGTGGCTATACCATTTTGTATTCCCACTTGCAATCAATGTGAGTCCCTGTTACTCCACATCCTCACCAGCATTTGGTCAGTTGTGTTTATAGAATTGTAAACAATACACTTTCTTATTGTTTTAGTGAGTGCAATACTAGCTGTTCAAACAAAAAAACCTGGAGCATTCAGTGACTTCAAGTTCATTTCTAGTCATACTAGAGGCCTGGTGCACAGAATTCATGCACGGGGGCGTGGGGAGGCCTCAGCCCTCCTGCACCCTCTCACAATCCAGGACCCCTCCAGCTCTTGCAATCTGGAACCACTGGCTCCTAACCTCTCACCTGCCTGCCTGCCTCATCGCCCCTAACCGCTAACCTGACCGCCCCTGACTGCTCACCTGCCTGCCTGATCACCCCTAAACACCTCTGCCTTGGCCCCCACTGCCGCAGCTTTGTCCGCAAGGACGTCCAGAAGTTCGTTCGGCTGTCCGGTCTAATTAGCATATTATGCTTTTATTATCATAGATAATTACCCCTTGTGGTTGGACAGGTGATACTGCTTTCCTTAGTCATTTAGGGATCCAGACTGAAAGTGGCTCTGACATCTTCAGGGGATCTTCTTCCAAGGTCACTCTTCTCATCAATGTTCCAGGCAACAAGAGGGGCAAAAACATGTTAATGAGGTACAACCAGTTTTAAAAGTATTGAGCCTAGATGTAGTACCAACCACAGCTCCCATCCCAGAGATGGAAATTAGTCACATGACCACACTTAGCTGCAAGGTCAGCTGGGAAATGTAGTCCCTGTCTGGCCAGTACCTTATTATGGTAGGTCAGATCAGATTTTGGAGACTGTACAACAGTCTTCTCCATATCTGCTGAAACAGTTCATTGTATCAGTTGTGAGCAAACAAATTTTCTCATTCCCTCAGTTCAGGCACTAATGGCAATGAAGTTAAGATAGAAAAACAGCAAGGACTTCCTTAACCAGTTATGATTGGATATAGCTTTGTCCATGATGCACTGTGATAGTTAGCCTTTAACATTGAACTGTCTCAATAATACTTTTCCTTGTATTGGTGTAAGATATTTGTGTACTCAATTCTCATCTTTCAGAAAGCAGTAGTTCTGAACACAAGAAAGGCACTCTAACTTAATTGGTAAACAAAAAACAAACAGTATACTTTTTAGCATATTAGTTTTGGTGGGGAATGAGGGGGGCAATAAGAAAATAATTACAGACTTAAAAATCCAATCATCTCTGTGTACCCATGTTGTTGTTCTCCTCCTTATGCATGTAGTAATTTAGGTTTTGTTTTGACAGGAACATAGAGACATTCATAAACTGAAAGGCAATATTTAGAGGTTTAATGAGTATCTTATCAAAAATAAATAATAGTGTGCAAAACATATGAATAGGACTTCTGCCCTTTTAAAATATACAGGGTGGCAAAAGTAAGTTCACAGTTGTTCATATGGAAAATAATACAATAATTAATAAATAATAATACAAGAGTAAACTCTGTGTTTCACTTATTCACAACTGTAAACCTACTTTTGGCCCACCTGTATGGACAGTTGCTTATTTAACTTTAACAACTGATACTCAAAAGCTGGTGCACAGATTAAATTTTGCTATTTTGTAAATAAATGAAATCATGGTTTAGACAGTATTCCAGTCTTCATTACTAGAATTGTGGGGACTACTTACAAATAGAGATTAAATGAACTCATGTTTTAAATGATAAACCAGCCCCGGCCGGTGGTACAGTTGGTTGGAGCATCATCCGTATATCAAAAGGGTCAGGTCACATACATAGGTTTGATCCCCGTAGGGGCTCCTACAAGACGCAACTGATTGAAGATTCTCTCTCACTTTGATGTTTCTCCCTCCCTTCCTTGCTCTCTAAAATCAAACATATCCTTGGGTAAGGATAAAAATAAGAAAACAGTAACCCAAATATATTTTTAATTGACAGGCCCTCCAAATCTTTTTTGCCTATTATTACACCAAAAAAATTCTCAGTAGTTACTTAACCACAACAGTAGATTATCAGGAATCAACTAGCAATTTTATTGCTGATTTGCCCCCTTTTTTCCTAACATAAAGTGTTCTCAGTTGATACATTTGTATTTGGAAGGAAGGAAGGGAGAGAGGGAGAAAAGGAGAAAGGAAGGGAGGAAAAGATAACTTTCCACTAGATACCTGAGTTTAAAATAGCAAGAAAACACTTGTTAGTTGTCACCAATGCATTGTTCATCAATGCTAGCACTTCTCTAAAGGCAGGGAATGACAGGCAGATGCTGTGTGCTGTTTTCAGTCTGCAGTTGGTTTATGTCAGAACTCCAACAAGATCCACAAACCAGTTTTCTTGAGACTCCTCTCCTTTAGGATTATGGGGCTGAGGTTCAGTCAGTATGAATTGAGTAATGCTGGCTTTTTCTGAGAAGATACCATGAATATACACTTGAAAATAAAAGAGAAATCCAGAATTATCTCTGACTGCCAGGTGATTTTGCCTTTATGTTATGATTAAAAACAATTTCTGAAATGAACCACTGTTGGATTCTAAAGGCCAAATCTGTGAGCTAGCTACTTAAACTCTAGCAAAATTTCATCTATGCACCAGTTGAACATCAGTTGTCAATGTTAAATAAGCAACTGTCCATACAGGTGGGCCAAAAGTAGGTTTACAATTGTAAGCATACAAAATGCAGAGTTTATTCTTGTTTTATTATTTATTAACGAGAGGCCCGGTGCACAAAAATTTGTGCACTGGGGGGGGGGGTCCCTAGCCCAGCCTGTGCCCTCTCCCAGTCTGGGACCCCTCGGGGATGTCCACCTGCTGACTCAGGCCTTCTTCCCGGGGGATCGGGCCTAAGCTGGCAGTCAGACATCCCTCTGGCAGCCCTCAGGGGATGTCCACTTGTTAGCGGGGACCAGGCCTAAGCTGCAGTTGGACATCCTTAGCGCTGCTGAGGAGGCGGGAGAGGAGAGGCCCCTGCCATCACTGCTGGCAGCCATCAGCCTGGCTTTTGGCTGAGCAGAGCTCCCCCTGTGGGAGCACACTGACTACCAGGGGGCAGCTCCTGCATTGAGCGTCTACCCCGTGGTGGCCAGTGTGTGTCATAGTGATCAGTCATTCCCAGTCGTTCTGCTGTTAGGGGTCAATTTGCATATTACCCTATTATTATATGCCTGGTGCATGGGTGGGGGCTGGTTGGTTTGCCCTGAAGAGTGTCCCGGATCAGGGTGGGACACCCCCTTCAGGGTGGGGGGTCAGCCTGGGTGAGGGGCTGAGGGTCTGGGTGATTTTCCCCCTTTCTATTAGTGCCCCATCTGTTTGAGCAGAAAGGCTGATGGCTGTTTGCAGGCTGGCCAAGGCCCCCAGTGGGGACCCTCACCCCATGAGGGTGTGGCCATCCTGGGTGAGTGGCTGATGGCTGTTTGCAGGCTGCCAAGCCCCCCAGCAGGGACCCTCACCACACGAGGGTGTGGCCATCCTGGGTGAGTGGCTGATGGCTGTTTGCAGGCTGGCCACAGCCCCTTCAGGGTGGGGGTCCCTGCTGGGGTGCCTGGCCAGCCTGGGTGAGGGGCTGATGGCTGTTTGCAGGCTGGCCATGGCCCCCAGCCACCCAAGCTCCCAGTGAGGCTGGAAGCAGGTATCTGGGATTTACTTATCTTCTATAATTGAAACTTTGTTGCCTTGAATGGAGGCCACAGCAGGCCAGGGCAGGTGGGAAGCTTGGCTTCCTCCATCGCCGGGGCAACCAAGCCTCCTGCTTGCTCCAGCTACATGGCTGCCGGCCGCCATCTTGGTTGGGTTAATTTGCATATAGTCGCTCTGATTGGCTGGTGGGCGTGGCTTAGGGCATAGCGAAGGTACAGTCAATTTGCATGTTTCTCTTTTATTAGATTAGATTATTTTATTATTTTCCATGCAAACAACTGCAAACCTACTTTTGTCCCACCCCGTATATTTTAAAGAGACAGGTGTCCTATTCAAATGTGTTGCACACTATCCTTTTCAGGACCTAGGAAGAAATTTTAAAATGTGCTCAGTCATTATTTTCTCAGATAGAAAACATTTGTTGCAACCCATTAAAGACAATTTTTAAAAAATGTTTTGCCCTTGCATTTATGCTTGAGCTAAAATTGTTTCTTAAACCAAAAATGTTGGCAGCTCTACTTTCTGTCATTATGAACATGTCTCTTGTCCCTTTCAGGGCTCCTCAACTTTAAAATTGTATCAAAAAGTATGGAAGAGAAAGCACAGATTTCTAACACAGTGCTTCCCTGTGGGTCTGTCTGCCCATAACGCTGTTCACTAGTTTTTCTCTGTGCACCTCTTGGCAAATTCACTCTCGCTATCTTCCTAATGAGAAACAGCATGGCAGGTTTAAGATCTTTCAGTACAGCATTTTCATTGTTACATTGCAAACTAAAGAGAAGCTCTCCTTAAATAAGGCCTGTTTGAAATTGACCAATTTATTTAAAAGGCTGCTTCTGAGTAACCATCTTGTGAGTGTTAAGACCGTTTTCTCCTTGATTTCACATGGTGGATACAGATTCCAATAATCTCTGTTCTATTGACTGCAGTGTTCTCCTCCATAGATCAGGAGATAGCAGAGTTCATGTTTATGGGACTAGGCATTTTAGAGATGGCATCTATCACTGAGCTATGAGAACAATCTTTGCCATAAAAAAATACCCTAGCTGGTTTGGTTCTGTGGATAGAGTGTCAGCCTGCAGACTGAAGGGTTCCAGGTTCAATTCCAGTCAAGGGCACATGCTGGGTTGCAGGCTCAAACACCAGTGGAGGGCGTGCAGGAGGCAGCCAATCAATGATTCCCTCTCATCATTGATGTTTCTATCTCTCCCTCTCCCTTCCTCTCTGAAATCAATAAAAGAAATATATTTTAAAAAAATGAAAACTCAATTGTAAGCTAGTTCAACTGCTTTCTTTTCAGAATAAATGGTATATGAAATTGGTATATGTTTGAAATTTTCATATACAACACAGTTATTAATTTTTTGTTGTTAATCCTCACATGAGGATATTTTTTCCATTTCTTTTCAAGGAGAGAGTGAAAAGGAGGGAAGGAGGGAGGGAGGGAGGGAGGGGGAGAGAGAGAGAGAGAGAGAGAGGGAGAGAGAGAGAGAGAGACATCAATGTTAGAGACACACATCAAACTGGTTGCCTCCTGCTCGTGCCCCACCACTGGCAACCCAGGTACATGCCCTTGACTAGGAATCAAACCCATGGTCCTTAGATGTTCGGGCTGATGCTCTAACCACTTAGGAACACTGGCCAACCACTTAGGAACACTGGCCAGGGCTACAACACAATTATTTTAATGTCATGAGTTCAATTTTTGTGAAAAATACATGGATCAAGAAGGCAAATCAAATTACAATCTTTCTAGTTCCTTAGAAAATAATGATCTAGAATTACTCTTCTTATCTGGTATACAGTGTACTTATTAGATGATTTAATAGCAGCTCCTTCTACACTGGAGAGTGATATTTGAGGTTCATTTCTAACCCAAATTATAATCATGCTGTTTATTAATATACTAGAGGCCCAGTGCACGAATTTGTGCACTAGTGGGGTCCCTTGGCCTGGCCTGTGGGATCAGGCCAAAACCAGCTCTCTGACATCCCAAGAGGGGTCCCAGATTGTGAGAGGGTGCAGGCCAGGCTGAGGGACCACAGCAGTGCATGATGGGGACCGGGGAGGGACACGGGAGGTTGGCCAGCCAGGGAGGGACCACAGGAGGGCTCCAGGGCGTGTCCGGCCCATCTCGCTCAGTCCTGATCAGCCAGACCCCAGCAGCAAGCTAACCTACCTATCAGAGCATCTGCCCCCTGGTGGTCAGTGCATGTCATAGCGATCAGAGCATCTGCCCCCTGGTGGTCTGTGCATGTCATAGCAACTGATCAACCATCTGCCTCCTGGTGGTCAGAGCATGTCATAGCGAGCAGTTAAGTGGCCTTAACATATCATTAGCATATTATGCTTTGATTGGTTTAATGGCTGACTGGATGACTGAACACTTAGCATATTAGGCTTTTATTATATAAGATTATGATATAAAAAAATTCAACAACTTGATGTTTCTTCAGTAGCTCTAGGAATTCACAACCATGGTAGAGAGAGATATACACTACAATGAAACATTTTTATAGATTACAACATGCACATGTTAAATGTCCATTAACTAAAACCAGAGAGAATAAGGGTTATTTTAGATTCTTTTTTAAATCATTTTACCTTGTTATATTTCCTGTTGCTAAACCAACAACTTTTGAGACTATCATTGTTCTGAAGGAAAGGGTTTATTGAGCCATATTCTATCCAGAAAAGGACCAGGTGCTGGGACATGCAGTCTAAACCACCAGCAGCAGGGCTGGGTGGAGAAGACATGTCCACCGTCCTGGGGTTGACAGGGCTTTTTTATGCAATACGTTTGGGGAGGAAAGATGTAAGTTGTTTTGAAACAACTGACTTTGGTTGTAGGAGACAGTGAAGCAGAGAAAGTTCTGGGATAGGTGGATGGTCCAAAAGGAAGAAGTATTTGATGCTCTGGGTTGCTTGTGGGAAATTGTACAAAAAATTTACCTATAAACGGGATGTGGTCACATTTGGTATTGGGGATTCTTCCTAGTTAACAGCTGAAACAGCTGCAACAGCTGCCTGGAAAGTGATTCAAAGTTTCAACATACATTCAGGGATGTGGGCTGTCTTTTGTTGGTTTTGGCCTTCAGCTACCTTGTCTCTTCTCCCCAGCCTTCGACCTGCTGTAGTTTAACTTAGTGCATCTCAGAATTTTTCTCATGTCTCCGTCTACACATAAAATGGAGGTAAAATAATGCATTTTAAGTGGTTAGTCTTTTAGACAAGTGTTAATTACATAGACAATAAATGGCAGAGCAGAAATGGAATCTGGGTCTTGTGATTGCCCTATTGACATCCTATTAAAAACAAATGAGACATATCCCTATGACTAAGTCAAACTGGCCTTTTTCCTTTCTTCCATTAAATTGGGTGAGTAATCTACATTTAAGGCCTTCTTTTTCATATCCTACTGACTCATAAACTTTGCTTTCCCCATTCTACTGAAACTGTTTTCTTCATGATTATCACTGATTTTTAAATACTCTCATGTGAGCATCACATTTCATTCTTTATTAACTTGGAACATCCCCTTCTGTCCTTTTCTTTTTTCTATCTGTCTATGTATTATTACTATTGCTATTATTGTTATTTATCATTTATCCATCCATCTATCCATCCATCCATCCTCCTTGTTTACCAAGACAATGTACTTTTCTGTTTCTTCTCCTCCTCCTTCTCCTCCTCCTCCTCCTCTTCCTTCTTCTTCCCTCTCCCCTCCCCTCCCCTCCCCTCCTCTCCTCCCCTCCCCTTCCCTCCCCTCCCGTCTCGACGCCTCCACTGCCTTCTCCTCTTGGTGCAGATTTAATCTAGGTTAGGAGATAGCCAACCTCTGAAGATAAATGAAATATTTATCAGATATTAGTCCTCCATAAGGCAACATCCCTGTTTCAGGAGTTCCCAGGACTGCTCTCAGACTCAGCAATAGGCTGAAAAAAAATTACAGAACTCAGCAAAACTGTTATACTCACAGTTACAGTTTATTGCAAAGAAAGATTACAATGTAAAATTACCCAAAGGAAAAGGCATAAGAAAAGAAGTCCAGGAAAAACCCAGCACAATCTTCCAGATCTTTCCTCCCAGTGTAGTTGCATGGGACTTGCTTCATTCTCCTGATGATAATGTGTGATAACACACGCCAAGTGTTGCCAACTAGGGAAGTTCACTCAATGTGTGGCATTTTTATTGAGGGTGGGTCACACAGGCATTCAGTAACTCCCATGTTTCCCAATTTTAGCTACTCAGACACTGGCCCCCCAGAGTAAAAACAGCTGTTCACCATAAATCACTTTGTTAGCATAAATTATCTGATCAGACTGGTACTGCATGGCCCAAGGTTTCAGGCATCTAAAAACACTTTTATCTAGCAGAATATCCCAGGGTCATCCTCCAGGAGCCAGTAAAAGGACAAGCTACAAATATAAACCTTTTCTTGGAAGGTGCTGAGTGTAAGCAACCCAGCCTGCTGAATTAACCCTGTTCTGCAAGAACCCTTCACAGACACTTCTGCTTTCTGTTTTGACCCTGATCATTTCTGATTGGACCAAGGGTGGCCACATCTACCCTAAGGGTAGTATAGGTTACTTATGAGGCAACTTGCGATAGATAGAAGGATAAATTAAAAAACGGGTTTGGCACTGCAGCGACCAGACTTAGCAATGTGTTTTTTGTTTGTTTGTTTTTCAATGTGCCCTTCTGCAAATTAGAATAGCTAATAAATAGGCACATTCAATAAATGTCAGTTCTTTGACCTCTCCTACAATTCCCAAATTCTCCGATATGATACCCAGTTTTCCACAGTTACCTAAATGGGCCTGGGTCTCTTGCCTGGACTATTGCAATTGCTTCATAATTGATCTTTTTGACTCCACACTGAACAGCTGTGTGCACAGCACGCTCCTCCCCACCTGGCCTGCCAATGCGGCTCTAATTCATCCTTTATGTGGCTGAACAAATTCCTTTGTTAAAAGGCATCTTTGATCATCCTACCTTCCTTGTCAAAAACCTTTTATGATTCTCAGTTGCTCGCAGAGGAAATTCACTGCTCAGCCTGGCAATCATTCCCCTCCTCAATCTGTTTCTAACCTGCATCTTAAGATGTGTTTTTCTTTACATTGCTTATAATGTACCTTTGATTTTGAAATGATTTAAAAGTTTTTACATAGAGAAACCTATCTGTCTTTTCCTTTATGGGTTCTGGGTTCTTTTGTTTTAGTTTTTATTGTTATTAGTTTGCTTTTGGTCTTATGTAGAAAGGTACTTTTGCAATTGAGATCATAAAAATGCTGTCCATTTAAAAAATATTTTTGTTATAGTTTTAAGTTTCTATTATGGTTTTGATACTGTAACATACCTGGATTTACTTTGAGGCATGGGTTATGTTAGCCATGTAACTTTGCTCCAGTTTTTTAAAAAACTTGTTATTGAAACTTTACTGCATTACCTTTCAATGCTGCAGGAATCATAAAATTAATTTTATGAATACACTAGAGGCCGGGTGCATGATACTCGTGCACTGGAGGGGGGTGGGGGAGACCTTAGCCCAGCCTGCACCCTCTTGCAGTCTGGGAGCCCTCAGGAGATGTCTGACTGCCGGCTTAGGCCCACTCCCTGCTGACAGTCAGACATCCTTAATGCTGCCGTGGAGGCAAGAGAGGCTCCTGCCACCACTGCTCTCACCAGCGTGAGCCCGGCTTCTTGCTGAAAAATACTCCCCCTGTGGGAGCGCACTGACCATCAGGAGGCAGCTCCTGTGGTGAACATCTGCCCCCTGGTGGTCAGTGCACATCATAGCAATTGGTCATTCAGTTGATTTGCATATTAGCCTTTTATTATATAGGACAGGGGTGGGCAAACTTTTTGACTGGAGGGCCACAATGGGTTCTTACACTGGACTGGAGGGCCGGAACAAAAGCATGGATGGAGTGTATGTGTGAACTAATATAAATTCAAAGTAAACATCATTACATAAAAGGGTACGGTCTTTTTTTTTTTAGTTTTATTCATTTCAAACGGGCTGGATCCGGCCCAGGGGCTGTAGTTTGCCCACGGCTGATATAGGATGAGTCTGCTTTTTGACCTTCCATTGTTTTTTATTAATATAATTACACATGTTTATGACAAAAATCATTCTTAAAATTTCTCAAATTGAATATATATTAACATTTTACATTTCCAGTGCCCTGTAATTGCCCTTTTAAAAAGATTTTTAGCTCTTATATCATACATTTTCCCTATATATTTTTAAAATAAACTTAACCACTTCAAGTAAAATTTTGTTAAGATTTTAACTGAGATTTTATCAATATTATACATTATTTTATAAATAATGAGCACTTTAAGATATTTTTGTCTTTTTATACAATACAGCATGTAACTCTGGATAATTAAGTTTTAGTGTTTGTCCTTTAATAAAGTTTTATAATTTTACTCTTATAGTTTATTTGTATACTTGATATATTTAATCCTAGGTATTTTTTACTAAGTTTGTTTTGTTAAGAATGGGATTCATTTAAATTACATCATGTTGGTATATAGAGAAGTTATTTCTTTTTGCCACATTAATCTTGTACCAGAAATATTTCATCTAAGCACTATTTGAGGAAAAACAGTTTACTCGAATAATTTATTGGAAACTTTCTAAATCAAACTCATTAAAAGCAGAATCTGAATATTTCTGCGGGTTGAGGCAGTAGGAACAATGGACAGTCTTGTCAAAGAATAATTTTGGAGTCAATAATCCCCAATTTGTTATTATTTATTTATTTACTAGAGGCCTGGTGCACCACATTTGTGCCCTGGGGGGGGGGTGTTTCCTCAGCCCAGCCTGTGCCTTCTCGCAGTCTGGGGCTCTTGTAGTCCATTGCCCCTCGCTCCTTACTGCCCTCCTGCAGCTGAGGCCAGAGAGGCTCTTGCCACTGCTGCTGTGCTTACCAGCCTTAAGCCCAGCTTCTGGTTGAGTGGGGCTACACCTGTGGGAGCACACTGACCACCAGGGGACAGCTCCTGCATTTAACGTCTGCCCCCTGGTGGTCAGTGCGCATCATAGTGACCAGTAGTTCTACCGTTCAGTTGATTTGCATATTTAGGGTTTTATTATATAGGATTTTACTTGTAACTTTGCTCAAAAGTAACAATCAAAAAAGACAGTTTGAACAAAAGAGCTTAATATGACATGAGTCCGACTATTGTTCAAAGTTATCAGAATTTATAGTAATTGTGATTACCCCCCCAAAAATAAGGGTGATTTTAGCAAACTTGAAAGTTGACTATCACTCATGATGGAATAATTATATCCAACATAAGGTTGATTTTATTTTTTCTTTTGATTAGAGAGAATACAGCAGTGAACATTTCTGCTCATTTTACCTTAAACCCATGAGCAAGTATTGCTTTAGTAGTAGAAGACATACCAAGAAGTGGAATTTCTGCATCATAAGGAATGTGTATTTTTTCTTTCATTTTAATAACTATTCCCAATTTTTACTTTACAGCGGCTATATGGAACTATTTTTCATATAACTATCCTATATAATAAAAGCCTAATATTCAAATTGTTTGACCAAGAGTTCAACCGGGAGTTCGACCACTTGCTGTGATATGTGCTGACCACCAGGGGGCTGCACAGAGCATGGCAGGTGTTGGCAATGCTGTGCTGGCAGCGGGCAACAGTGGAGGCGCTGCTGGCCCTGATAGGCCCTGACGAGAGCAGGACCACCACAGCAGGATGGTGGAGCAGGTGAGCCGGTGGTGCCAGGCTAAGGAGGGTGTGAGCAGGGGCCCGATTGCCCCACCAATCACCCTGCAGATGGCAACCAGCAGTGACGGCAGGGGGCAGGGCCACCACCTGGCTCCCAGGTGCTGAGGGAGCTGGGTGAGGGGCCCGGACCTGACTGATCGCCCCACAGACAGTGACCAGTGGCCGGCAGACCCTGATCGTCCAATTGGGGCTGGGCCCCGTGCTGGATCGGGAAACTGGGTGTAGGTGATGACAACCAACTTCCCGCAGCACCTGGGCGGGGGGGCTGTGACCTCTTGCCAGCTACCTGGGAACAGGGGTGACAGAGATGGAGGTGTGGTGAGAATGTGGGGTGTCTGCAGAGCTCGCTCTCACTCCCCCTGCTACCTACTCCTGGGATGCCAGGGCTCATGATCCAGGGAAGCCCCTGCGCTCAGGTTCTAGGCACCCATGAGGAGCCTGCCCCGCACCTGTGCAGCCTCTTTTGGGTGAGCCAGGCAGCTGCTAGGACTGCAGGGGCTGGCCGGGCTCCCTGTTTGCGCAGAAGCTGGTCTGTGAGGCTGGCCAGGAGAGAGCATACTGCCTGCCCAGCTTCCTTGTGGTGCTGCTGGGTGGCCCAGAGGCACACGCTGCACCCCGGCCCGCGGTGTCTGGCCACGCTTACCACAACTCCATTGGGACTCAGGCACCATGACTCAGGCGGAGGAGGGCAGGCGGGGGCCCAGGGGCCCAGGTGCTTTCCAGGGCCCAGAGGTCAGCTGGGATGTGCCCTTCCATGCCAGAGGCTCACGCTTGGATTGCCAGCCAGGCCTAGGGACCACACCCATGCATGGATTTCATGCACGGGGCCTCTAGTCAATATATAAATACTAGGGGTCCAGTGCACGAATTCGTGCACCTTGAAAAGAACGGTGGGCTGCGAGGCTGTGTGGGCACAGAAGAAGGTCTCGGCCAATGCTCCGTGCCCCCACCTGGCCCCTCCCACTGTAGCCCCCGGTCCCCTGTCTGCTGGCAGCCCCACTCCTGCTGCTGCCACTCCCACGCACTAATGGTTCCGGCCCAATCATTCCATGCCATCAACGGGTGCAAGTAGGGCCGGTGCCATCAGTGGGTGGAGTGGTGGCTGCTGCCCCAATCACACCTCAGGAGCAGGGGGAGGTGGAGAAGCCCTTAAGGGTGTTGGGACTGGCAGCGCTGTTCACACCCACTGATGGTGCTGAGCAATCGGGACTGGTGCCGGGAATCAGCAGTGGGTGCAAGTGGCAGCTGCCGGCCCCAATCGCCCCTCAGGAGCAGGGGGAGGTGGAGAAACCCTGAGGGGTGATTAGGGCTGGCAGCCGCTGCTCGCACCACTGACTGCACCGAGCGATCAGGGCCGGCGCTGGGTGCCAGCAGGGGTTGTGAGCGGCAGCTCCAGCACTAGCAGCAGGTGTGAGCAGTGCCAGCGCTGGCAGCAGGTGTGAGTGCCAGGTGGGACAACGGCTCAGGAGTAAAGAATTTTCAGTAACCACCAGAGACTTGCCCTGATGAAAGTGATTGGCGCCCTACCTTGGTCTGGCGCCCCCCCCCACCTGCTCCACCATCCTGCCACAGCCAACGCCTACCATGTTCCGTGCATGCCCCCTGGTGGTCAGCACATGTCATAGCGACTGGTTGTTCGGTTCTGCATTTGGTTTATTTGCATATTAGGGTTTTATGGTTTTATATATATAGATATCTTTTCTCTCATCCTCTTCAACTCAATAAAATCAAACTTAAACTATTTTTCAATCTGACAAAACTCCATATCACAGACATAAAAATAAAGTTTTATATCTCCTTTATATGCTCTTTTACACTTTTGCATTAAAATTAGTTTGAAACATTTTTTCTTCTAAGTGATAAATTTATTGAGGATAGGAAAATTGTTTAATACATCTGTGTACCTCTCACCAACATCTAATGAAAGCTTTTACATATAAGTCGTTAAAAACACTTACAAAAATACTTAAATTTTCTTAGTTGTTTCTTGAATTTCTAAGAACACATGACAAGTTGTCTAAAGCTGACTCAATCTTGATTTTCCAAAGCATCTTTGTTTTCTAGTTAGGCTTTCTATTGTAGAATGAAGTTGCCCTGTATAGAATCTAGAACAATTCAAAATCCCTGGCCAGTTGTTCTTTACCTTCTTCTGCCTTATTACCACTGTAATTGATCACGGTTTACTATTACTCAGTCTGTAACCTAGTTGTGCATATAGATGTGCAGATTTCTTCTAAGTTAAAAAAAAAGTAAAAAGAAGAGAACAAAATTTGCTTTTCTGTATCTTTGGGAAATGATTTCACAATGAACATTTCCAAATAACAAGATTAAACTCTTCAGAGATATATTTCTAAGATTATCACTTAAGTTTTAACCTTGATTCCTTTATTTGAAACCTGCTTTTATTAAAGACAGGAACATATTCTACTGGGGAAGAGAAACTAGATTTCAGAGCTGTGGATATATTTTGGTTCTGTTGGTCACACTCTGACAACTTTAATTTAGATAAATCATCCCAATGATACACCCACCTTTGTTCTTTTTATACTGAATTACACAGTGTTTAGAGAAGGTCTACCAGAAGGCTGATGTATTATACCTAAAATGAGGCACCTTTAGCATCTTTAAATAATTAGACACACTTTCTAATTTCTTTAATGTGCTACACAAGTGGTGCTTTAAAAAATCATTTACTAAATGAATATATGACATTTTCATTTAACTATGTTCTTTGGTAGATCTTTGGTACATAGTATGTTATTACTCATAGTTATCTGTATTCCTTGAATAAAGTGTTCCCTACCCAAATGCCAACTCAGTTGACAAAGATAATGTCATTGCTCCAACTATCAGATTAATCAGAACTGGAATATAAATTTTTGAGAGCAAATAAAGTTGAGCTGGGAAATTTAAAACTGTCTCAGGTAGACATTTTAGATGCAAACTCCTTGTGTAAGAGAGACCCTGGCCTGAGGGGTCTGGCTTAATGTTAAATAATTATGTAATTTATATAGATTTTCCATAGTACATTCTATTTCCTCTTTTGAAATGAGCTGATCAGATTTTTAGAGAACAGAGGAACTACTTGAAGCAATATAACATTTCAAAATGTTCCATAAAGTACATAATTCCTATGAAGGACCTGTTCAGAGAGGGAGGATTATATACTTTCCAACTTTAAACCAGAAAGCTGCCACTTTCCTTGTTCCTCTTAATTTCTTTCAGTTGTAACCTGAGAATAAAGCTGGTTCATCATTTCCTACCAAACTGCTTCTTCTAATTTTGGAGTGCTGACATCTTGATCTCTCCCAGCTGCTTCTTATGTAGTTTATAGCAGTTAGTTTTCAGAGAAAAAAAAATAACAAAACAACTTTGCCTTTTGGGATTTTATAAAATTCTCAATCATGGGATCTTTGAATTTAAGCTATAACCAACCTATCCACCAAAGAAAGGCTATAATTTAAGTGAGAACAAGTTATTAGTTTGGGTAAATATGAATAAGAGTAAGGACTTTCTAAATTTCTCATCTCTGTCTGGTACAAGAGGAATTCCTCAACTGTACCCTTGTACTAGAAAATGCAAGGCTGCAAATACAAAGACAAAAATAGGCCTGGACAATTAGAGGTGAGAAAGTAATGAGAAGTGTGGTGGAGTGAACACTGATGAATTTTCCCTTTAAGCCACCAGATAGCTACAGATTTCTAGGCATGACACCTCACTTTAAAAAATGAACCCCATTTTAGAATCCCCCAAAAATGAGGATGGTTTAAGGAGTCTCTGGATCAACTTCAAGCCTACCATCATTCACATCATAGGGGCGCCAAGAGAAGAGAGAGGAAATTGAAAACTTATTTTAAAAAATAATGATGGAAAACTTTTCTAACCCAAGGAAGCAAATAGACATAGAAGTCCAGGAAGCACAGACAGTCCCAAATAAGATGAACCCAGAGAGGCCCACACTAAGGTACATCATAGTTAAAATGCATAAGATTAAAGACAAAGAGAATCTTAAAAGCAGCAAGAGAAAAGCAGTTAGTTACCTACAAGGGAGCTCCCATTAGAATGTTAGCTATTTCTAAATAGAAACAGGACAGAGGGATTGGCATGAATTATCCAAAGTGATGAAAGGCAGAGATCTACAACCAAGATTACTCTACACAACAAAGGTATCATTTAGAATTGAAGGTCAGGTAAAGATTTTCACAGACAAGAAAAAGGTGGAAGAATTCATCACCATCAAATCAGTACTGCAAGAAATGTTAAAGGGTCTTTTTTAAGAAATGGAAAAATAAAAAAAAATAAAAACATGAATAACAAAGTGGTAATAAATACATATCTATTAACAATTACTTTAAATGCAAATGGTTACGTGCTCCAATAAAAAAAAAACATGTGTAACTAAATGGATAACAAAACAAGATCTTTATAAATAGTCTCTATAAGTGACTCACTTCAGATAAAAAAGACACACACAGACTGAAGTAAAGGGGTGGAAAAAGAAATTTTATGAAAATGGAAACAAAACCAAAAAAGTTGGGGTAGCAATATTTATACCAGACAAAATAGACTTTTAAACAAAGAGCTATAACAAGAGACAAAGAAGAACCCAGCAATTCCACTTCTGGATATTTATCTGGTGAAACCCAAAACACATAGAAAAGACATACACATTTCTATGTTCATTGTAGCATTACTTACAATAGCCAAGATTTGGAAGCAACCTGAATGTCCATCAATAGATAAATGGATAAAGAAGAAGTGGTGCACATATACAATGAAATATGATTCAGACATAAAAAAATACGTAAGAGGAAGACAAATGCCATATGATTTCATTTATACATTAAGCTTTACAGAAACAGACTCAGAGAACATTTTGATAGTTAACAGAATGGAGGTGTTGGGGGATGTGGGAAAAGGTGAAGGGATTTAGAAGTACAAATTGGTAGTTACGGGGATGTAAAGTACAGAATAGGAAATATAATCAATAATATTATAATAACTACATATGGTGTCAGATGGGCACTAGGTTTATAGGGTGATCACTTTGTAAGTTGTATAAGTGACTAATCACAGGGTTGTACACCTGAAACTAATATTCTATATCAACTGTAATTTAAAAATAACACAATGCAAATACATAGAATTGTACACTTGAAACTTATATAATCTTAATGTCACTCCAATAAATTTAACTTTTAAAAAAAGGAAAGAAAATGAACCCCCCTTTTAAAATAGAAAATTGTACTTCTAATTTTTGTGTCTTATCAGAGTCCTAATTAATTAATTGTATATCCATAATACTAACCTGCTCAATATTTTAAATTATTAATCTATAATACCAAAGTACTTAATATTTTCATCATTTTTCTTTTTTATATAAATAAAAATGTTAAATACATCGAGTGAGAGTGTATGTGAAACAGATGAAGAAATATACAACCTTTAACATACAACACTTATTATAAATTCTAATAAAATTATAACTAATATTAATAACAAAATAACTATTTTTGAACACTTACTGTGTACTGGCTATTATAGTAAGTACTTTATATGCATGAATTTATTGAATTTCTCAGTAAGTAACACATGGGGGATATGAATAATACTTTTTGGTGATTACTCTGTAAGCTCGACAACTATTATCAGTTGCAAAAAGCATGGCTCATTGTTTTGTTACCACTAAGTTTTTGTATGTAACTCATTCATTCAACAGTGATTTGGTGTATTACTGCTATGTGCTAGTTCTGGGTTTGATTCTTTTGACAGCTAGAAGTGGTAGATAATATAAAGTATGAAAAGTGCCAGGACCAGACACATCCTAGGCACAGCTTATAATTTTGACTTATGCCCAAATGAAGCTGTGGTTTAAGATAGAAATAATTTTCAGTTGCAGAAACATGAAAATAAAGTCTGCAGAAGAGATGACATTTGATTTGAGAAGTCTGTAAAATATGAGTAGAATTCAAATAGGGATAAAGGAGATTGGAAGAGCCGCCCAGGTTGAGGGAATTTTACCAGCAAAGCCACAGAGGCTAGACACAAGTTGTCTGCAGGTCCTGACAGACAGTCCGGGGCTCTGTTATGAAATGGAGACACGGTTGGCCGAAATCAGTTCACCGAGGGCCTTCAGCACCAAGTTAAATGTTCATAGCTTACTTCATGGGATTCAGGGAAACATTACAGAGTTTTAGAAAAGCAGAGTTGCATTCCTGAAGAGGTTTTACTTTGAACGTAGCAAGTAGAAAGAGTTAGATGGAGAAAAAATGAAAATCAGACAGATTAGTTAAGAGGCCAAGATCAGAATTTAGGTATGAGATGATAGGCTTTGCATCAGGATGGTGCCTGTGGAATTAAAAGGAAGGGATGCATATTAAAGGTATTAAGAAAGATCAACTGGGCTTGATGTCTGGGAGAATGTGAGGAGTGAAGAAGGAGAAATCATAGCTCTACATATGTAAAATCTACAAACAAAACATCTATTATTCCAATGAAAAACATCCTAAAAGGTTGTTAATCTTGCATTGCAATGCCCAGAGTATCTTTTATAAGGCATTTACTGCGTATTTTTCCCTTTCAGAGTGTATTTTTCCATTTCCATTTATTAAGGAATTAAATGAATTCCTTTGCTATATCTCATAAGTAGTCTAATGGTTTAATATTCTGCATTCAGCTTTCATTGAGACGGTTTTATGAGCAAATATTGCCTTTCTATACTTTAATGCTTGCACAGGATCTTATGAATTTTTATTTTTAATTAAAAACTGACTCACTGATTTCTATTCTTTTCATGTTATATTTTAACCTATTTTCATTGTCTAAGCATCTTTCCTTCTACCAATTTGGTTCCTTTCTCTCTATATAAACCTTCCATGCAGTACCTATGGTTGAATCTACCATAATCACTTTATTCAAAAAACTAGCAAATATGTCTTTGCATTAAACATTTTCTTGGAAGCTAAAACACACACACAAGAAACTTTTCTATTCAAAATGTTTGGTTAGCCTCGCAAGGAACAAATACTTTCTTTAGAAAGTTTTTATGCTTCATTGAAAAAGAGGGGAATGAAATTAATTATCTATTATTTAAGAGGCTTTGCACTGGAGAAATACCATTTAGAAATTACCTTTTGGTCATGAATTAAAACAAGAAACCTGAGAAAAATATGAAAATTAGCAAGGCAAATAGGTCCTTCCTATGAGCTGTTGCAGGTGAGAGAGAACCAGCACTACCGACAAGGTAAACTCGAGGGAAATTAATAAAGCTGCTTTTGACGGCTCCAGATGGAAAGTTGTCCTAAAACCTTGAAGAGTAGTGTGACACCTGCCATACCAGTCATATGAGGGTTATGTCTAACTAACCAAGTCAGTAAGAGGTCAGACAGTATAATTATTCAAAAAAGAAAACATTTATCCTGGGATGCAGGAAATTGTTGACATGCAGAGATATAGTGAATATGATATAAAAGTATGAGATTATGAGATAAGAGATGAGAATTATTGAACAGGCAGTCATTTTATTACACAATAAAATGTCTTCCAGTTATGTATAAATTGTGAATACTTATAAATGTAAGTGTTCTAAATCTCAGTATTTCTACTATTTATGCAGTTTCTTTTAAAATCAATCCCCATTCTGATGAACAGTGTATAATTGGTGGTACTTAACAATCTGTTTCTTATTTATTTTGGATATTACTATGGGGATCCTAGCCATTTAGTCTATAAGGAATACTAGGTTTACAAACTGAAAGCAAAGTATAGCAGACAGCTTCGAATGTGTCCTTATACTTCACTATCTCTTACCACAAGTAGATGCTCTGAGGAACTTCTGGTTGCTTCATTTCCAGTGATCAGTGGCGAGCAAGTTAGGAGTTGATTGTTATATGAAAGAATGGAAGTTCTCATCCTCTGATTAATTCTTTTACTACCTTTGTTCCTCCTGATCTTCACCCATGTGGAAGGAGGGAATTCACTCTCCTTCACCCTTCCTTTCCAATCATGAGTCATGTCAGGGAAGAAGACATTTAGGTGATACTGCAAAAGATAGTCTTATGCCAGAGAGAGTAGTATTTGTCTTTTAGATGCTTCACTCTGAAGCGTTGAGGATCCAAGATAAGGAGACTTGCTGGATCACCTAACAGGGTCAGCAGCATCAGCAGGACTCATTGATTTTATTATGTAGGGCTGTATGATAAAGCAGGAACCTTTGGAGTGTAGAAGCTGAGAAGAATATGCAGGGGAGACAAGAAATAAGAGAGGTTGCCGGGCCTTCATGTGACATAGGCCCTGCATAAACTAAAATATTTCCACTGCCCACAGACCTCAGGAATGTCCATGATTGACACAAGCTTGGGTCTTCTGGATGTTAGAATGAGCCACCTTGTTTTAGCAGACATGAATGGATAATATTGTTCTCTCTACATGTGTTTGAATAAATGTTTCCTCACTGAGTTTGTGAAAGCCAGTTACTATCTCCCAGAATTTATTGTTTGGAAATGACCATGGAGCACAAGAACATTTAATTGTGTGCCAATAATGTTTGTGTACAAACTAAGCTCTCTCACTCTCTCTCTCCTCTTTCTTTGCTCTCTCTCTCTCTCTCTCTCTCTCTCTCTCTCACACACACACACACACACACACACACACAAACACACACATACACATACAAACACACATGTACATATAATACATGTGCATACACACATGCCTCACAGATATATTTTGAATCAAGACAGATTTCTTTAATTTTAAGCAATAAATACCCTTATTAACATGTTTCTTAAACCCTTGCCATTTTCTAAAGGTGATGATTATAAAAAAAACTTAGAGATTATGCTTTAGTATAATTAGTTACCCTTGTAAGAGCATGCAGAAAGAAAATAATGGCTTCAAGATTTTCTTAATAAGGTGCAAATAAGAGGGGGAGAAGTGTGGGGTATTTTGTCCAGTGAAGTGATCATTGTGCTAGCCAGAAATCATTGTTAGTCACATTGAACAATGATGCATTCCAAAGGGAATGAAACCTTTTATGAAGGAAAACTTATTCCTACATATTTTCCCCCTTGAATTTTTATAATTATGGAACCAAGAGAGCAGATATAATTAAAGTTGAGATTAGATTTCTATTAGGAAACTAGTGCCTAAAATTTAATATTAACCCTCTTATATGGCATGAGACTCAATTGGATCACAAGTCCATTGGGGTTGCTTCAGATGTTTTCTATATAAAAATTTTAGTCTAGTCCTCATGACATTTTTATGAAAAAGAAATTATTTTGCCAGGAAAGACACTTGTTAGCACAGAATTCAGGGTTTATTTGGAAAAGTATAATTGGACTAATGTACAAAGTTATTGGCATTCTCATTTGTCCATCACCATTATTAGCCAACTAACATATGGAAGCACTTTTAGAATTGTATATTCCAGTATTTTAACCTAATTAGCAGTTTTCTTATAATAGAAACAAATTATTTTACGTCATATGTATTCATCCAACCTCCTCCATCCTTTTTTTTTTTCTTTCTTTGCTACCCTCTAATCCAAACAGCTTACTTTAAAAATTGCAGTTGGGCAGACAGCTGGTCTTTGTAGAAGATTTAACACGTTGGGTATTTTGAATACAGTTTTATAGCTGCTGGAAACTGAAATATAAATAAAACAAGAAAAAATGTGAGAGCGAAAAACACCCCACAACTGAGCCAGCTCTTTAAGGATTCTTTCTCAAGTGAAGACATTATTTTCCTCTTAATTTTGTAGTACGTACATGAAATCCATTGATGAATTATACTACAGGCCCGGTGCACGAAATTCGTGCACCAGGGGGTGTCCCTCAGCCCGGCCTGCACCCTCTCGCAATCATGGATGCCTTGGGTAGGGTCCCTAGGCCAGGTTGGCAATTAGGGCCTATCTGGGCTTTCCTTTCCCCAGCTGCTGGCAGCTGGCCCCACCCCCGCTGCTGCCACTGCTTGCCATCTGTGTGGCGCTGCCTCCCCTCCGCTGCCACCAGTCGCCTTCCTCTGCAGGTGACAGGCATGGGGTGTGATCACTTGGTTGGCCTGGGTCTCTCTCTGTAGGGCAATCACTGTCTGGCTCCGCACACCCGCCACAGCATCGCTGGCCAGTAGCCTGGGCCTCCCTCTGTGGGGCTATCGATTGTGGGGCCCCCAGATCGATTGTCCTGCAGAGGGAGGCCCCGCCCACCTGGCCAGGGCTCCGTGATGGATCCTTGCACAGAGGGTAGCCTGGGCCTCCCTCTTTGGGGCGATGGTGGAGCCCTCCCCCCCAATCAATTGCCCCTCTGGCCAGTGGCCTGGGCTTCCCTCTGCGGGGCGATCATGGGGTGATGGCAGGGCCCCCCCAACCAATTGCATCGCACCCACGTTGGCTGGCCTGGCACCAGTGCGTGGCATAGCGTGGTTGGCACCAGTCGTCCAGACAGTCGTTCTGCTGTTCAGTAGTTCGGTCGATTTGCATATTATGCTTTTATTATTATAGATTGTATTGCTAGAGCTCAGGTGCAAGAATACATAGATGTTTGGATATGGCCCATAGAAAATCCACTCTGTATTATAACTCAGTGGGAATCCTTGTGAATGCTTTTAATATCCACATTGTGGGAATTTCCATAGTAAATGATTTACAGTCAGCTTAGGATATACTCATACAAAAAGATGGAGCAGGGAAACAAGCAGATGCCTGAAGTATCCCATGAATATATAGATTGATGAAATCAGCAAAGTACTGGTAACCCAAATCTTCTATCTTGCCCCCAAACTTCTGCCAATTAAGTTTCCACTGTTTAAGTTAAATGTGGTCCTCATGTTTCAGTCTGGAATTCAGAATTGATTTTTCCATAAAAACAGGTTTCACTGAATTAGCACAATTAATGCATTGTTTTAGGGGTACATGAGTGAAAGCATAGTTATGACTGACATTAATTGAATATACCAGGAAATGTGTTGAGTATTTTATGAGCGCTTTACCATTAAACATTCACAATAATTCTCTAAGATAGGTAATACTATTACCCCAATTGTATAGATGAGAAAACTCATAGAACAAAAGCTAAGTAATTCTTCTAAGGCTACCACGCAGTTTATAAGAAGAGGGGATGAGCTTTACTGTCAAGCAGGTTAATTTCAAAGGGCAATATTGAATGCTGCACTCACTGTTCTATCTCCATGAGTTCCAGAGGCTTTTTGTGTGTGTGTGTGTGTGTGTTTTTCTGGGAACATAATAATTTATTCATGGCACTGTTTCTGTGGGAAAATAATTTCTGAACTTTTGAAGTACAGTCCATATGTTATAGCAATAAGGAAGAAGTATATTAAAAGAGTGATTATTTGGAATTATACTGAGTAAGCACACAAAAAAAGTGGATTGTCAACTTACTTTCTTGAAATCAACAGTATCTATATATATATATATACAAGAGGCCCGGTGCACAAAAATTTGTGCACTTGGGGGGGGGGGGTGTCCCTCAGCCCGGCCTGTGCCCTCTCTCAGTCTGGGACCCCTCGGGGGATGACACCTGCTGGCTAGGCCTGCTCCCAGGGAATTGGGCCTAAGCTGGCAATCAGACATCCCTCTGCAGCCCGGCAGCCCTCGGGGGATATCCACTTGCCAGCGGGGGAGCAGCTAAGCTGCAGTCAGACATCCTTAGCGCTGCTGAGGAGGCAGGAGAGGCTCCCACCACCACTGCTGTACTGGCAGCCAACAGCCTGGCTTGTGGCTGAGCAGAGCTCCCCCTGTGGGAGCACACTGACCACCAGAGGGCAGCTCCTGCATTGAGTGTCTGCCCCCTAGTGGTCAGTGTGTGTCATAGTGACCAGTCATTCCCAGTCTTTCTGCTGTTAGGGTCAGTTTGCATATTACCCTTTTACTATATAGGATAGAGGCCTGGTGCACCGATGGGGGCGAGCTGGTTTGCCCTGAAGGGTGTCCCGGATCAGGGTGGGAGTCCCGCTTGGGTGCCTGGCCAGCCTGGGTGAGGGGCTGATGGCTGTTTTCAGGCTGCCTGCACCCCCTTCAGGGTGGGGGTCCCCACTGGGGTGCCTGGCCAGCCTGGATGAGGGGCTGAGGGCTGTTTTCATGCTGCCCGCACCCCCTTTAGGGTGGGGGTCCCCACTGGGGTGCCTGGCCAGTCAGGATGAGGGGCTGAGGGTTTTCAGGCTGGCCAAGCCCGCCGGCGACTGAAGCTCCCAGCCTCTCCTTTTTTTTTTTTTTATTCTGGGATTTATTTACCTTCTATAATTGAAACTTTGTTGCCGCTCCAGGCCAGGGCCTGCTGAAAGCAGGTATCTGGGGGTTGTTTAGCTTCTATAATTGCAACTTTGTTCCTTAGAATGGAGCTCAGAGCCGGGCCGCGCAGGCAGGGAACCTTGGCTTCCTCCATCACTGGAGCAAGCAAGCCTCTGGCTCGCTTCAGCTGCGTGGCTGCCGGCTGCCATCTTGGTTGGGTTAATTTGCATATCTTGCTGATTAGCCAATGGGAAGCATAGCGGAGGTATGGTCAATTACCATTTTTGTTTATTATAAAATATATATATATATATATATATATATATATATATATATAGAGAGAGAGAGAGAGAGAGAGAGAGAGAGAGAGATTGATTGATTGATTGATTTCAGAGAGGAAGGGAGATATAGAAACATCAATGATGAAAGATAATCATTGATTGGCTGCCTCCTGCATGCCCGCAACTGGAGATTGAGCCCACAACCTGGGCATGTGCCCTGAACCAGAATTGAACCATGACCTCCTGTTTCATACGTCAGTGCTCAACCACTGTGAAACACTGGCTGGGATATTAATATCTTTATCAATTGTTTCTTTTCCCTCTATTTATGGACTCTTTTGTTAACTATATGGAGTGATTGTCTCTCCATGTGGGGGTTAACCAATATCTTATCCCCATTACCAGAGAAAAGCCAATCTGTAGGCCATGTTTACTTAGACTGTACCATTTGCAAGGAATATCTGGAAAATAATCAGCATGTCACAGTGCCACCAGGTTTTGGAGCCAAGTTCTCTTGGTTCAAATACTGTCTTTGCTGTTAGTTATTCATGTGATTTGGGGTAAGTTACTAAACCTCCCAATGCCTATTTCTTTACCTGTGAATGGGAACAATAATAGTTCATTATAGGTTCAACAGTAGTTCAAGTTCATAGGATTGTTAGGAGATTAAATGAGATACTATTTGTCAAGCACTTTGGAACAGTGCCTAGTTCATAGGAAGCAAACTTTTATTTATTTATTTTTCAAACTTTTATTTTTTTAAAAAATATACTTATTTTGATAACATTCAACATTTAACACCAATTCATTGTAAAAGCAGTCAGTAATTTAAAAAAAAAAATGAAAAAAGAACATCCACAAAATATAAAAGGACATCTACAAAAATAGCTAACATCATAGTTAATGATGAAAGAATGTTTATCCCCCTAAGTTTGAGAAAAAAAACAAGAATATTTACTGTTTTTATTGATAATTTAAGGATATTAATTAATATGCTGAGAGGAGAGGTGATAGCATGACTAATGGAGCTGAAAAATGGAAAATTGTTGAAATTGTCTTTTTACTCTGAATGACTATATAGCGTCAGGATATTGTGTAGAATTAATTACATTGCTACCCCAATCATAATCTTGTAATAGTACTTTCCAGTGGCATCCTGCCCACTCTTAGCCATATACTGAAGTGAAGGAGGTAGAAGAGGAAGCAGACAAAGCTTCAGTAAGGGAGATAATTTGTTTTCAACTCCAATTCTGGTCTCTGCTACACCCTGCCCAAAGCACTATATTACCCATCTAAAATAATACAAGCGTAATATGCTAATTAGATTGGACAGCTGAATAACCTTCCGGACGTCATTCCAGATGTCTTCCGGACAAAGTCATGGTGGCAGGGGCTGAGGCAGAGATGGATAGGGGCGATCAGGCAGGCAGGCAGGCGAGCAGTTAGGGCTGCTCAGGCAGGCGGGCGAGTGGTGAGGGGCAATCATGTAGGCAGGTGTGTGGTTAGGGGCAATCAGGCTGGCAGGCGAGTGGTTAGGGGCGATCAGGCAGGCAGGCGAGCGGTTAGGAGCTAGCTGTCCCAGACTGTGAGAGAGATGTCCGACTGCTGGTTTAGGCCCGATCCCCAGTAGTTGGATGTCCCCCAAGGGATCCCGGATTGTGAGAGGGTGCAGGCTGGGCTGTAGGACCCCTCCCCCCATGCACAAATTTTGTGCACCAGGCCTCTAGTTGCATGATAAAAAGCCAGGGGCGGAATAGGGACCAGTACAGTATTCTATGTAGGGTAGCATCCTAGGGGAAGAGAAGTGATTTTGCACTGCCAAAGTTGTTTCTATGCTAAAATGCTTAGAAATTATTGATAAAATACATGGTCTGTGGCTAAAAAAATCTGTTCATATGCAGTGTAGGGATTTGTTCACGACCACAAAAATGTAGAATTCTTGAGCACAAGTCCTGTGTGGATGTTAGGCTGAGTGATGTTTTCATTTGCTTTAATCATTGTAAAAAATATCTGGAAATGAGGCAAATCTTTTATCTATAGTATAGGCAGCATAAATGGACAAAAGAAAGGACATATTAGACAGAGGTGGGGAACCTTTTTTGTTTCCCTCCAAGGGCTAGAGCTAGACAGAAACATCAATGATGAGAGAGAATCATTGATTGGCTGCCTCCTGCAAGCCCCCCACTAGAGATCTAGCCAGCAACCTGGGCATGTGGCCTGACAGGGAATTGAACCTTGACCTCTTGGTTCATAGGTCAATGCTCAACCATTGAGGCACACCGGTCGGGCTACTGTCAACTTAAAAATTAGCCTGCTATATTTGGTCTAACATTTAATTAACTCACCCTTAATTCCAGGGCCAGACCAAATGATTTTGTGGGCCTTATATGGCCCTCAGGCTGGACGATCCCCACCCCTGGACTGGAATATAAGTTTTGTTTTTTATTGTAACTATTTCTCAAATTGTATAATGGAGAGAACATATAAAGATGATTGGGGAAAGGTATTTAAAATATATCCTCTCTCCCTTTCTTTTTGATGATTAACAGCTTCTAAGACAGAGGGATGGTTTGACTCACGTCAACCACTTTTATATAATCTGACGAAAGACAGAAACTGCGGGCTCCTTCTGTCTTCTTTTTTCCCACTGAATTAGAACTGCTGAGAGTCTTGAGATATCAGACTGATTTATTTTGTTTAAGCAAATCTATAATGTTTACTCCAAATGTCATGCAATTTAACTTTTAGTTTTCTCGAGCCAACAACTGCTGGATGAGATTACTTTTAAGCTAGGTCACCGTGGGAGGAAAACCCGAATAGTGACAGAATCCTCGCTGGGCTAGAGGCGCTGTGGGTGCGAGAACCCAGACTCGCAGCTCCTGTTTAAGGGCCCGAGCCAAGCGCTTATGCTGCCGAGAGGCTGCTTGTTTTGCAAACTGTCGCATCCTCGTTTAGATGACGTTACATATGGAGCCATAAACTCAGTCTAGCAGTTCATTGGCTCCCGGTTTCTCTTGCAGCAGTATCCGTCTATTGCTGCACATTTGAAATTGAATCCCTTTGGATGTTTGGATATTCAATAACAGGCAGTAGCCCTGATCATTTCATTTGTCTGGCATGATAGGGGAGAGGAAAGACTGCTGCTAAACAGGAGATGCCCGGGAGAGAAATCATTGGAGTTGTTTGCCTATTGCCATTGACAAATGAGACTTTGTTCCCCTTTCGGGGTGTGCTCTGGTATAGAGTGGCTGGTTGGTGTCACTGCCAGGGAAAGAGAACATGAGATACCTGCATTTTTTCTACCTTCAAAATCATTAGAGACATTTTAAGTTGTAAATAAAAATCAGATTTGAATTTTATTCTGCTCAGATTTTGAGCCTCTGATGAATCGAAAACATATGCTTTTTCCAGAGTTGTTTACTTGGTACGAGAGGCATGTTTACTTGCTTAGAAATTGAGAATCTACTTGATCTATCTGCTGTATATTTTAGCAGTCTGTTTGGGATCCAAAGTCATGTCCCATCAAAATCTTTCAAATAATGGTGAAATGTATAGACTAACCTACAGAGATATAGTCAACAACCCATGTCAGACAATATGGATAGAATATTTTTATCAGATCTTATACCTGATTGTAGAAATTATGATATTTTTGTAGAAAAATGTACTCACAGATCCAAGTTGTGTTGACTCGAAAACATCACCTCTGCTAAGGTCCTGCCTGAGGAGGAATGACCAGCACCTCACAGTGGCGGCCCCCAGGTTTGGGGCAGGGTCTGTGTGCGCAGGCAGGGAACAGTGGCCAGGATGTGGTAATAAAGAGTGTTGGAGAAGCATGCCAGGCGAGAGAGCAAGCTGCCCAGTCCAACTTCCATCTAAGCCCCAGATTCCTTTCTCAGACACTGGCTATTGACTCAGTCTGGGATCAGTATAGGTTTACAGCTTCTCTCTAGTTGTTCAGTTTTTAAAACAAACAAACGTTATTTAGGTTTTCTACAGATTAAAAAATGCTTCTTTATGACATTTTTTTTCCATTGAGAACTGTCCTGGAGTGATAGTCCAAAAAAATTGGTGAAAAATATGTGAAAGTTAAAGTTTATCTACAAGTTAAAATGAGGGTTCGTTGATACTTCTAGAAGCTGCCTGCATTCCTTCACTCATAGCCCCAACTCTCCATTATCAAAGCCATTGGGACTGGAATGGAACCAAGGGATGGAAGGACATGTTTTTAATATTGAAAAACATTAATTTATCTTTTCACTTATTCAATCAACAGATATTTACTATGCGCCTACCATACCAGGTACTGTGCTAAATGATAAGGACTTAGGGATTTAATGCTGTGACCATGGCTGCCCATAAATATACATGCTACTAGTAAGGTGATACATATCAACAAAGAAATGATTTAATGTATTATTGTATTCTAGACATTATGAAAACTATGACCATAAGTTCCCTTATACATTTTCTGTTGCTGCTATAAAAAACCAAAAAACAACCAAACAAACAAACAAACAAAAACCAACTACAAACTTAAGTGACTTCACACTACACAAATTTATTTTCTAACAAATCTGGAGATTAGACTCCTAAACTCAAAGTGTTGGCAGGCTGCATCTTTCTGGAGGTCTAGTGGAGAATCCACTCCCTTGCCTGTTCTAGCTCCACCTGCATTCCTTCCCTCATAGCCCCATTCTCCATCTTCAAAGCCAGCAGTGTAGCATCTTCCAGTCTTTTTCTCCCAATCTGCGAAGATGTACCCTCCACCCCTCCTCTTTTCTCTCTCCACTTCCGACATCATTTTGCCTTTTCTGACTCTAACCCTCCTGCTTCTCTCTTACAAGGTTCTTGTAGTAATATTGGGATTACCTAGATAATCAGGGATCATTTCCCCATCTTAAGATCCTATTCATCTTCCCTTTGACCAAGTGAGGTGACATCTTCACAGGCTTGAGGGATTTGGACATGGACATCTTTGGGGGAGGAATTATATTCAGCCTACCTCAGCTCTGGTAGAGTCCAAAGGGAGGAAATTTGGGGTTCTAATTGCGGTGGAGGTAAGATTTCAGAAAAGGCTCCACTGAGGTTGCAGTGCTTCAGTCAACAAGATTCGTTCATTGTGTAAATAGTCAGCAGGGGAACACCTTGGTATCCAGAGTAGGGCTGTTTGAAAAGTTTCTCACAGCAGAAAGCAAAGACAGAGGTGTGCTCAGAGAACTGCACATTGTTTGACCTGCTGGAAAAATTAATTTGAGGACAGATTCCCAAGGGGGCAAAACTGGAAATAGATGATTGGATCAAGTCATGCAGAATTGTATGTGCCAAACTAAGGATTTAGATGAGTATTAGTACTCTGCCTTGTGAACTCTAGGCCCCTCGAGTTCCCCAAGCTCCCAGTTATGTTTCCCAGGAGATACTTGGACTCTATCTGTGTTTTGCCTCCTGGTGTTGTAACCTGGAAGCTTTTCCAGGTAGTAAGCAGCTACAATCATTTTGTTTTCCATGTCTCCTTTGTTTACCATCTCTCAGGGATCACTGTCCTTCATAGCCTGATATCCAATACATTGAGTTCTGTTGTTTAACAAAATTTAAAAAATTCATACATGCCATAATGCCTATTATAGCTAAGACTGACTTCCTTGCCCCCATTTAAAAGTGATAATAATAATAATGCTCGAAATATACCTGAGTTCACCTGTAAGGGCAGGCAATCTTTATTTTGAGAAAAACAGCATAATAGACCTTTTCATTATGCTAAGTAAAGCAGATAAATTGACAACTTCAATAAAATGAAGAAGGAAAAAGGCATTTGTGTTGCATCTTTAAATAAACTAATTTTAGAAAACAAACATCTTTCCTCTGTGTGGACCTCAGCAGGGCTGAGGGCCTGGACTCCAGGGTGGGAGTCATTTCCCAGCTCTGGATGTCAGTGACCGCTACAAAACCAGCAAACCAGGGGTTCAGAAGGAGGAGATTCAGAAAGTATCTTGGATTGTGAATTCTGGTCATAACTTAATTCCATTTACATTTTTTTTTCTTTTTATACATTTCAAATTACTCCTTTAACCTTGAAGCTTCAGAAACATTTAGTGAACTATCACAATCTAGTCTTATTTGGACTGATTGGAATTTAGGGAGAGGCCTGTGTCTAAATTTAGGTAAAGGGGTACAAAAGGAGTGATGGTAGCCTTGGGTAACCGGTGTCTGGTGAAAAGGTGTGACCAATAGGGAAGCTCTAAATAGTTGTCTGTGAGACAGGCAGCTGAGCAGACAAGGCAGCCCCCTTGTGTTTATGGAATGTTTAGTAATTTCCATGAGGATTTGCAGAAATATGTGAAGAGGAAAATCCAATAAAGTTGGATTTGCTGTGGTCCATTCTGATGGGGGCTTGCACTGTTTTTATTAAGATATTAAAGGGAAATATCTGGAGAACTACAGGTTTTATGTCTCCATTAACATAGCCTTCACATTATAAGTAATGTGGTTTAAATATAAATTCCATATTTAATCTATTGGTGGAAACATAATTAGGTATACTGTCTTTTTGCTCATAATTTTTTTCCAGGTCATCAGCTACTTTTCTTTATCCTACATTTCTGTACTTGTCTTAAAATTACCATCATCTGGATTTAGAAAGTTTTAGTAACAATAGAAACTTCTTAATATCCCTAAATTATTCATAGATCAGACTTTAAGTATGAAATCTTTATAAACTGAATATTTGTAGTTTTGGCTAATGCTGGACCTAAATTTGTTATTGTACATATCTGTAGAGTTTTAGAATTTAAATGAGATTCCCTCTACTTTATCATTATCTACATATATAAAAGCTTAAGCAACTGTTCGACTGTTTGACCGCTAGCTATGACGTGCACTGACTACCAGGGGGCAGATGCTCCGACTGGTAAGTTAGCTTGCTGTTGGGGTCTGGCCGATCCTGACTGGGCAAGATGGGCTGGACACACCCTGGAGCCCTCCCGCAGTCCGTCCACGGCCCTGATTGTGTACCGGTGCAAGGGACCCCACCAGTGCATGAATCCGTGCACCAGGCCTCTGGTCTATAAATATTTGTTGTAGCTCAGCCAGAAATGGCTTATTTTTGCCCTGTGAAAATGGAAGAAAATCTACAGAAATTTTTGTGTTATAGTATATAGGAAGAATGCCTTCCAGGATTATTATTTTTTTTTTTGGTGAAAAAATGAATAATTAAACTTTATTGCAATAGTATTAACATATCCAGTAACTCCAATGCAGTGTTTATATGTGATTTGCAATGTCTTCCAGCTAACAAAATCACTGGTGTTAAAACTAGTGATGGTTGTAGAAGGATGATATCTCTAATAAGCTTTGCATAATTTTTAAATGCCACTGTTGTTTTATGACTTTCAGAAAGGCATACTGGCAGTAAAATTTCTCTCCAGGGTGAAAATGCCTGTGACCTCTGTGCCTTCTAAATAATGTCTTTTATAAGAATAATTTATAATCGTTCCTACTTTGCAATCTCCCTGACACTGCTTAACCTACTTCAGTTTGCTTTCTGACACCTCCATTCCATGGAAGGAGCTCCCAACAATATCAGCCATAACAGACTAATTGCAAAATCTGTCACTCTATGTTTTTCATATTGGTCATCTCAACCATATCTGACACTGTTAAGTACTTTGTCCCTTTCTTAACTCTCTCCCCTTTAACTTCCATTAAACCATTATTCATTCTCTTTCTCTCTCTCTCTCTCTCTCTCTCTCTCTCTCTTTTATTTTTCTTCTATATGTTGGATAATTCCTCTTCAGTCTCTATCTAGCTCTTATAGATGTATACTCCATAAATATGTTCCCTTCTTATGTCTTAGTCCATTTGAGCTGCTATAACAAAATATGATAGACTAGGTAGTTTATAAACAACAGAAATGTATTTCTCGCAGTTCTGGAGGCTGATAGCCTGAGATCAGGGTGCCAGTATGGTCAAGTGAGGGCCCTCTTCTTTTCTGGTTTGCAGATTTCTCATTGGATCCTCACACGGTGGAAGAGGTTAGAGAGCAATCTGGAGTTTCTTTTAAAAAAGCACCAAGTTTCTTTTAAGCACCTCCCAAAGTCCCCACCTCCTAAAAACACTGTGCATTAGGATTTCAACATACCAGTTTTGGAGGGACACAAGCATTCAGACCACAGTGTACCCTACACCCCAAACTCCACCAAAATCTTTATGCTAATTATTTCCAAATCTGTATCCCTCATTCAGACATTTTTTCTATGAACTCCAGAGCAGACTACACAATATTGACATGTATGTTACTCTAGCATTACATGCTTAACATTATCAATATGGAATTTCTGAACCTATTCCAAAACCCTAATGGAGCCGCCCAATCTCCAAGTTAAAACATTAGAATTTATGTGTCTTAGCCTGGGGGCTGTAGAGAACAGATCTTGAGATAAAGACTAACCCATTAAGACTTTATTTAAGAAATACAATCCCAGGATAGTGAGGATGAGGACAAAAGGAATGTGAGGCAAGAAAAGATGTAAGCTATGTAATTATAATATACTAGAGGCCCAGTGTATGAAACACATGCATGGGTAGGGTTCCTAGTGGCTGCTGGCTGCCGGCTAAGGCTTCCCTTCCCCAGCTGCTGGCCTTGGCCAGGGCCTTCCTTTGTTCCACGCTGCCCCCTGGTGGTCAGCACACATCATAGCGAGTGATCCAACTCCCGGTTGGTCGAACACCTGAGGGGACATTTTTCATATTAGACTTTTATATATATAGATTACTATGCCAACTTTAAAACAAACCATAAAGGGATACAGAAAATCTTTAATAATTGTCTTATTTAGGTAGGTGAGACTTCTGTGACCATGTTGTGAGTTGAAACCATGCCTTAAAGTGTTTTACAGAAGAGAGACTGGAGGAGGAGTTTATCTGTCTGATTCTTTCCATAGTCTACATTTCCACTGCTCAATATTCACGCTATGAGAAACTTCCAGATTGATTCATCTAGAGTGACTCTTGGTGGCCCATCAGAAAGTCAGGATGCCTCACTGGGTAGAGCACCAACCCAGGGAAAGAGAAGTAGGTAATTGACAAAATCTAAGAAAGTTCACAAGGTCGGTGTCATCCCAATCCATTATCCTGAATTCATTCCGATATCCCAATCTCCACATCAGATTAGTTACCAAGTTCTGTAATTTCTACCTCATAAATATAGGTCAAGGTTTTTCCCTTTTTTTAAAACAATTTCCGGCTATGAGCATTTTTATCCAGGGCCACAGCAATAATTTATTAATTATTCTCCCTAACTTGGCCTTGCTTCCCTCCACTGCATCTTCTATCATGCTGTCAGAGTAATTTTTCTGAAGTGTAAATCTTGCTATTTCCTTCCAGTACATACAAGTCATTCAGTGGCTCTCCATTGACTCTAAAGTAAAATCCACGTCCTTAGCATGAACAGAGTTGAAAAATCCTAATAATATAGGCTCAGCTTAAGATTTTAGCCTCTTTTCTCAGCACTCATCAAACAATATCTTATTATTAGCCCATGATCATCTATTGTCAGGTTATCCAAATATGCAATGCTACCTTTTTTTAATTAATATATTTTATATTGTATTGCTAACCACCTCCTGTTCTTTACCTGGTGAGGCTTTGTTCAACTTTCTAAATTAGTTCAAGACGAATAGCCAATAACTTTATTTAGTCATTTATTTCCAACAAGTATTTATTGAAATACTCTTTTGTACCAGACATTATGTTCTGGTGATAGAGAAATTGACAAAGCAAGCAAACACCCATCTTCCTAGAATTCATATTCTAGTGGAGGGGATACACTATCAAGTAAACAGGTAAACTATATGAAACATCAGTTAGTGAGAACTGACCAGGAGAAAAAAATCAATCAGAGAAGAGCAATAACAACTTTTTGGGAGTTGCCATTGTAGATAGGATGGCCTGGGAAGATCTCATTAAAGAGGTTACTTTTGAGTAAAAACCCGAAGAAGGTCAGGAAGCATTCCATGAGACTATTTTAGGACAAAATAGATGAGGTACAAGGGATAGTAAGAGGAAAGGCCCTGAGGTATAAATATACCTGGAGTGTTTGAGGAACTGCAGGAAAATAAGAGAAGCTGGAACAGTTAATAAAGGGAGAGTAGTAATTAAAAAAATTAGGTTAAAAACATTATAAGAGGCCCTATCATATAGGGACGTGGAGAACATTATACAACTTTATGTCTTTTTTCTTTGAGTGAAAAGGAAGCCATTAAAGGATTTCGAAATGAAAAGCAGAGGACGGCTTGGACTGTTATGTTGCAAATAGATAATGAGGGGGCAGAGGCTGAAGTTAGGAGATTACTTAGTAGGCTATTATAACAATCCAGTGTGAAATGAAAGTGGCTTGTCCAGGATGGTAATGATGAAAGTGATAAGTAGTAGTTAAATTTCTGCATATTCTTTGAGGATGTAGCTGAGAATTGAGATGCAGAGTAAGAGAATTTGGCACAAGCCATTGAGATGGAAAGACAGAGAGATGGGGGAGTTTGGGAAGGACTCTGAAGGGCTCAGTTTGGGGTGTGTTAGGTTTGAAATGACAAGGAGTTACCCAAGTAGGGATGTCAACTATGCAGTTGGATCACTGCATCTAGACTTCAGGGAAAGTTCTTTGCTAGAGGTAAATATTTAGCAATTATCATCATGGGGATGGTAGTTAAGTCCAGGAGGTGCTGTGGCTTGTTATCTCACTCAAAATAAAAGCAAAAGTCCTATAATCACTGAGGTGAAAAGGTTATAAACAGAAAATAGAAAATGTTCAAAGGCAATTCAGGGACACTCTAAAATTGAAGGATATTGAAGAAACCAGAAAAAGAACTGAAGGAACTGCCAGTCAAGTAGAAAGAAAACCAAAAGATTGTAGTTTCCTAGGGTAGTGTCCAGAAATATATAATGGTTTAAATACAAAGACATTTATTTCTCCCTCACCTAACAGCTTAAGCTAGATGTTCATGGATGAGGGTGACTGTCTTTCAAACAGAGTATCAGATATTCATGTTTTCTCTAATTTAGGGCTGATTCCACCATCCCCTATGGCTTCACTATTGTTTGCATTTAACAGGTCAAAGGAGAAAAACTGTGGGAGGATGCATATCCATTTCTTAATTTATTTGACCTGGAAATGGTACTTATCACTTTGACTTTTGCTTCCATATCCTGTTACTCAGTCATATGGTCACACTTATCTATGTAAGTAAATCTTGCAAATGTGGCATAGACATGTGTATCATAAGAAGAAGAAATAGATTTTTAAAAAATGCATGAATAGCTAGCAGCCTGTGTCACACCAAATGAAGAAATGTTCTGCGCTGTGTCTCTCTGAATTTTAATTTCCCTTTACTTGCTGTTTTCCTCTTAATGGATTCATTGACAGAATTCATTTCTGTGTCCCTGATGGCATTCATATTGACTGGGCACTTAGATGTTAAAAAAACGTTGTTGAATAAAAAGACAAAAACATTAAAGTTGTAAGATGTTTTATAGTTTACAAAAGAAACTGAATAGTTTAGATATGATCCCCATTTTTTTTTGATGAGTAACATGAGGCTCAGAGAGGTTAAGTATCTTGCTAAAAAACACATAGTTAGTAAGGAATGGACTTGGTTCTTGAACTCAGGTTCATTCTTCTCCATTTTGATTCACTTGCAGAAAACCTAAAGCAAAAATGAAATATTTAAATAGCTAACTCTGATGTGTAATTTACTGAGAGTTTTTTCTCTAACCCCTGTTTCAGTATTGATCTTGGATTATGACACAGACAATGAGCTATTTTGGTTCTCTAATGACATTAGGTTGGGTGGAGAGTCTGGCCATTAAAATTTAAAATTACTGAGGCAAGCTGGAAAAGAAAACAAATGAAATTCAGCAGGGACAATTCAATTACAGGACTCCAGGGTAGAAGGAGGAAGAATATAAATATAGAAATCATCTTAAAACAGAGCAGAGTGCAAGGCCTAATAAAAAAAAAAAGCTTTATGTGAAGTGTCAGGAAAATCAGTGGAGAAAAACTAAATGTTACCTTGCTTTGGGTCAAGGCTACCCCACTATGCTATGGGAAGGGTCCACATTCTGATCGCAGCCTGTGGGCCAGGCGTGCCTTTCACATGGAATTTGCAGGGACTGTTTCAGGGATCAGGAAAATTTTAAGATGGCCCTTGAGGTAAGAATAGTATTTTTCAAGGCAAAGAGAATTTATCAGTTATGACGTTTTTATTTCTAAGTGATAGACAACCTATGTCAGGATGATTTAAGCCATAAAACAAAAGAATTTGTTCATGTAATTAAAACGTCTTAAAGGAAAAGCCTGATCAGAGTCTCAAACCAGACTCTTCATTATAGTTTGGCTCTTTGTGGATCAAATTTGGCTGCAGGTCAGCAGCCTCTGTTTGTGGTAGCACAGTCATTGCAGCAGTTTCTACACTCAAACCCTCAACCCTCAGAGTGCAGAGTGGACTGGAGCACATGCCCTGGCATTCCTGGCGGAAGTCCTGGGATTCACTCTGGTTGGCCTGGCCTGGTCACATGCTTGACTCCTAGACCTCAGGGAAGAACCAGGTCTCCCGAACCAGGTGTTACCCAAAAGGAAATTAGCATCTTTGAAAAACAGGAAGAGACGCTGCAAAGAGTCCAGAGCAAAAGGCAAACTAATTTCAGGCATAAAACATGATGTTAGGAAAAAAAATGTATCAGGGCAAGATTAAGGTGTGTTTTGTTTATAATTCTGTTGGGTGCCTAGAATAATAATTGGAAGATAGTGTTCAATATATTTTTATTAAATAAGTGAATGAATGAGTGAATCAATGAATCAATAAAAGCATGTTCCAGGGAGGCTGAGCATATGATGTACATATAGGAAAATTGTAAAGTACTCAGTGTATCGATGGCAGACAAGCAAAATCAAAATAGAATAAACCAAAGAAGGCAACTCTCATTGTTAACTATTGTCGGTACGGTTTTGCTACTGACCAGCTATTACCCACCGAGCCAGCTGCTCCTCATCACACTGCCTGCTCTTGGATGACTTCCTGCTGCTCAGGCTCCGCCTGTAGGAACACACACACTGCTTTTGACCATAGCCTAAGCCAGCTATCAACATGAAGGTATGTCCTCTGCAAAATTAATCGTAGACTGCGCTCCAAGAGAGAGAAAAAGGAATGGGTTTGTGTGGGCTGCTATTGGAGACTGTCTGCACGGCTGCTTCCCCGCCCCATTAGTGTGGGTAATTGGGCAGAGAGCACACACAAATGCAAAACGGGGAATCACTGGCTCTGGGCAAGTACAGTGTCAGGGACCTAGGAGGTATGGCTGATCACTAGCTGAATTAGTCAGAGGTGCTTTCTGTTGTTAACAGCAAATCTAACAAAATCCTGCTCCAAACTCGACCAGTAACTGTAAGGGATGAGGTTTATTTATACAATAATGAGAATGGTATAACACAAATATCCAAATATAAAAGCTGACTTTCAAAATAGCCAACTTGCTCATATTTGATGTGTCTGTCTGTTCAAATCTTGTGACCCCTTTTTAAATAGTGTGTTGTTTTCCTTATTATTGAGTTTTGAGAGTTCTTTACATAGTCTAGAAAAAAGTCCTTTATCAGATATGAGTACTGTAAACACTTTCTCCCTATATGCGGCTTATTTTTCATTTTCTCAATATCAATAGAAGTTTTCAATTTTGAAGAAATCCAATTAACCAGCCCTTTCTCATGTAGTTTATGATTTTTGTGTCCTAAAGAAATTGTTGCCTAACCACACGTCACAGTGATTTCTCCTGTGTTTTCTTCTAGACTCTATTCTGTTTGGTTGGATCTTTGTTTGTACTTTCATCAGTGCTACAATTTCTTAATTAGTGTAGCATCAAACTAAGTCTGTAAATAATATAGTATGGATTCTCCAATATATCTCTTCTCTTTCAAACTTGTTTTAGCCATGCTAAATTATTTTTTATTTTCTAATAAATTTTAGGATCAGTTTCTTAATTTCTATAGAAAAAAAAGTCCCCATTTAGATTTTGATTGATTTTGCATTGAGTCTGTAGCTAAGTTTCGAGAAAATTGACATCTGAAAAATATTGACTCTCGCAAACCATGAATACAACGTAGTTCTGCATTTTTTATGTCTTCTCAGATTTCTCTCCTTAGTGTCTTCTAGGTTATAACATACAGCACTTGCACATGTTTTAATTTATACCTAAGTATTTAATGTTTTTGATGCTACTGAAAATTATACTTGCTAAAACTTTTATTTCCAACTGTCCATTGCTAATTCATAGAAATAAAGTGATTTCTGTATATAAAGTGTGTCTTGCAACCTTGCTAAATATTAGCTCTCTTGGGACTTTGTTGTTGTGCTGGTTGCCCATAGCGCCCTCTTAGCTTTAGGCGTCCCTGTGGGCCTGCACCTCAGAATCTCTCAGATTGCGTTCCCTCTCCTAGGGGCACTTCTGATACTCTAGTTACTCCATGCTGTGAGCCTGTCCAGAGGACGGAATGTTGTTCTCCATTGTCCTGCTTCATCCTCAGTCTTAGGCAGCCTCTGTCCCCTAATCTTGAGAGTGGAACTTTCTCAGTGACCCTACCCTTCCTTGCAGGTCTGGGTCCAGTACAATTGTCTGCCTCTTATCCACAGACAAAGGGGATTTTTTTTTCTGTTTCCTTTCTCCAGCCACAGTGAGTCTTCCCATGTATGCTATGGGTGACAGCTTTTGCTGCTTTTCCCCAAGTTGCTCAATGCTTTTGCCCCTAAAGAAAAAAAAGTTCCAGTCCAGGCTTCGTGCCTTCTTCACAGCAGTGTTTACTCTTCTTCCTCAGGCAGCACCACCAGGGAGGCTTCCCCCACCCCCAGGTTTTGTTTTTTTCCAGCACCCTGCCAGGTCTAGAGAGAAGAGCTTGCAAGTTGCTGTTGCTGTGAACTTTCCTAGTGTCTTTGGTTACCAGGGTTCTATGATCTCCCATTGGTTTACTCTTGATCTTTAGAAATTCACAAATATTTTAGCTGAAAGCTTCCTACCTGCTTGCAAGGAAACCCTGTCTTTTCCCTGGACCTCAGCTCTGGATAAGCCAGTGCTGGGCCCTCCTCACTTCAGGGTGGGTTGTCTTCCCTTAACTTTCCAGGCTGCTTGTTTGCTCTGTGACATTCAGTCTCTGATGGGTTCAAGAAAAGGAGGTTTGTAGAATTTCCATGTTTCTTCTTCCTGATAGAGTGAGAGTAGTTTTCCACTTTTTCACAGGGACTCTTAGTCTAATCCATATTTTGGGGGGTCTTTCTATCAGTATTATGGGCAGTTAACTTGAGTTTTAGTTCTTAGTGACTGGAACATAATAATGGAGAGACTGTCATTTTAATATGAGTAATTGATATTTTTCCTTCTTACACTGTAGTATGTGAAGCATATTCATACTCATTTCTCTCCCACCTCCATAAGATTGACAATCCTGAGTCCCTCCTATGCAGGAATTCTCTGGAGCTGCAATTTTTATTTGGGTAGACTACTGTGCTCTACCTACTCATCAACTAGAGTTACATGATATTACATCCCTTATGTAATAAAATGGTGGGAAAGTATTCTATTCTATTCTCTCTCTCTTTCTAAATATTATTTCTTCTATCTGTTGGCTAAGGAAGTCTCTATTATGTTCTCTTATAAAAGATTTATCTTAATATGTCTTTTGAGTATAGCTCATTTCCTACAAGTTATTACTTCTCTTGACTCAGCTTCATTTTGAAAGGCACTCCCTACCTAAGTTCCAGAGAACTTCTTTCAAATTTCTGACAAATTGTGATTCCTGTCTTTTATGAGCTCTCAGATCTCTTTATGGGTGAAAAATACTGTTATCTATTTCACAATCATGTTCATGTATCTTCCTTCTTTTGTTTCATGTTCTAAGTTTTTGATGATAATATCAGGTGGGTGCTTGTCAGGATTGACATTTGTTCTCTACGCCAATCTGTCTCAACTTCTCTTGCTTTACAATAACTTTGTTCAAAATGCTATTTCTGTGTAATTAAGACTATTCTACTTTTATTTATTTTTCATCAGCTTGAACCACTTTTCCAGCCTTATTTTCCACTTATGATGTGGTAAAAAGAACTGTGAGACAGGAGACTGCATTGTAGTCTGTGTGTGGCCACTCTCCAGTGGTGGCTTTTTTCCCTCTGGAGTTGATTAATGTATGTTGTTTGGATATTTTCATGTTAGAAAATTATCCTTGATTACCAATTCCATTATATGCTCAGATTAAAAAAACAATCTGTTTATTTTTAAAGGAAAACAAACATATTTAAATGTTTCAGCAATTCTCAGTACAAAGCTGCTAGTATTCTTAAGATGTTATTTCAGACTTTTATTTACTAGCAGGGGGATGATGTGATGTGATTGGATTTCCCAGTATTTTTTTTTAAAAAATTGAAAAACATATTAATAAGTTAAATTAATTTCATACCTCAGTACTTTTTTAAAAAAAACATATTTTATTGATTTTTCAGAGAGAGAAAGGGAGAGGGATAGAGAGCTAGAAACATCGATGAGAGAGAAACATCAACCAGCTACTTCCTGCACACTCCCCACTGGGGATGTGCCCACAACCAAGGTACATGCCCTAGGCTGGAATCGAACCTGGGACCCTTGAGTCTGCAGGCCGATGCTCTAGCCACTGAGCCAAACCGGTTAGGGCCCTCAATACTTTTTATTAGGAATCTTAGGCCTATAGAAAGAGAAGTGTTTTAGAGACATTTTTTTAAAAATACATTTTTATTGATTTTAGAGAGGAAGGGAGAGGGATAGAGAGATAGAAACATCAATGATGAATCATTGATCGGCTGCCTCCTGCACACCCCCTGCTGGGGATCGAGTCCGCAGCGTAGGCATATGCCCTTGGCCAGAATCAAACCTGGGACCTTTCAGTCCGCAGGCCGAAGCTCTTATCCACTGAGCCAAACCAGCTAGGGCTAGAGACATTTTTTCATAGCCTTTATTGTCCTTTTTATTCCCTCCTGCTTACATTTCTTGTCCCTGTCTCACTCCTCCATTTTTTTTTTTTTAGAATTAGTAGACGTTATTTTTTAGAGCAATGTTAGAAAATTGATCAGAAAGTAGAGTTCTCATATTCTCCCTGACTACCTTAAAATAACAGCATTCACTAATGTTATACATTTATTCAATTGATGAGCCAATATTTATATATTATTATGAAGAAAAGCTGTAGTTTATATTAGGGTTCACTCTTGGTGTTGTACATTCTATGGGTTTGGGTGAATGTATAATGGCATGTATTCACCATTGCAGTATCAAACAGAAGGTTTTACTGCTCTAAAAATCTGCTGTGCTCTACCTCTTCATCCTTCCCCCCATCCTCCTGAGCCCTGGGCACCTGTTGAACTTTTTACTGTTATTATAGTTTTGCTCTTCCAGAATGTCTATAGTTGGAATTATACAGAATATAGCCTTTTCAAATTGGCTTCTTTCACTGGGCACTATTTTAAGATTCAAAGTGGTTTTTCCAATAGTCACTAAGATCTTCCCCCTACCATATTACAGCTGATCAGGTCAAAGAGCACATGACCCAAGGTGGACATCCATCACATTGTCCACTGAATTGACTAGTGGACCTTAAGGGACCTGATGTTAGAGGTCTCTGTGATAGCCATAACCTGTAAGAGGTAATGTCCAACCAATCAAAACGTCCCCTTTGGGAGAAATTTGAAATATTCAGGAAAATAGTTTGTTGGTTTAAAGTTCTGCTGTAAAGACAAATGGATGTACGTTGCCAAAGATGACTAAGTTGCTAGACTTTGTAGAAAGAAGTGACCGCAGATGAGAGGAGGCAATTAAACTGGAAGATACTTGTGCCAAAGATAGCCTTCAGCAGATTTACAACCTTGTCTGGAGCTGCCCAGGACTAAGGCTTTAGTGACAGAAGCCTCACTGAAACACAGTGAAGGACAGTGGATGGAAAGGACCACGCTAAAACCTGAAGTCTGATATCCATTTGGCAGCACTCTGGTAAATTTCTTCTTTAATTCCTATGTGCATTCATCTGCATTCCATCTTTTCTCTTGCTTTCTTAAAAGTTAGCCTGCCAGCCCTTCCTGAAGGGTGTACAAACAAGAATTGCTGATGCCAATGATTACTTAAGAATATTAAGAGAATATGAGAGTTAAATCAAAGAGAAAAACAGTAAAAGTGAGGCTATTTCTGCCAAAAAAGATGCTTTACTATCATAATATGACACTACTTTCTGGAAAATTACCTCAATTTTATTTTCCACTATTTCTGTGGGAAAAAAATATATTTTAAGATGTTTTTAAATTGATTTATAGAGAGACGTTGCCTCCTGCACACTCTCTACTGGGGGATCCAGCCTGCAACCCAGGCATGTGCCCTGATGGGGAATCAAACCAGCAACCTTTTGGTGCACAGGACAATGCCCAACCAACTGAGCCACACTAGCCAGGGCTATTTTGATATATTTTCTCCAAGGTATGCTGTTTACTATTTCTACTTCCCCCCGTAACCCCATGGGACTCAGTTCTCCCAAATAATTTTTGGTAGGTAAATATAATTAGACATTCATATGTATGTACCTTTATAGATGGAACTGACACATCTATAATAATAAAAGGGCAATATGCCAATTAGACCGGACTTCCTTCCTGACGAAGCCTGGGGCCGGAGGGAAGCCAGCCTGGGTCCCAGGAGCCTGCAGGCGGCCTGAGGGAAGCCACTCCGGGTCCCTGGTGCCTGCTGGCAGCCAGAGGAGGGAAGCAGCCCGGGTCCCGGGTGCCTGCGGGCAGTTGGAGGAGGGAAGCCAGGGTCCCGGGTGCCAGAGGGAAGCCGGTGCTGGCAGCTGGGGGAAGGAGAGCCTACTCTTGCATGAATTTTCATGCATCGGGCCTCTAGTTTTTAATAATCGAATATAAAGAATATTATAAAGGGAGAAGGAATAAGAAGGCTGCTGGTGATGATGATAAAAGCTAGTATTTCCTAATCCCTTACTCCTGACACTGGGATCAGTGTGCACATTCATTTTTTTCATTTAATCTTCTGACAAATGTATGTAAACCTGAAGCAAAGACAGAGTAAGATGTACTAATTAGGCAATGATTTCAAGATGGAACAAAAAAAGAATTTTACTGTGATGCCAAAGAGCAATGGCAACCAATGAGAAGGGCCAGACCCGATTGGCAGAGGAGTGTGTGCATAAGAGAAGGGTGTATGGTAAGTCTATCATTCTACAGATGCCTCCTTGTGGGCCCCCCAAGGAAGCTGAAAAGTGATGCCCCAATTAAATAGGACTTACTCTCTAGACAGCCAGGAGAGCAGCTTTCTACTAGCTATTTTTATGGCTACAAATAAAGTGCATCATCTTCATTGCACCCTCCACCACCCCTAATCTATGTCTCTACCAATTATCATAAATGCCAAAATCTCAGGCTAACTGAATTCAGTTGCTCTATGCCTAAGTTCTCTCTCACATATTCCAAATTTCCATATATTTGAATATGTTCCAAATATATGGTGACAGAAGATTATTTGACTTTGGGTGGTGGGCACACAATGCAATAAACAGATAACATATGATAGAAATGTACACTTGAAACCTATATGATTTTATTAACCAGTCAACCCAATACATTTATTAAAAAATAGTAACAACATGACTAATGCTGTCTTCATTTTCCTAGACTTCTTTCTTAATCCTGGTGAAACAATTTCAGCTTTAAACACAAAATTAAAGGAAGTATACATAGCAAAGAATTAGGCCACTGCAAGTGCTCTATATGAACAGCCTGCAAGGAGTTCATGGAATTCCAATAATTAAATGCAGCTATGGTAGTCCTTCAGAGAAGATGCTGGAGGGAACAATTTGTCTTTTGTGAAAAATCAGCTCATAAGAAAAATATTTTCACATTTTTATTAATATCAAAAATAGTAGTCGGATATTAGAAGACTTCTTCCATATTTTGAATATGCTTGCTCTTACATATTTATGCATGATTTCATAGCTCATGCTGCTTATAATTCCAACCCCCTGTGTTGAAATCACTTGTGTCCTTAACTGAGGAGGCCAATGCAATGTTATTTTATGGGAAATCTTTGCAAGTAACCACATCTCAGGGTAATTTCAAGTGATAATGTTAAATGAGGTACAAATTACAGAGAAATGCAGTTTAAAGATGTTGCCTAATGAATAGGAAAAAAAATATGTGAAGCCTCAACAGATTAAAAATTTAGATTCAAAGATGAAATTTGGAACACTTTTTCATGTTGCATCAGAGCAAGAATAAAACAGCTCCTACTCCCCAGAAGCCCATGGTTTTGGAGGAGCAATCAAAGTGATTCTGGAAGAGCTTAAGGGCAGAACCCATGGCCTCCTTGTAGTTTGTACCTCATTCCTGAATATTATGTGGGAAAGAAATGGCTGCTAGGAAAAAAAAAGTTTCGGCTTACTGGTGTGATAAAATTCACCCAGGCCACATTAGTCCTTTTTACCTAGTCATTCCAATGGCAAAAAACCCCACACAGCCCTGACCTGTTTGGCGCAGTGGATAGAGCGTCTGCCTGCGGACTGAAGGGTCCCAGGTTCGATTCCGGTCAAGGGCATGTACCTTGGCTGCGGGCGCATCCCCGGTGCGGGGTGTGCAGGAGGCAGCTGATTGATGTTCCTCTCTCATCGATGTTTCTAACTCTCTATTCTTCTCCCTTTCTCTCTGTAAAAAATCAATAAAATATATTTTTAAAAAAACACAAAAAAAACCCACACAGTAAATATCTCTCTCTCTCTCTCTCTCTCTCTCTCTCTCTCTCTCTCTCTCTCACACACACACACACACACACACACACACAACTAGTGGCACCACAAAGAAGGAATTTTACATTTAAAAAGATGATCCTCATGTATTTCAGTATACTGATTCTGACCATTTAGAAATAAATTCTATTTTCTAATATTTCCACTCTCAAGACATCTCTTAAAACGTGCAATGTTGCATTGGACTTATTAAATAGTACCAATATTTATGAGGATAATTCAAAATATAGGGCTTCTTTGTGAAATTTTCTTAGCAAGAGAGCTAAATTTATACCAATACAATGCATTTTCTTGTATAATAATGCAAGTTACATAGAAGAGTTAACAAAGGAAGTCTGGCAATAGTTATTTTAGAATGTTTGCCAAATAGACATACATAAAAGTCCGAGAGGTTGACCTTCCTGGGAGAGCTTAGCAACTCCCTGGCAAGTATCTTTGCCACCCGTCACTCAGTTACTGAGGTATTGATTCTGAGTTAGTTCTTCAAGCTCCACCCTGTCAGAGATGTTTGTCTTTATTATCTGTTTCATCTGGCAGCTATTTGGCATGACTGCAGTTCTATTTCTAACAGCTGGATTTTAGAATTACAGAGCCTTAGGATTAGAAGGCATTTTGCAGACCACTGACTACTGTCCATCATTAATTGGTTAACTGAGACCCTTTTGTAGGATGTGGAACCTCCTGCCACCCAGCCTCTGCTACACATTTTCTGGGGTTAGGGTCTCACAGCTCACAACTCCATTGTTGGGGAAGCTTTAGTTGTTAGGAAGTCATTTTTTAGAACCAAAACAAGTCTTTTGAGGGCTATCAGTGACCATTTAAATGGTCTGGCAGGGTCAGCCTGCTTATCTAGTAGCTTGTTGAATGTTCAGTTGACAAACATTAAATGGAAAGTCAGAGTAGAGTGGCCTTCCCATCTTCTACATCATCGTGTTTTCATTGTGTGGGAAAATAGATTTAGAGGTCAGCTTGTTTACTTTCATTCTGTGGTGTCTTGTTAAAACTTCTTCCAGATTCCTCCACCTTCAGTGGTTCTCAACCTGTGGGTCGCGACCCCTTTGGCAGTCGAACGACCCTTTCACAGGGATCGCCTAAGACCATCCTGCATATCAAACATTTACATTACGATTCATAACAGTAGCAAAATTACAGTTATGAAGTAGCAACGAAAGTAATTTTATGGTTGGGGGTAAAAACATGAGGAACTGTTTTAAAGGGCCAGAAGGTTGAGAACCACTGACCTAGATGCACATTCCAGGTTCACAAGGACACACACACACACACACACACACACACAGATAAAATGGCACCCACTTGTCCTAGTATTACGGATTTTTTTCTCTTAACCCCAATTTTATCCCTTGATGAAGTGGTTGAACCCTATGAAGGACTCTCTTACCTGTAGAAGGCAATCAACCTTCCACTGCTGTCTATATTCATGTGTATATTCTTATGAGGGAAATTAAAGCTACCTTTAGAAATTTAGAAGAAAGATTTTCTTTCCTAAAATTTGGAAATTAATCTGCTGGGGCAGGGGATAGGGATTGGCGGTGGTAGCAGTTCTTAATTTCTAAGCAACACATCTGCCAAGATAAGGGCAAACAACAGTAAAAAAAAAAAAAAAATCCAAAACAGACTATAGCCTAAGCAAGACCATTTCTTTAGCCTGGTTACCTTTGACCTTTTCTGCCTTTTGTGGCTGTGATCCTACAACTCTACCAGATGTTAGTACCTTTGGGGCTTTCATATAAGATAGCAAATATATCATAATGATAGGCAAAGAAAATTACTTAGAGAGGCACTGAAAAGTAATGAATCAGTTTTTGGCACACATTCTTTTGGTCATGCTCAAGTAATTCATTTGAGTTCCTAGCCTCACAGCTGAACCTTGTTAGGTAATTTTTGAATTGAGTTACCAATGAATATTATCAACTGATAAGGGCTTTATTGGAACCTTTCCCATAACAATATTCAATAGAAGTCCATTGGATTTTCAGTTTCCTTTTTGAAGCTAGAGTAAGGTAATTTTCATGTTGTTTGCTAGAACAATTCAATTTGAATGAGTAATGAATAGTTATCCTTAGAAAACACAAAGAGGACACGTCTTTAGTATTAAGTTCCGAGAACCCAATACCTGTGTCTTAAACCTGGCTCACCTTTAGCATTTTGGTGTGTAACCTTGGACAAGCCATTTTATTTTTATTTTATTTTTGATAAGGTATTTTAAATTTAATGCAATCCAAGCTATTTATAAATTGTAGATAATTTCATAAGCATATGAATTACCCAAGTGATCTATATGAGACTAAGGTCTATAAAAACCAAAGAAATATAAGACATTAACCTTGAAGTTTTGGGAATGTATACTACAAGTGAGGGCTTCAACAAAGTGGCACTATTTCTTGGCTCTTATAGTGAAAATCTGTCATTTTCTTTATATTTTCAGCCATTCAGTTACCTCCTTCATTTGATAAACTCTCTTCCGTGTAAGTCTTGTTAGGAAGTAAAGCCTAGCCCTGGCTGAGTAGCTCAGTTGGTTAGAGCATCGTCCTGCTATGGCAAGGTTGTGGGTTTGATCCCTAGAACTTGAAAAGAAGAAAGATACAATCAATATGGATAATTATAAAGCAAAAAGCAAAATCTCACTTCATCTCATCAGTCCCTCTCATTAAGGGGAAGGACTGTTGATATTAGTTGTGTGGGGGCATACTTTCTGGAGGAACAAATCACATACTTTTGTGGCATGAGGTGACAAGTGTACCCACTTACACAGAAGCTTCCCACAGTCAGCTGCCTCTGTTCAAAATTCAGGAAAGGGGACTTAGAAGAACAATGTGATGAGTGTGTCTCTTTGGATGTGTTGTGCGTTTTCCTAGAATTAATTCGCCAGAGTCTCAATGTGAGATGTTGCCTTACGCACAGGTGAGTTCAGTGAGCAGTTTCTACCTTTCATTCTATTTGTTTTCACAGTATGTGACTCCAGCCATGAGGAACAAAGCTGTTGCCTGCAGATAAAATGCCACATAAACAAGTTGACAAGGGTAGAAAACATATGGCAAAGTGTGCACATGTTGCTAAATGTAAATACCATTTGAAACCATCTTTTTAAGTATTGCACACTTGGCTGTGATGATGTAAAACTAAAATATCTAGGTATTCCATTAAACAGTCAGTCAAAAAAGAAAAAAGCAGCAGATTCAGTATATTTGTATATATGTGAGGTTGGGGTCAGGGATAGGGAACAAAACTTTTTAATGATATAGACAAAAGTCATAGTTGAATGATATTTTTACCTTTCAGTCAAGTATTCATTATAACAGAATTATAGACATGTAGGAATAAAAAAACAACAACCCAAAACAATAACATGAGTTCAAAGTATAATTTACTTCCTTTTTTAAAAATTTGCTTTATTATTGGTATAGCATTTTATTTAGGTCTTTCTTTAATATTAACTTAATATTATTGAGATTACTAGTAGACTTTATGCAAGGTTGGGTTTTGGATGCTGAAAATACAGAGCAAAGAAGCCCAGCAAGGTTCTTCTCTCCACTGCTAACATTTCTCAAGGGTACAGGCTCAATAACTTAAAAATATATCTCTAACATTTAAAGAAAAATGATAAAGGCAAAGGGTACTGTATTTTTCCATGTATAAGATGCCCCCCACTTCTCCAACCCAAAATTAAGACATCAATATTTTAAACATTTTGCTGGTTTTCATCTTAAGGCCTTCATCTTCTTTTGGCATCTCAAGGAGTTGGTCTTTCTGTTTTCTCCACTGTCTGATCATACACTCAGTGGGAGGAGGTCCAAATTCTCTCTCTGCAGCTCTATTTCCATGCTCTTTTGCATAGCTTATTACATTCAGTTTGAATTTTGCAGAGTAAAACAATCACTTACTGGTATTTATCTTTTTATCTTTTTCCCCACAACTTTATGGGCTCAGAACGCTCTGGTCCCTGTTGCATATGTGCATTCTTCACCTCCACCTCCAATTAAGGCATCAACTGAAGTCAGTAACAATAAGGCTTGTGATTGGAGGAAGCCTGTTTGACAAGGTATGGGCAGTTACACAGCACCCGTGGGGCTCCCGCCTCGGCTGACTTCCATGTATAAGACACCCTCGATTTTCAGTCTAATGGTTTTAGAAAAAAATAACATCTTATACACAGAACAATACAGTAATTATGTTTTTATACCCCCTCTCCTTCAGATAAAACACAGTCTTGTTCCATACAATTTATTGGATGGTCTAAACATCATGGACTTTATTTTTATCAAACTGCTAATATTTAGATGCTTGATGAAGGGGAATGTTTTGTTCTTTCACTCTCTCTTCACCACCTTATTCCTGCTGGGTTCCTTTCAAGACTAGATCAGCAGAATGAAGGTTTAGAAGGAAATAGGCAAATGTGATTCTCAGTCTCCAAGTTCCCATCTAGCCTTGAATCTTGGGGACACAAATCTGGTTCTTCTAAGAACTCTCTCACCCTGCTTCACTCCTGTGGTTGGTCACCTGGGGTTGAGCCTTGAGTCTAAAGCTCCCAGACCTTCTAGCCTGGAGGGAAAATGGCCACCTCTCCTTTTGTAGCCTACCTCTAGCAGTGTTCCTCTTCAGGTGGAAACAGGACTGTGTTTTATCTGAAGGAGAAGGGAGGATAAAAACATAATTATCCTTTGTCTTTATCATTTTTCTTTAAAGAATTCAATTTCAAATCCCTAGTCTTCTCTTAAATAGCTTGGGTGGGGTGGGGTCCAATTATCCTGTCATTTAGTCAGTCCTATAAGAATGTATCTAGTATCTCTCTTTAGGATGTCCTTGGTGTTTATAAATCTTGTCCTTGTGGCTTTTGTAAAGGTTTCTAGACAACAGAATAAATCCTATGTAATACCTGTTACTTACAATATAATTACAGGTTATAATAAATGCTAAGTGAAAAAATGAAGCCAGATAAGGGAAGAGAAAGTAACTATCTTTCTCAAGGCAAAGAGTGAGGGGGATAATGCTCTCCAGCATGAACTCACTCATTTGTGGAATGCGATGATCAACATAAATGGATGAACAAAAACAGATTCAGAAACAGAGAAGCATAGATCAGACCATCAAACCTCAGAGGGAAGGTAGAGGAGGGTGGGGGTTAGGGGGAGAGATCAACCAAAGGACTTGTATGTATGCATATAAGCCTAACCAATGGACACAGACACCAGGGAGGTGAGGGCATGAGTGGGCGGTGGGGGGTGGGGAGGCAATGGGGGGATAAGGACATATATGTAATACCTTAATCAATAAAGAAAAAAAAGAGTGTGTGGGGGGGAAATTCTCTTCTCTTTTTTCCAGCTCCTGGCCTCCTGCCAGGACTTGCCATAAGTCAAATCCAGTCAGCCTGAGAAATGCAGCCTTGGGGGGGTAGGAGGTGGGGGTTGTGGTGAGTAAGCGGTGGTGGTGGTGGGGGAGGGGGTGGTCTCCTAAGGTACAGAGCAGAGCCAGAGAGAGTACAGATCTGAGGGCTCAGGACCAATGTGCAGGTCATCTCCTCTAGCTCCACTCCTATCTAAACTTAGCTTGGAGCCTCCCCAAAGAGATTGATTTTTAATTGTTTAATTGCTTTAGGTTCCAAGAAATTTCCATTTTGGGGTCAGTATAAAATATGACTCCAGAGTGATGGAGTTTCAGCTCATAGCTTCGTTAAGTATTAGGAGAGTTGTTTTCTTCAGTGAGCTTTGTAAGAGGATCCTTCAAACAGGAGCCCATACTTTGGGGAACAGAAGAGAACATACAGCCACCTCTTGTAATCCCTGTGTGTTTGTAAAACTGTGTGTTTCAAGTTTTCCCTGGCATTTATTTATGAAAAGTTGTTTTTAAAATATAAAAGCAGATTTTACTTTTTTTCACTCTAACACACTTTGATTTATAAACAAGATGCATATACTTAAATATCAGATGGGTCTCTATACATACATTCAAGATAAGAATCTATTCTATAATAATAAAAGCATAATATTGTGGCAGCCAGAAGGAAGCCTAGGTCCCAGGTGCCAGAGAGAAGCCGGTGCCAGCAGCCGGGGGGAAGGAAGGCCTACTCTTGTACTAATTTCGTGCATCAGGCCTCAAGTAACATTATAAAGTAGAAAACAAAAACTGGAATTTTAATTATTAAAATGGGTTTTATTTTATTATAACTCAATTCTTTTGGAATAAAACATAGATTTGATTATTTATACATAACTCAAGTTATAATTACAATTTTATAATCCCACATTCATTAATAGGGCATCATTTTGTATTCTGTTTTTCTATACCACAAAGCATTGCTCATATCAAATATTTTCATAACATAGATTAAATTGTTCTTTTTGTATGGTAAAACCAGTTTATAAAACTTTATGATCTTTGAAAAAGCACAATCACTTCTAAGTCATTCTAATCAGATTAAAATTGATCCTCACTATTATTTCAATCATCAGAGGAAAAGATGTCAAACTGTCATCAATTTTCCAATCCTATTTAAACTCCTCATTGGACATATGTCCAACCATTTTACCTTACATATTTAGACCTTTTTTTATTTGTTCTACTACCTGGGAAGAACACATTTTTTATTTGTTTTTTTATTTGTACTTCAGTTTTCTCTGCATTTTTCTCTTATATCTCAGTTTCTTTCATCTTTAATTAAAAGTGTATGTTAAAATTCAACTCATGCAGCTTACATATTCAAATCCCACTCCCCCTTCCCACCTGAAAGGAAAGGAAAACCAAAATGAAGATGCTCATTTTGTCAGTTAAATACTTAAGAAACTATATTCTGGGTTCAGCTTTAGCTGTAGGAATACAAAACAACACAGTTTCAATGCTCAAGGAGTTCACAACAATTTAAAAAAGAAGAAGAAAAGTAGGGCATCTTGTTTGCTTGAAATGTAAACTTCAGGGTCCAGAATTACAATTATCCCCATTAATCATAGGTCTGCTTTTCAAATTTGTCTCACCAGTGAATCCATTTTTAGTTGTCCCTATACTGGCTGGATTAGTTGTAGAGCACAGAAGTGTTATAAAGCAATAATTAGGTGACAGTGAATCTTTATCTTACTTTTTATTTGTGTTATGGCCTTGTTTGAACAAGTATATATATTTTTTATTGATGAGAGAGAGGGAGGGGGAGAGATATTTTTGTTGTCCCACTTATTTATGCATTCATTGGTTGATTCTTGTTGAACAAGTATATTGACTTAAGTTTCTTCTAGATATTTTAATGGGTCTCACATGATGAATAACTCTCACAGATAAAAAGCGCTATGGGCTTTCTTATCGATCATCATCTAAATTAAAATCTGAAGACAGAATTTATTGAAAGTTTTGAGTGGCTGTCTAATCTTGGTTTCAGGTTTACAAACAATTTTCACTTAAAGGTTTATAATAATGTTTATCATGTACAGAGCCTGCAAATATGTGGTTGAGCATATGAGAGTTCTCTTTTAATAACCATTGGCCTATTGTACTTGTGAAAATACTTTAGAACATTAGTTCAAGAGCTTCTAAACAAACTATGGACCCTCTCTTCAGAAAAATTGACATCTGAAAAGCACTTATTTTGGGTGTTTATGATACCCAACTATATATATAATCTATATATATATAAAAGCCTAATATGCAAAGTGTCTCCTCGGGAGTTCAACCAAGCGGGAGTTCAATCACTCGCTATGATGTGTGCTGAGCACCAGGGCGCAGCGCAGGATGAAGGTAGGCCCAGGTTGGCAGCCAGGGAAGGGAGGCCCCTGCTGGCAGCTGGCAGCCGCTAGGGACCCTACCCATGCACGAATTTCGTGCACTGGGCCTCTAGTATATTAACAAACACTGACATGATATCACAAGGATAATGAAACCATGAACTTACGGGTTTGCAGGTGTTAGTTTACCAAGACAATTAAATGTCACTTTAGAAGTTAAAAATCTGGGCTCCAAGAGAATAGGCTTCCAGACGTATATTTTTGTGAAGACAGTGGGGAGAGGAAAAGAGAGTCAATACTGACATGATCTAGCTAGAAATGATTCTGGCTGGAGAGCATGAGAGGCTGGTACTGGGTGATGTGCTTTTAGTGGCAATAATATGGATTTGTAAAGTCATATGACTCTGTGGCAGCAAATATGAATCTCTCTTTAAACTTTAAAAAATATTTTGGTAAAATACACATAAAATTTATCATCTTAACCATTTTTAAATCTACAGTTCAGTGGCATTAAGTACATTCCCATTGGCCACCATCATCCATCCACAAAATTCTTTCCATTTTACAAAACTGAATCTCTGTCCCCATTGTACAATAACTGCCCATTGTCCACTCTCTGCAGCACCTAGCAACCACCATTTTCTGTCTCTATGAATTTGGGTATTTCATATAAGTGAAGTCATACAGTATTTGTCCTTTTATGACTGACTTATTACACTTGGTGCAGTGTCCTCAGGCTTCATCCGTGTGGTAGCCTGTATCAGAATGCCCTTCCTCTTCAAAGCTAAATAATATTCCATTGTGTCTATGTTTATATGATATATGTGTTTATAGGAAATACACCACATTTTGCTTATTCTTTCATCTGTCAATGGACACTTGGGTTGCTTCTACATTTAGCTATTGTGAATAATGCTGCTATTCTATTGGTGTACAAATATCTCTTTGAGACCCTACTTTTAATTCTTTTGGGTATATGCCCTGAATTGAAATTGATGGATTTTATATGGTAATTCTATTTGTAATTTTTGGGGAAAAAAACACACCACCATTCCATTTTCTATAACAGCTGTGCTATTTTACACTCCCAGCAATAATGCACAAAAGTTCCCATTTCTCCACATTTCACCAGCACTCATTTTCTGTTTTTTTTTTTTAATTATTTTTTTTATATAATAGCCATGCTACCTAATGGATGTGAGATGGTATTTCATTGTGGTTTTCATTTACATTTGCCTAATGATTAGTGGTGTTGAGTATCTTTTCATGTGTTTATTGAAGAACTGTCTATTCAAGTCTCTTGCTCATTTTTAAAAATTGAATTGTTTTCTTGTTGAGCTGTAGTTCAGTTAAATATTTTTAATTAATTATTATTTGGCAAATAATTATTGAGCACTACTAATTATATTGAGACATTTTGATTAGAAATTTATTTTGACATGACATAGGGAAATTCACTATATTTTGACTTATTTCCAAATAATGTTATATGTCAGATGATGTTAAAGTTAAAAATAGTGAAGGAATTGATTACTTTTATGAGATAAGAGAGGATCTCAGGATTTTTTTCCTTGGGATTGATTAAGGCACCACCTGGAAACCTTATGGTGCTCTAGTGTTTAAGTTCACAGTTTAATTGTGGTGAATAAATTATAGATAAATATAAATTAGTTTTTTACATAGAGTCATTTTCAAGCTTGTAGTAGCAGAACTTAGTATTTGTATGGGATCTTAGCTATATGAGCATCTGTTGATGATCATTTTTGGAGTCTATTGCATTTTTTGTAGAAATTGAGTGATTGAGAAAAACCCTCTTCTAAATGTAATCCTTCAAGCCTAATGAAACTAGTCTTAAGTAAAGTTTAAAGATCAAATAGCTTTGCAAAGTCCTTTCCTGCTTTATAATATTGCAATGATATATTAATCATAGATTACACTTCTGATAAAAATTAAATTATTAGCTCTGTAGTCTTTCTTTCCTTTAAAACAGGGCAAAAAAAGCTATAATTTATCTTAGAAAACTGTGTCGGAGAAATTTTTAAGAAGTCTAGTCCAGTAGTTTGTAAAATTCAATGCTCACAGGTTCACCTGGAGGGTACTTCCTATGCTGAGCTTCACCATCAGAAACTCTGATTTAGCATATGTTAGGCTAAGTCTTAAAACGCTGTGGTTTTAGGCAGCACCCCAGAGGATTCTGATACAGCCTGTCCATGAACAGCACTGGGTAATAATTAGTCAACTTCCTTGATTTATAGGGTCAGAAGCCTGGGGTTTAGTCTAGTGAAGTGACCAGGACAAGAGCACTAAGTTTGGATTTGAACCCCTTGTATCTTATTACAAAGCCATAAGTGAACTGTCAATTTTCAAATAATGAAATAAAATATGTAACAACTAGTTACATGTTATTCATACTAAAGCCATTTCTTTATTTTTTTTTTACATTTTTGAAAATGAATATTAGAATCTGCCAGAAAATTAGCTTTGTCAGTATAAACTTTTGCCCTCATTGTAAATAGAGATGAGCTAGGTAGAATCAAGATGAAATGCATGTTTTACTTTGGACAATACTTATTTAATTCATCTGCTATATGTATTTTTAGAATACTTGGCATTTATTTATTTTTTTTAAATAACGAAGTGCCCCTGTTGGAGACATTTAAGCTGATTTGGATACCAGACATATTCCCATTTGTACTTGTTGCTGTTAGTGTTGCATGGTGGTTAAGTTTTGGGCTCTAAAGACAGATTTCCTGGAATCAAATCCTGGCCCTACTGCTTACTATATCTTGGACTTGGGCATCTTCCCAATTTTTATGGCCTTCATTTTCTTATTTGTAAAATGAGAATATTCATAATACTTCCATCTCACAGAATTGTTATGAAAGTTCCATTAGATAAATCATATAAATAACTTGAACAGTGCTGGAGCATAGAAATAAAACAGCAAACTTAACTATATTTACTTGGATGACCATCAGACTTATCTATGGGTCAAAAACCGCTTTGTGCTTGAATATTATGCCTGGAAGATGTGAATGTTCATTCTAAGTGAGTGTGCCAGGAAATTATTGTAGGTGTAGTTGGTATTTGAAAAGCAAACACACACACACACACACCTATGTTTGAAAAGCAGATGGAATGAGAGAAAAGAAAGTTTCTTTTCTAATAAGATTTCTTTTCTGCTTGAAATATAGAAAAATAGATTCCATCCTAGGTCCTAAAGTGGTCTAGAAAGAATCCTCTTTTCCCCTTTGGAAATTTTTTATGTAAAATTTCTAATTGAGTCTTGAGGTTCAAGCAGAGAGATTAATTGGCAATTACACTGAAGGTAAACGTAAATGATCTGAGCCCTTACTCTAATGTGTCTGAAAGTAGGTGAAGCGCTGCTTCCAAACAGTGCCATCACATCTTGTTTCAGAGGTCAGAAACTCACAAGCTCTATCAAGATAAGATAGTCATTTTAATTTGCTTTAGTAAAACTGATATTTGTTGTTAGTGTTTAGTAATTCTGTTATTTGTTGTTTGACAATTCTTGAAATTGATTTGCAGCATTTATTTCTTTTTCATCTGCTTTATTACCTAATTCATCACTAAATGATGGAATTGATTCTGTTTTCTTCATCTTCTTATCATTTTTAATCATATTCAGAAACTGGAAACCTGGATTGCTTTCCTCTGAATGCTAAATACCAGGATTGCCTGTATATGCCAGATGTCCAGGTTAATGCCTTTACCACTAACTGTAAGTCTTTAAATAGTGTTTTTAAAGCATCCCTGTACTTAAAAAGCCACATGGACATTTGTTAAAACTATGTTTCCTAAGCTCCTGACCCCAAAAGACACTGATTTAACAAGTATGGATTGGGTTTAGAACCCACAGTTTTAATAGAAACCAGATAATATCTATGGATGTGGGCCAGGAATGGTACTTAGAGAAATTGCCCAATGAAGCTCAGTCTCATACTAGAAAACCAGTTATTACCTCCTGTTTTCATAGGGAGAGTTTCAGAAGCTCACTTCAGAGGCAGTCTCTCCTTCTGCTCTAAGATAGATTGTTCTTACTTGGGTCTTCATACTGGCTGTAGCATGGAGTAGTTCAAAGAATATCCTCTTTGTTGCTTTAACCTTGACTTTTATCAAGGGAAAGCCACTTAGGTTCTCTGAGCCTCAGTTCCTTTTCTATAAATAATAGTATAAATGACTGTCAGAGGCAGTTGGGAGGATTAAGAGAAATAAAAGCTGCCTGAAAAGATGTTGCTATAGCGCCTGGGATATCTTGAGCAATCAATACATGTTAGTTCTTTTCCCATCTATCTGCCTCATTTCTGCTACTTATCTCTCTTGACTCTCTGAGTCCTCGTGACCTCTGCCTCTGGAATATTTACTTGCATTTAAGCCACTTCTTAGTCTTGATCTCTTGCTTCAGTGTGACCTTGGCTGTTAGGTTCTGAATCTTTTCTTTTCTGGACCCACTAATCCAAAGAACTCGCAGCTTAGACATCACAATTCTGCTTTCATTGAATACTGAACTCAAGTTCTGAGTTTTACTATTTGACACTTCATATGTGCCAATTATCCAAAATAAAAGAATCCTAATATGCAAATCAACCAAATAGCAGATTGACCGGTCACTATGACACACACTGACCACCAGGGAGCAGATGCTCAATGCAGGAGCTGCCCCCAGCCTGCAGGCCCCAGGCCAGCCAAGGCAGGTGCCAGCTGGGGCCCCACTGAATGCCCGGCCGGTCACCCTGCAGAGGGAGGTGACCTCTGGTGGCAGGGCAACTGGGGGGTGGGGCCAGCTGGCGAGCGGCGCCAGGCTAGCCAAGGCGGGTGCCAGTTGGGGGTCCCCCTGATCGCCCCGCCGGTTGTCCCACAGATCAGCCCTGATTGTCGGCCAGGCCTGGGGACCCTAACCATGCACGGATTTCATGCACTGTGCCTCTAGTGAATTCTCAAAGTAAAATTACAGATGCAAAAATATCAGAGAAACAAAAAATGTTATTTACTAAGAATCACAATTATTTTATAAACTAAATTGCCTTAAGTAGGTTTCCTATCTAATTACTCTGTCTCTTCTGGGGAGTTAAAATATAATTTGATACATACTTTTGCTTTTTTCTTAGTGACTGTTTAACAAAAGCATCTCTAGCATAAATTGAAGGGGCACTTGTATTGGTTACAATATCAAGTCAATCCAGTTTTCCCAAAGCCCAGGTTACGGCTATCCCAAAATAATAATTTAAAAATGATAACCACTTGCAGCTTCTAAACAGAGCTTGATTTTGGGGAATACTTTGTGTTCAGAGAAACTAGTTCATTAGTTTGAAGAGAAATCTTACATTTCAAAGTGTTGAAACATAATCTATCTTTGGTGTAGCTGAGTGCTCCTAACAAAAGTTATTATAGAGATGCTACATTGATCTCAAGACTAAAATACAAGTGTGTATTCTGGAAAATGCCAAAAAGCATTTCATGACTCAGTCTCCTCATCTCAGAAGCCATGAATTATATTTAACTAAATAATCACAATTTACTGAAGCATGGAGAATTTCATATCTCCAATCTTCTAAATAGGTCTGTTTGGGATGCTTGTTGAATCTGAGGAATATAACACGACATTTATAAAGATACATGCACATACCCATGTGCCTATAGGCATTGATAACTGTATAAACAAACTATTTGATCATTTAACATCAGTGCTTTTATTCATTCAAGGAAATAGTGCATGCTGATTATGTGCCAAGAACTATAATAGGTTCTGTAGGGAATACAAAGAGAAAAGAGTTTCAGGACATGAGCACTCACAAACACTATTGGTGAAGCTGTAAATTGGTACATTTTTGCAGGATAATTGAACAGATCTATTAAAAATCCCAAATGTGTATAACTTTGATCCTATATTGCTATTGCCACTTCTGAAAGTTTCTCCTAAAGCAGTGATTCCCAACCTTTTGCATCTCATGGCACACATAAACTAATTACTGAAATTCTGCAGCACACCAAAAATGTATTTTTTGCCAATCTGACAAAAATAGGTACAATTTTGATTAATTTAAAAATAACAGTAATTACCTACCCTTTTTGTTCCAAAGTGACTTTTAAAAAAAATCAGGTTCCTGTACTTATATGTAAGGTTTTCTGGTACTAAGAACTAACCAATCAGACACAAACTTATTATGTGATATGACCAAAAGAAGCAACTCTATTATATGACCTACATATTTATAGCTCAAGACAGGGCATTCACACTAGACAGCTATTGTTGGTTGGCTGTTGTCAATTTTTAATATGACAAAGGGAAAAGAGGTCAGTGCCTTTGACTAATTAGTCAGGTATTTCATGCTTTAAAATTCTTGGGGCACACCAGTTGAAAATCTCTATCCTAAAGAAAAGTGTGTGTGTATGTGTGTGTGTGTGTGTGTGTGTGTGTGTGTGTGTGTGTCAGTGTGTAAAGAAATGTGTAAGTGAATTTTAATTGTATCATGTTTATAATAAGACATGAGAATCAACTCAAGTACCCCTTGGTAGAGCAGTGGTTAAATACACAAGAACATTGTGTGATATTAACCATTATGAAATAATCCCATACTATGACTGTACCTTTACAAAGTAAAACAAGAGCTGCTGAACAATATGTTTATTATGCTCCATTTTGTTTAAAAATTAAAACAATCACAATAAAAATAATAACATACTGAAATAAGTAGTGAAATATCAAAACTATTGAAGGACATGTTTAGAGGATGGAATAATGAGGGGACTACATTCTTTATATTATGTATTTTATAATTTTCAATATTGTAGAACTTCGAATACTTTTTTTTAATCCAGAAATATATCTAAGTTTGCACATATTCTGTTTTCCCAAAGCATCCCTTTCCTGGTCTGCAATCGAATGTGGGAAGCAGAAGTGTGTGTTAAGTTGCATGGAGCTAGGTCACTTGTTCAAAGTCAAATGATCATCAGAGGTGGTGGGACCAGAAGTCAGATTTCAACTCCTTAGGCAACTGCACTAATATCCTGTCAATGTGTGTATCCTTCCTGGCTCCCCCGCTGCCTGGGAACTCTTGATTGACATCCTAGAAGTTACAGCTATCCCACAGTTACTATAGATTTTAAGTCTTTTGTTAAAGAGAAGCTATAGTAGAAGACAAAGTTAGCAGCTATTTAAGTGCTTTTATAATTATTTGGTCAGATATATAAAAGTTATTTTCCAAATATTCATTCAGCATAAGTATTAAGTGAGAAACCAACTAAAAGCCATTACTTTTTTTTTAATGCTGAGAATGTTTGTGTGATTTTTTAAAAAGTAATTATATTATTTCAGAGTTATAATGGGTTGGAACAATCTCAGCTTCCAAAAGGGAAAATTATATAGACTTTTAAAGATTGCAGGAGATATAGGTCTCTCTTTAATGCATTAAAATATGTCATTTTCCCTTTATCAACAATGTTACAAATGCATTTAACTGCCAGGGGACTTAAATGCATCCAAGCACGGTTTTTCCTTTTGAGCTTGATTGAATGAGAATGAAAGATAGAATGTGTTTATTTGAAAGACCACATTTACTCTAATTTTCAATAACTTTATATAAAAGCTGGATATTTAACCTGTCAGTGGATTGTGTTCCAAACCTCGCCTCTCTTCTGGCGTGGATAGACCTGGAAGCCTGCACTTCCATGTTTACAGCTCACTTTACTTTCTCTGAAAGTGCCCCATATTTTTGTCACTTTTGGAGTAAATGCTAGGTAGTCAGACACTGCCATTCCTTGCTCTATCACTTCTAAGTCTCCAGCATCTTGAACCTTTTTTAAAAAATATATTTTTATTGATTTCAGAGTGGAAGGGAGAGGGAAAGAGAGATAGAAACATCAATGATGAGAGAGAATCATTGATCGGCTGCTTCCTGCACATCCCCTGGGATCTAGCCTGCAACCAGGGCATGTGCCCTTGACCGGAATCAAACCTGGAACCTGGGACTCTTCAGTCCGCAGGCTGACGCTCTATCCACTGAGCCAAACCGGCTAGGGCTTGAATCTTTTTTATCTGCAGCTTGGAGTTCACTACCAGCTAGGAGACTTAGGTTTCTGTGACCATAAGTGATGATCTCGTAACTTGCCCATTTTCCTAAGCAGGCGGGTGGAAACTATTTCTGTTCTAAATGGCGGCTGTAATAAATAATAGGATTTATTCAACTCAATCCTCTTTATATCCTGCAGAGTAAAGCAGAACCATCTTAATGGAAGGGAATAAGGGGTAATTTTGTTGGCAGAGTCTTGACTTTATTACCTTGCACTCTCCTTAGATTCCATGAGCCACATTCAGCTGAAAAATAACCTTTTTGGCTCAGAGCTTGCAAAATCTCAGCATGCCACCTCGGCATGCCGGCTCTAAGGTGCAGGAAGGAGATGCCTGCTGCTTAGAGACTGTACAGGGCAAAAGGCCCCTTTTTGATTGGTGACAAAGACATGAAGCAGGACAGCAGAGTGATCAGCAGCCTGCCTCAGCTTTCCTCGGGGCCCTTCATCCATCCCCCAGTAGGACTTCTTGGTCCCTGCCCCGGAAGGAGATTCCACTCTGGCAGAGCCTTAAGGAAATGTACATGAAGGCACACACGTGTGCAGGCACACACACATGCTGGCATACATGCACACACACGCACAACATGCACGCCTTCCTGGCACCTTTCAAAGCACTGAAGTCAGGAGTGTGGTTGCTGGTTGATTGACAGATCCCTTGTTTTGACTTCATAGCTTTGGGGTAGAATACAAATGAACTAACATTTATTGATGAATTTTACAGCAAGCTCTATGTTAGGCTTTTATATTCCTTATCTCATTCAATGAGTCTATAAAGTGGCAAATACCATCCCCATTATCTAAGAAAAGAAATGGAGGCTCACAGAGTTTAAGCAGCCTGTTCAATTCCATGGAAAAGCTGAGATTCAGACTCCTGGGGTTTTCAGTTACAAAATCCATGTGCTTTCTGTTCCATGTAACTGCCTCTCAGGATTTAATGTTTAGTGAATAAAGCAGGATTTGAGATTATGATGCATTGATAAACATATTAGAGGAAAATGTCAAAGTGTTTTCAAGGGGTGGTAGGATTTCCTTTGTTATACTTTATTATATCTTGAGCATATATATATTTTACATTCAGAAAAGGCACATCTGGCACTTAATTATGTTTACATTGAACAAGCCACTAATTTTCACGGTAAATTTACCAGGTAGGTTTTGCCACCTTATTTTAACCAAGGATGCTGAGGATTAGGAAGGTTACCTGGTTTGCCCAGTGTTGTGGAGCTTATAGATAACAGCACCAGGAACAAGCCCACATCTACCGGGACAAAGCCCTTATCTTGCTACATTAACTGTTAGACAGCATATTTTTCAGGCCTCACCTTGTTTTAGAGATCAGATACTCAGGGCAGTAAACTCTGGCCTACGCAGTTTGAATAGTCAGCTTCATTTTTTGTTCTCATTCTAGTTGGAGTTTTAAGGTTAACTGTTTTGATTTTGTCACTCTTTAGTTTTGGCAAACATTGGATCTTCTGGACCTTGGGTATTATTTCCAATCCCAGAAATCCCACTGGAGAATTTTTGTCTGTTTAACTTGTTTGTTCTTGCCCGTTTCTCCTAGCTCTCCTGCAGAATTGCTTAGTCATGTGTTTAGGTGAACTGTCCTGTGTCTCAGGCATCAGTAGACAGCTGTTTTCCTAGCACATCTGGATTTTTCAGTTTGTGTTTTTACTTCTATTATGTGAAAAGAGCAAAACAAGCATTGGAAGGCATTTATGAGAAACCACTGAAGAGAAAAAGGCATGCCACTTTTCCTAAAGTGTCAGCATTATACTGTAATCCTCATAGATTGTCAAGACTATTTCCCCCCTTTGATACATGAATGACTGCATTAGGAGTAAGTAGAAGCCAACATTGGCGAATATCTTGATTATCAGGGATTAACTGACATCTAGCTGAGAGCTGAGAGAGATCACGGGCTCCACAGCTGGTAAGAAATAAGGGGACTCAAGGATAGAGAAGTGAGAGCAATTAGAGAAAATGAGGTGGCTAGGCAGGAGATTGGAGATTCAGCGTGACCCCATTATGACTATTTTCAAGGCAGTGTATCTAGATCATCCAGATTGTTTTGTGAGTTGGGTTTGTTTTGCTGCTGTGGCCACCACATAAAGACACACTGGTATGAACCTCTCTCTGGATAAAACCAGTGTTCAGATAATTAAAGGCCCAGAAAGACTCTTCCGATGGAACATGGTCCGTGATGTATGTCTCTGCTCTTCTCAATCCTTGAAGAGCATCTGGGTAAATAATGTCCTTGAGACTAACTGTTTTATGACTTTAAACTATTCCAAAGTTATAAACTGAAGTGCAACATGGTACAGTGTTGAGCAGCTGTTCTGGGTCCCACATATGTAACATAAATTTCATCATGTGCCCTATATACTCTGTGTCTTATTCATGGGAAAATTGAGGAGGTTGCCTGGGCAGAAACACAAAGGAGGCAAAAATATTTGTTAAGGTGAGCAGGAAGGATTTACAATTTACCTGCACAACACAAGGGCTTCCAAGGAGAGTCCTAGCCCTCCTTTGCAATTTTTGTAGCTCAGCTTTATAGTTTTAACCAGAACTAGCAATAGGTCTATTGCACTCAATGTTCAAGGAAAACACTTCAAGGTAAAACTCAGCCTGAGAATTGTATCAGTGTTGCTACAGAGTAAGTTCACCTTCTTGGCTATCATTTTTATGTGAAGGTCAGATATTGAGAGAATTGTATATATAAAAGGTATTATTTTTATAGAGGTGGAAGAGAAAATGAGGAAAGTTATACAGCCTGCAAACCAAACTTATCTGATTTAATTCAAGGAACAATGGTTTATGACAGGTGATAAACAGAAAGGAAGCAATGAACAAGGCTGTAATATGAAGGGGCAAAAGTAAATTTGATGTACAATACATTTTAGTGGATGCAAAAATTTAAACTAAGGTTTTTGATAGCTGTGTGTATTTTAAAGTATTTCCTTTCTTGTAAAACATCTACTCATTCCCCACTCAATAATAACTTTTTAGCTACAAGGAAAGCTTGGGAGGAAAGAAATAATTGGCTAATCTGCATATCTACTGATAAACTCAAAGAATCCATCTCTAATTATTTACTGTTTGGGTTGTTTTTGCTGTTACATCTGGATGACAATAGCTAGTCATATTTTTTAAGACATTGGCCACACATAAGAAACCACTATTTCTTCACTAAACACAACACAGTAAATTACTTTGTAGGGATCCATTTTGAAATTATATTCAATCATCACTGTCTATTACTATATTTTATCCAACTCACCTTTAGTGATTTACTATTTGGAATTGGCAAAAGAGTGCTAGGATCCATAATGTAAATTGAATTATAATAGTTTAGCAATGCTAATTAGCTAATTAGTGGAGGGAGCACTGTAAATTATAATTTGGTAGAATTGTAGGATTGTTTTATATATATTTATTGTTTTCAATGATGGTTAATTAATATTCCCAAGTCTGTGACTTTTTTTTGTCCCTTCTCTTTCTTTGTGAATGAATTATAGCACCAAGGCAGAAGTTAAGCTCAGGAAAGAAAAACAATACCATTTCAAGCTGCCAATTTGAATTCCCTAGGTTTAGTTCAGATTTAAAAACAAACAACTAGAACAACTCACTACTAGTAAATACAGGTTAGGAGATTTCTATGGATATCAGCCTAGATCATATTTAATTTCTATGACCAAATATTTGGATATTCAACTAGATACAAGTGGTATATTGACTTGTAAACTTAACAAGTTATTTTTGTTTAGTGTGTGATCATGGGGATATTTTATGCAGGAGACTTTTTTGGGACAGAAAGATTTATTATGACTTTTTGCCTGTGACCTTCCACATTGCATACTGCTTGAAATCCCGCTGAGATCTCGCATTAGATTAGACCTTTAAATGTATCTTACTCAGCTCTGAGGCCTTCTGTTTCATTCGCCCCTTTAGACCTGGTGCCATTAAATACACGGAAGCACAGACGCAGAGTTCTTGAATAATTCCAGTTCCTTGACAGTATAAAAAACTGCAGAGACTTTCCGCATATACCAAAAGTAATTCATCCAGCACATCTAAAATATGTAGAATGGTTTACATTCCCTACAAGTAACTTCTCTGATTGGTGAGATGCATGATAAGACCATTATACTTACAGTGCTGATATTTATAACAAGTAGTTTATAAGAACATGACATATAATGGCCTCATCCACAGAAGGGTCCAGAAATAGATATACCAGTTAGTAATGTGTGAGGTATGAAGCTTATTCATTATCATTAATCTCTTAAGTGGACTGACTAACCCAAGCAGTGGTATTTACAACTGAGGATAATGAAGATTTTTTGCAAAATAATTTTAGATTTTTATCTTTTGGTTATGAAACTTTCACCATAACAAATATTAAAGGAAATAACAATATACCGAAGTCACACCTATGGTTCTTCTTTGCCCCAACCTGGAGACTCACTCCCTGCTGACTTGCTATTGTTCCATTTATAGTCATATCCTGAGGTCAGCTGCTTCCATCCTTTTGCAGTTGCTGGTCAGCTGTGGGGAGAAAAGGGAGTCTCCCTGGATTCTGTGTTGGGCACAAAGGTGAGTAATTTCCAAATAGGATAGAGCAAACCAGAGCTGAGTCCTTGCCTTTCCACCCTCTGGGCCTTCCTGATGAGTGGGCTTGACTAGCAGGTGAGAGTTTAGGATCTAGAAATAACTGTAATGTGTAAGAGATGAGTCTGACCGTTTATTCATTTTTTAAAAGTATTTCTTATATGTAAGTTCATTATTTGTCATTTCTAAGTAAAACTGTCATACGAATTTGGATCAAAATTGTTATTCTACCAGGAGCATTAATTAAATAAACACTGTTTGCAATGGAATTGAAAAATTACCCCACACCTACTTGCCCAAGCTTATAATGACTTTTTGTGGGGGAAATCACAGGTATTAATACAGGTTTCATTCATTTTACTCTCAACAATGCTCATCAGAAGGGAAGGATCTGCTGATCTAAATTAAAGCAGGCTGGTAAATTAAATATGTTTTACAGACTTATTTTTTAGTTTCCTTTTCACAACCTTCAGATTCAATTCCACATGAAATACATGTTCTATAGAGATGAATTTCTCAATAACTAGGTGAATTTATGGTTTAAGGATTTGTAGCCTATACATATATTTACAAGCCTATGAAGTTTTATAGGGCTTAATTGACAACTGCTATCATCCCACATACCTGACTCATTTGCCCACTCCCTTCTCCAGAGGCCCAATAAAGTAGCAGGAAGCATAGTGTTTGTTCAGATTTCCACTTTGTCATCCATGCATCTATAAAAGAGATTTATAGACTTACTAGAAGCCCCGTGCACAAAATTTGTGCACGAGTAGAGTCCCTAGGCCTGGCTGGTGATCAGGACTGTTCTGTGGGGTGACCAGCGGGGCGATTAGGGGGCCCCCACTGGCACCCGCCTTGGCTGGCCTGGTGCCGCCCACTCGCCGGCCCTGCCCCTACCGCTGCCCGAAGTCGCCTCCCTCTGTGGGGCAATGGGCAGGGCAATCGGGAGGCCCCCCACTGGCACCCACCTTGACTGGCCTGGGGCCTGTGGGCTGAGGGCAACTCCTGCATTGAGCATCTGCTCCCTGGTGGTCAGTGCCCATCACAGCAACCGGTTGTTCCACCATTTGGTCGATTTGCACATTAGGCTTTTATTATATAGGGTGAGATAAGAAACTATATGCCCTTGAAGAGATTGGTAACTATAATATTAAGTATATGCATTTACTGTTATTTTGCTGTATCTGTGACCAAAAAAACAAAACTTCCATCATTTAAATTTATAAATGACATTACCTCAAATTCTTCAACAAGTGTTGTACAGAGTAATTTTTTAAAGAACTGGTAAGTGATAATGACTTACTGCTAGACTGTTGTAAAGGAGCCTCACCTGTCTGAAGGGATGCAGGCAAGCTGAAGAACAGGAAGAATTGGGGACAGGTTCTTCTTTTGATTCACCTCGGTGAGCAAGTTCTGTGTCACACACTTTGGCACTTGATTATAACTGATCTCTCATATTATGTAATTATTGCATATATTCTTGTTCTATCTCAAAAAGCCCTCTTTCTAAACTGTTTGTTTTCACCATGGTGTCAGTTAACTCGTTCAGCTCTTGCTAGCTGCCAAAGAAAAGAAAGTTGGCCTGGAATTGGCCCTATCTATCTATCTATCTATCTATCATCTACCTGATAGATCTCTCTATTCATCCATATAACTATATATGAACTATGACATTTGAAAACAAAATAAGCACATTACAGTATACAGATTATATAATGTACAATTGTATACCTGAAACTTATATAATTTTATTAACCAATGCCACCCCAATAAATTCAATTAAAAATAAATATAACTTCTGGAGCTGAAGAATATAATGAGTGATTTTTTAAAAAAAGCAAAAATGTTTAAATCTTGGGAAGTCTGATAAAATTTCAATTTCAGGCGTCTCCCTTAGAAATTCTGATTTGGTAGCTCTAAAGTGGTACCCAGGAATCTGCATTTTATAAACTTTCCTGTGTTTCCATTGCAAGTGATTCGTCTACCCATGTTGAAAAACACTGGCTTAGAGAATCTGCATTAAGGATGATTCTGATTTGTAAAGTTTATCAATTTTCTAGCTAGTCAACTAGTCAGCTGATATTTCTAGAAATGGTGGTCTATAATAAAGTATTTTCAATTTAAGTATTACATTCTGGCTATTTGAAACCCAAGTTTATCCCAGAAGACCTATATTAGCCTGCTTTGAATGGGACATACTTTCCTACTTTCTTTCTTATTGACTCTTTCTTGACCTACTCAGAAATAACTATTATTCGTGTCTATTGAGGCTCCAGGCTGTTACATATTTAGCACTTCCTTCTCCTCCTCTAAGCCACCTAGCTTGGTTTAGCTATGTAAACAGCACTGGCATAGTGGTGTTTCTTTCTCGCTATTTAGCCATGTATCAGTTCACTGGTGCTTGCTGAATTGTTTCTCTTTGCTGGCAGAAATGCTAAGGTACCTGCTTCTATTGTTACATATTGTCTACAGCTTTCAGCCAAAATTATTAAGCAGATTTTGCTCAGTGAACCTTCATTTATTTTAAACAATATTCTTTACCTGCAGTCATTCGTATTTTTTAGCATAATTTTTCTCTGATATGCCTAAGGGTTTTGTTTTGTCTTTAATGTTACTTCACTAAATAGCATATGGAAAAGTAGCTTCTGAAATCCTAAAAATATTTAAATGGTTTAAAGGATTTAGTATTCCTCCCACCTTGACACATACCTCTTTTTCTGTAGCGTGTGTGTGTTTGCACGCATGTGCATGCTTTCATTCCCTCTCAGCTCCTGAAAAAGAAGGAATGTTGTATAATTAGTGGCCATATAAGTCAGTGGTAATTTTGGGTTTATGATAGCTATATAAACTGACAGCAAAGTTATTATTACAAATACATTATTCCATTTTCCTCAGGAATATATTTATACTAGAGGCCCAGTGCATGAATTCGTGCACCAGTGGGGTTCCTTGGCCTGGCCTGCGGGATTGGGCTGAAACTGGCTCCCTGACATCCCCTGAGGGGTCCCGGATTGCGAGAGGGTGCAGGCCAGGCCAAGGGACCCCAATGGTGCACAATCGGGGCCAGGGAGAGATGTAGGAGGTTGGCCAGCCAGGGAGGGACCACAGGAGGGCTCCAGGGCATGTCTGGCCCATCTTGCTCAGTCCTGATCAGCCAGACCCCAGCAGTGAGCTAACCTACCTATCAGAGCGTCTGCCCCCTGGTGGTCAGTGCATGTCATAGCGAATGGTTGAACAGCCTTAGCATATCATTAGTATATTATGCTTTGATTGGTTGAATGGCCAACCAGGTGATTGGACACTTAGCATATTAGACTTTTATTATATAGGATTTGTCAGAGTGTGAATAAGTACTGATTTTGGGGTGAGAGTTTATGTTAACCATTGCCGGTTTTTCAATAATTTGTATTAATCTCATCAGCTAAACTACCTCTTAAATTCATAGTCTTTCTTTCCATCTCGATTGCAATTGCCTTAGAACACTATTGAAATAACCAAAGTTATAAACTTGGAAACCTGGAACCCTACTTCTGCCTGCCCTCAGGATGATCCACTACAATTAAGTTATCCTCAAAAATTCAATTCTGATTGTGCTGTTTCATGCCTTCAGAAATCCCTCAGTGGCTCCACATTGACTATAAGATAAAGTCCAAATTCCAACACAACATATCCTGATTACTTACCCAGTCTCACATCTTGCCATTCCCACAACGTAAACTAGTCCAGCCATAGGAAATTTTCCGTTCCCTTTCTCTGTATGCGTGTGTGTGTGTGTGTGTGTGTGTGTGTGTGTGTGTTGTTTGTTCTTTTTGCTTACATGTGTTTTTTAACAATCTGTTTTCACACCTCTGTGTGTTTGCCCATGATATTCCGTGGTCTGAACTGCACTTCCCAACTTGTGCACCAGAGACAAAATGTGAGCTCTTCTTAGGAGCTTTGAGACTCCACTCTTTCTCAAGTGGGCCGCTTTCTTCCTTGCTCACATTTAACCCCTGGGTCCTCTTTTGTCCTAGAAGTTGTTACACTGTGTTAAAAATCATTGTTTTTCTCATTTTTTCTTTTTTTTGGGAAAAATGACTTCATTTTTGTCATTTAAAAATCGTCGTGCTTAGCTAAGTATCTTCAGGAAATAAATGTTGATTTAAGAGATAAGTATTGCGCTGGCCAGTGTGGCACAGCTGGTTGGGCATCATCCCTTGCACCAGAGGGTTGCTGGTTCCATTCCTGGTGGTATCAGAGCACATGCCCAGGTTGTGGGCTCGATCCCCGTTGGGGAACGTGCAAGAGGGAGCCAATTTATGTTTTGCTCTCATATGTATGTTTCTCCCTCTCCCTTCCTCTCTCTCTAAAAATCAATTTGAAAATCTTTAAAAGAAAGAGAGAGGGAGGGAGGGAAGGAGAAAGAGAGAGAGAGAGAGAGAGAGAGAGAGAGAGAGAGAGAGAGAGAGAGAAAGAAAGAAAGAAAGAAAGGAAGGAAGGAAGGAAGGAAGGAAGGAAGGAAGGAAGGAAGGAAGGAAGGAAGGAAGGAAAGAAAAGAAAAGGGAAGAGAGGAAGAGAGAAAATTAAACATTGGTATATTTGTCTTCATTGGCCTCAGTTATCTTTGATGTAGATCCTATTTCACTTGCCAAATTATCTCCTCCTTGCCTATGATAAAGATTTTGTGTTCTTGAAGACTTGAGGACAAGAGTCTATCTGTTAAATATATCTTTTGTTAATATTCCCCAATTTATGTCTATTGCCATTACCTCAGAAGCAATTTAAATATAATCCAATAAGTCAAACTTGACCTCAACTTACCACAAACCTTATCTATACAAGAGTTATATGAATGGAAGAACATAATGCATGTTTTCTCTTTCCCATATAGAAATGACAATCTTGAGTCTCTTTAGTTTATTTTATAATCCTAATGATTCCTAGGATTTCAGAATGTTGTTAAATGTTGACACTTGATGCAAGAAGAACATTATTCTGTTTAGATCTTTTCCAGCTGAAATGTTTGCCTAACTCAGAGGGTTCACATTTCAGTTAAAACATCACTTCTTCAGGGATGCTTTTCAGGATTGTCCAAGGATGAGCCCAATGACTTTCACTCACTTCTCTAAGCCCTGCATTTGCCCCTAAGAGAACAATGATTACTTTGCAATGCAATTGTACAGTTACATCTCTGTAGTTATCACTGAACTCTAACATCGTTGAGAAAGGAGACTATCTCCTTCACCGTTAAATCCATATACTTAGAATGTGCCTGTACAATAAATATTCATTAAATAAAAATTTCTGTTAGAGCTAACTGAAATTAATTGTATTCAGAATGAAGCTTTTGCTTCTTGAAATACCCACATTCCAAGATACAACCTAGAACAGTGATGGCGAACCTATGACACGCGTGTCAGAGGTGACACGAGAACTCATTTTTTTTGGTTGATTTTTCTTTGTTAAATGGCATTTAAATATATAAAATAAATATCAAAAATATAAGTCTTGCCGAAACCAGTTTGGCTCAGTGGATAGAGCTTCAGCCTGCGGACTGAAGGGTCCCAGGTTCGATTCCGGTCAAGGGCATGTACCTTGGTTGCGGGCACATCCCCAGTAGGAGATGTGCAGGAGGCGGCTGATCGATGTTTCTCTCTCATCGATGTTTCTAACTCTCTATCTCTCTCCCTTCCTCTCTTTTAAAAATCAATAAAATATATTTAAAAAATTTATATATAAGTCTTTGTTTTACTATGGTTGCAAATATCAAAAAATTTCTATTTGTGACATGGCACCAGAGTTAAGTTAGGGTTTTTCAAAATGCTGACACGCCGAGCTCAAAAGGTTCGCCATCACTGACCTAGAACCCCTGCAAAACTAAGTTTGGTTTACAGTTTTATAATTCAACATAAGCTTTCTGATGGTTCAAACAAATCCAACCTATGTTATATTATTACATTTCAGAGGATACTGTTATGTTTTCGAGCCCGGAGGCTTTGAGAGCGCTATTGCTATGGTTTGGTTCTGTCTGAGAGCTCCTGTGCTGCTCTAAATAGCTGACTCAGCAGATGCTCAGGGGTTGTGCCAGCTTCCTGATGTGGTTGTGAACGAGGACACAGTGATAGTTGAGTGGACAGGAGGCCATGTGGCTGGAAAATAGACAGGAAGACTGTCATTATAGAAAAGTTCACATTATAGGAAACTGAGAACGGAAGTAGCAGTGAATCCTTTATGGATGTGACATGGATTTAATCGTAGCTACTTCAGGATGACAGACACGCACTGAGTCGGTGTCTAATGTGGCACTTGGCCTTCCTGTGCTGGAGACACCCTGCCTATGGGCTCCCTTTTACCCGAGGACACTCAGATTTTCCCTTTAAATATACAGGGTCCTGTGCAGTGGACAGCAGAGTGTGAATGCAGACTAATCCTGGGAACACCTTAAATAGTGTGAGTTCCCCTCCCCCATTTTCCAAGAGCTCTGAATCCCACTCAGACATGGAACTGTGTGGGTACCTGGAGGATTTTATTCAATGACTTGCCAGTTAGTGGTTTAATGATCTGACAGTTTGTGAAATTATAGGGTGATCCTTCCTTCTTTATTTTTTTGAATGAGTGAATTAGTGCCTATTCAACTAATTGGTACTCTAGGAAATCTTCTGAATTCTCACCTGTTAGTATATGCCCTTTAAATTTTTTCTTAATAACCTTCTCTCTTATATTCTTCTTGTAAATGATACTTAGAAAACACGCTCATAAAAATGACACAGTGCACACCATGCCAATTCTCGGTATAGTCGCTTCCCAGTGTTTAATGAACTCGCATTTATATGTAGCCCATCCATCTCTTCCCCTCGCCAGGACATGGTGTTGCTTTCATTTTATCCAGGCACTTTTCCTTTTAATGTTCGGCACGTTGTCAAACATACCTTATCTGAAGTAAATGATGTGGCTGGCTGTCTTGGGAGAACACAGTAAATATCAGCAGGTAAACAGAAGCGCCAGTAACTTCTGCAAAGTCAACTTTATCTCTGTCACCACCGTGGTGATGGAAAGCATGCAAAGCCTGCTGGTCCGTTCCATCTCTCTAACGACACCCCTTGTAGTCGGGGGAATGTGACTAATGTGTAGCTACACTTGAGTTTTAATTGCTTTGAAATAACTGCAATGGCGAGTAGAGATAAAGTTTCAAAACGCAGATGTACTCAGAGGCTCAATAATCATTAGCAACATTCGTCGACATTCTTTTCATTCATCCATTTATTCATTCATGGGAGTCTCAAGTTTAAATAGGAAGATTTGCCCTATTTAGGGAGTTCAGCAAATGTGTTCATGTGAAAAGGATTCTTATTCTAATATATGAAAGACCAGTGGGAATTAAGTTGGACAAGAGAAAATAGAGGAGCTTTCAAAGCAGTGGATGTACCAAACCTGCTTTAATGTGAGGGAAGATGTTGAGTATAGGGAACAGGAAGAAGGTTGGTGTGGCCAGAGTGCAGAGGCTGAGGGCACAGTGTGGTTTGAGATGATGTTGGAGAAAGATTTGGAAGCCATACTGTGTGCAAAATGGTGTTACCCATGTTAAAAAATATTTTTTCTTTATCACTCAAACAAGGAGAAGCCTCTGAAAGTTTTAAGGTGTATAAGTCTATGTCTCTTTATGTGGCATGTATGTCTTTATATGTATCTGTGTTTGACTGGGTATATGTGTTTGGATGAGTAACATAAGCAACTTTTATTAACCTATTCAACAAATATTTGACCATCTAAATGCTGGGTGCTGTTCTATGTGCTGAGTTGAGATCTGTATATAAGACATAAGAGATCTTTGATTTCATGAGAACATGCATTCTCATGGGAAAACCCAAGGACAAAATAATGGAATAATATAATTTCATGTAATAACATATGATAAGAGAATGATTGAGTAAGAGGATTCAGAATGGCAGGTGATGGTGATCAGGAAAACCAGTGTTAGGAAGTGAGCTTTGAGAAGGTGTAGGGAAGAACATTCTAGTCTATGAAAAGTAATTGAAAGGCTGCAAGAAAGGTATGAGGTAGTGTGATTGAGCAACAGCAAGCAGGCTGTGCAAGAGGCACTGTGATAGGACATGAGTAGATGTGAGTTAAGAAAGGTAGTCAGGGCTTTACCTGGTGTATTTATTGGTGTTTTCCCACTCTGAAGTGTGGCTAAGGCATTATGGAGAGCAAGGGGGGATACAGAATAGATTTAGAGACTAAGAAGGTTGTTTGCAATAGATCAGGCAAGAGATGACAGGGGTTTGTCAAGGAGCATCAGATTCTACACATATTTTGAAGGTAGAGTCAACAAGACTTGCTGATGGATTAGATACAGAATGTAGGTGGAGAGAAAGACCAGCCTTGTTCGGGGCCTATGCAACTGCGTGAATGCAGATGGAGCAGATGGGAGGAAGAGTAGGTTTGAGGAGAAACTGTGCTCCTTCATATTGTATTTTGGGCATTGCATCCTACCAGAATAGGCATCCTGGTATGCCTACTAGGCATCCAAGCAAAGATTCAATTATGACGTTAGGTACGAGTGTGGTTTGCACTTTTGAAAATATCTGTCTGCCTTTGAAATAGAGTGGGCTGTTGGAGAAGCACTGTTTCCTCCCACCCTACACTTCGTAACCAAACTGTCGTCCAAGTGTGACTTAAATGCACGGACCTAAAGGAGGAAGTGGTGTGAGAAGGTGATGTAGTAATAGTGAAGCGTTCCGGACACAACTAGGGTTCCACAATGGAGTGAGGTGGGGAAGTTGAAATATTTCCAATGTTGTTGGCTGTCTGCCAAATTAATCTGATCCTGATTTCCTGATGAAGGAGGAAAATGAGACATCCTCCTTTTTTATTCAATTACATAACTCCCCCCATGGGCTGCTTACATGGGCAAGCTGGTAGATTGCTCCTGTCCTATGGATTATTATAAAGCTATATTGTTCAATATAGTAGCCATTCGCCACATATGGCTGCTTAAATTTTAATATGAATAAAAGTGAAATAATATTAAAAATTTAGTTGTTTGGTAACAGTAGCCATATTTTATGTGCTCAGTAGATACATTGAACAGGGCAGATAGAAAATATTTCTATCATCACAGGAAGTTCTTTTGGACAGCACTAGTATAGAGAGAAATGGATGGCAAGATAGACTCATTTCTGTCTTTTAGTTCAACCTTTATCTATTGAGACCAAATGCAAAGGTTTCTTTAATGTGCAGAATCGGGCCTGGATCCATATTTAATTGAGAGTTTATGATAGTAATTTAGAACCATATATTCCTGCATTTTCCTATATGTGCTTTGGACTTAAAGTATTATACACAAAGATGCTACCCCATAAAATAATGAAAAAAAATGCTCTTCAACTGAGACCTGGGAGCATGGCTTCTGCATTAATTCAAGAAAATATATTGAAAACTAGAGCCGGACCATTCTATTTAGATTCCCAGAAATGTACTTTCTATTCCTTTTGTCCCCATTTGATGAAGCTTTGCCACTACAGCAAATTATGTAAGTTGTAAACAAAGGGATACATCATTATGAGCAGAACCTGATGTAATATCAGCCTTTAATGGTCTTTTATAAACCTGGTATGAACAGCAGCCCCTTACAGAAAAGCTGCACAATTGATCTAAAGAAAACTCTTCCATTCTGCACACTAACTAGTACAAGAATAAAGAACACCCCGCCAAACAATGAATTGTATTGAAATAGAAAATATATGAAACAAGACTGCCAGAGTATTTATCTTTCATTAAAGGAGAAAAACACGCATCATTATCTCTAGCAAATGAGCATGCTTGCGAAAGTTGGCCATGGGCTCAGAAAAAAATAACCACAAAAATAATCCTGCCCTTAATCAAGTTAAAATAACTGCCTGTTTTTACATAAATTTTAGGAAAGAGACTTCTGAGCAAGGAATGCTTTCAAATGTGAATGCAAATAGCCCTCTGAGCCCTGCTTGATCATCAGTAGGGATGGCAAGGCATGGATTGCTGCAACCGAGTGGAGTTGCTCATATAGGCTGAAGGTATTTGTGTGTCCCTGTAACTTAATTACTGAGCAATTACAATGAGTAGCTTTGTAATTCATGCAAACACAAGTAACAATTGAAAGCATTTTAGCTAGAGAGACTTAGAATCCCATGCCCAGAAGGAGCCTGTATGCAAAACTTCCTGGTTTTATCTGTGTGTGTGCGTGTGTGTGAATGTATTATGTATTCTGCAAAATTAAATAGTATGTTCCAGAGAAAGATAGCTAACAAGAATTTGCATTTCAGCATGGAGATGAGGAGCCTGTGTATCTTTAAGCTCTCACAGGCAGAGTCTCAGCCTACTAACCTGAAAGCTTTCAACTTTTGGTAAAGAATGGTTGTTGGTTCAAAAGATAAACCTATGGATATGCCAAACCAAGTGTTTCCTTCACAGTTTCAGAGAAACTAAGAATGTCATTTTATTTTATTTTGGGTGTCAAACTTCTCAGTCTGTAAATATTCTTGGCAGAACTTCTGAATAGGTATCTCTTGATATTTCCATTGAAGAATCTTATCACCTTAGAGAAAATATGCTCCATCTCTTAGCTATTGTAGCAGAAACTGGAGATAGAGTGGAAGACTTTTCCTTTTTCTTTTTTTGTGTGCTAAGTAATGTTTATGAAACCATTTCTAGTCTGCTTACCTCAATTTCCATAAAGGACAATTTCAAATACCCTGTTCCAACATTGGCCTCTTCATGTCTTGGTAAGTCAAGTTGAATTCCATTTTCTTCTATGTTAGAAGTACCACATTATCTTTATCCCTATTTGGGACTTTATATTGATACTAGAGGCCCAATGCACAAAATTTGTGCAAGAGTAGGTCTTCCTTCCCCCGGCTGCCGGCCCCGGCTTCCCTCTGGCACCTGGGACCCGGGCTTCCCTCCAGCCACCAGCAGGCACCAGGGACCCAGGCTTCCCTCACAGCCCCAGCTTTGTCCAGAAGGACATCTGGTCCAATTAGCATATTATGCTTTTATTATTATAGATTTTAAGGCTGATAGCTCAAACCTCACAGCTATATAAAAGACTGGAAATTTTTAATTTTCTTCTAGACCTTGATGCTGCATTGATGCCAAGACTTGTTTTTTTTGTTTTGTTTTGTTTTAATCCTAATCTGTGATCTGATGAAAGTTTTTGTAGACTCTGAGACTTCTGAGAGAGTAAAAAATTCACCTTTGAAACAAGCTGGCTGCCTCTGACCACTCAACTCTTTTCCATTATTTATGGTTGCTTTAGGAGCTCATATAAATTTTCATTACTACTGGTATGTTAATTAATGAGTATAGCACCTCCATCCTCTAATGCCCCCCCCCCCTTCTGTAGTGCTCTAAACAGAAATCTAGCTTCACTTCTGGTAGAACATATTACAAACTGTGTGCATTGTTTTACAAAACCATATGGGTTCTGTTACACTCTATCCTAATTTTTAATTTGCCATTGGACCTTTCTCGTTTTTTCACTACTTCCCAACTCACAGAGATCACCTGAGCTCACAGCCATTGATTGTCATAAGAACAGGGAATTTTTAGGACCCACGATGGTATACTTTTAGCTGTCACTTTATATAACTCTGGTAGATTATTTAGATTTAAAAGTTTGCTTTCATTCTATTGCCAAAGCTAACCACTTAGATATACCAGTATCAACTTCTATAGAACTGTAGAATACCAGACGTGAAGAAAACCTGAGAAATAATCGAGTCTATCTCCTCGGGTCCTAAAGATAAGGAACTGGCAAATGACATACAGGAGGAACTCATGAACATCAGAGGTACATCTAAGTTTTAGGCCTCTGGACACCCTTCATCTTCTCTCAGCACCCTGCACCCAATGCTGTTTTCCCATGGTGTTTGGTCTCTAACTTACTACCTCTCCTCCCAAGTACAATTGCTAACATTACCCTCTTTCTGGTTGCTAGGAGGTATGGCTATTTCTTTGCGTGCCCCACACACATCCCCAGGGCTTACTGACCCTTTTCTTTCTGTGAGCCTCAGACATCTGTTTTCCAACCAGCACTTTTTCTCCCCCGTGGTCTCGGTGCCTGGGAGTTTATCTGAAATCTGTCCTCAGGATAAACTACACAGGCTATAAATTCCCCTTGTAGGAATTTAGACAGGAACAGCCTGACTTATTTCAGAACTTTGTCGCAGCAGAGAATTAGAAAATGTGCTTCATCTTCTCACAGGCGGTATCCCTCAGCATTTTTAGCAGAAATAAAGTATGTTTTAGGGTTTCTTAGTTATACTCTTTCTCCTTCTGCTTTCCCTTCTAATATTTTAGTAAGTAATTCACCTCCTGGACTATCAAGAGGATACAATATTAGTAATAAGAAAACAAATAATAAACCCATAAGAAAGTAGAGGATTTGGGGTGATAATAAATCATACCTACTGACCAGACAAAGAGTCCAATTAGGATCTAGGATCTAAGTAGCTCATATTTATTACTAGTAAAGATGGACCTTCTTCCACCTTGAATTGATCTTACCTTTTCAAAAGATGCAATTCCCTCCAAGGGAGGGAGGATGTGCTTGGTTACAAGCAGGAGCTGGGGAGCAGAGAGGTGTCTGGACTGTGAGCCACGAGGGAAGCAGTAGGGGAGGATACAGAAATCCAAAGGGGGGCCTCTAAGGAGTCAGATCCAGCTCATTCACCCAGCAGGGCCCAGAGTCATGCATGGATGGAAGTGAGGCTCCTTCCTGGGTCCTGGCCCGGGGAGTCCTTCCTCTCAGGAGGACTGAGTTTTAGCCAAGAGGGAATGTCAGAGGTTCATTTGGAGGACATCCAAGGGGCAGAGAGTCATGGCGGAGCCACCCATTTATGTGTGGAATCAGGAATATAGAAAATGTTGTTTTTTTTTTAAAGAAGACTCTTTCCAAATGCTAACTATTAACAACTGAAGTTAAGAAAAAAGATAAGGTGTTTCTCTTTAAGTGGCATCACTCATGTGTCAGACATGATGTTTGTGTTTTGCACACTTTATCTCATTTAATTCTATTAAGAACTCTTTAAAATAGCATCACAGAAGAATTCACCCCCTTCCTAAGTCCTCCCCACCACAATTCATGTCAGTGGAATTTAAATATTACCTTAGGGAAAAGGCTGGGAGGGGAAAGCCTTGAGTTTAAATAATTAATAACTGAATTCATAAAAAATTGCTAACTTATTTTCTGATGCAACAGAATGGGAAAAGGGAAATAATGAAAGATGCAATTTTAGTACATCTGAATACTTGTCTTGAAAATTCATAAATTTGTACACGTAGCATTTGAAAACTTTGAGGTTAACATGGTAAGAGGTCAGTCATTCTTGTCTCCCATCATTTCATTGATGCTGGGAGAAAACAGGAGGTTCATGGTCCAGAGACAAAAGAATTGGTTACTCATGGCACAGCGGGCAGCCTGAGGTTTATGGTCACACTAGAGGCCAGGTGCACGAATTCGTGCATGGGTGGGGCTGATCGGGCAGGGCTGGCCAGGAGAAGGGGCCGTGGGCAGTTGGCCGGCCGGCCCCTCCCCCAGGTTGAACTCCCAGTTGAGGGGACAATTTGCATATTAGCTTTTTATTGTATAGGATTGGTTTCCCTTGCTCCTAAAGTCCCAAGTGGCAATGCAGAGTGGCCCATGGGAGGCTACACCTGCTGCCGGTTTACATCACTCCTGAAGAACCTGAAATGTAGAAAACCTTAATCTGTGGAAGACTTGAAAACAAACCTGATCCTCTTTTATCCCAGAGGATCTTTATTAACCTCGCAGCATATTTACCCTTCTGCTCTGGAGGGAGATACCATCTCTGTCTTCCAAGACTGCTTTGAAAATATCCTTGAAGACAAACGTTATCAATGCCTCTGCTCAGAAGACATGAAGTCAGAGATACCCATGGGGAAATGTCTCCCAACACTGGTTCTATGGCCTGGGGTGGTACCTGAGATTCTGCATTACTAACTAGCTCCCAGGTTATGCCAATGACTAGATGGCAAGAAAGAAGTGGGTACATTTATTACCCCTCTGTAACCTAGCATGCTGTCTTGAGTTTTTAAGAGCAAAATACAAAAATCCACAAAAACAACAAAGGCCTGTGATGATGCCTCAGAGCATAGCTAATGGATGCCTCCCCTAAAGTACAAGGCATGCTACAAGTTCTCTAGCACCCTTCTCTCCCCCTTCCTTCTCCGCCTCCTCCTTCTCTCTCTCTTTCTCTGTCATACAACTCTCATATCTAGAAATCCTAACTACATATATTTGTATATGTGCATATGTACATATTCATGAAATGATAAACTTCACATTGAAAACTTAGAATACTATATATAATGCCCACATATTTCTGCCATCATAACAATTGCTATTTAGGTTTTTAAGGAGAAAATCTTGTGTTGTGGTTAAGAGCATGGTCTCTGGAGCCAAACTGCTTAGATTCAGATTTGGATTCTGCCAGGTACTAGATCTATGAATTTTGTCTAGTTAGTAAACCTCTTTGTGACTCAGTTTCTGCATTTGTAAAATGAAGATGATAGCATTAGTAGGTGTCAAGTACATAGAAGAAAAGCTGTTCTCTAGTAATAATATTATTGCTGGATCCACTTAACACTCTTTTTTATGGTTTAATATATTCCTTGACACCAAATTATGAAGGGAACTGACAAAAGAACTTGTTCTGCCACAGAGCAATACTAAAATTGAAGTTTATAATTTTAAGAATGTGTACTCAAACAAATTACAGTATAGTTTTTTGCCAATATCATGTCATATTATTAAAGACCCAGAAACTATAAACGTTGGCATTATAAAAGTAAAATATGTTAAGTTTCATAAAATGAGGATATATAAATATTTTTATATGAGACATCACAGGTTGAATATATAATTAATGTACTTTCAATATCATACTCTAAGTATAGTACCTTACCGTACCATAAATATATATAATACATATGGTTCTAAAATTAATATACTATTGATCCATTGGGTTAAAAAAATCTAATTAGTGCTTTTGCTATTGCCTTTGATTTAGAAGAGCTTTTGTACAATCCATTTAAACTTAGCAAATATAAATGAATGTCTGTTATGTGGCGATGGTATTGCTGGGCAGTAGGGATATAGAAACGAGTAAGCTCTAGCCTTTTAATGACCTCACAATCTAATGTCAAAAATGCATACACCATAATACAATTATTTAATTATTACATCTATAAAGTAAGAACTCTCAGGATACCAAGCAAGAATCAATAACTTTTGACTTCCTAAAACATAAAATACATGAGAATCTGAAATAATGTGGCTCTTTTATTTCTTTATTGATTAAGATATTACACATGTGTCCTTATCCCCCCATTGCCCCCCCATCCCCCCTCCACTCATGCCCTTACCCCCTGTTGTCTGTGTCCATTAGTTAGGCTTATATGCATGCATACAAGTCCTTTGGGTGATCTCTCCCCCTTACCCCCACCCTCCCCTACCTTCCTTTGTGTTTTCATTATGCTAAGCGAAATAC
>NW_005871048.1:9911360-9927989 GCF_000147115.1 Myotis lucifugus
CTATTCTACAGTGTGCCAGGTATACTATAGGAGGTAGAAGGGCTGAAAAAACAAAAATAAAACATAATTATGGTCTCTGGCCTCAAAGAATCCACAGTGTATGGGCAAGGAAGACAAATAAGCAACCAGTTGCAATGAATTTTGATGAACTTGTGACAGAGGTAATGCTCAGGTGACTATGAAAGTACACCTTTAGACCATGCCAAGATTGCTGCTGTTATTTTATTTCATTTTAAAACATGAGAGTGATTGTATTTATTATCCATTTTAATTTCAGTAACTATCTATTCTTGTTCATTGCTCCCTTTAGATTCTATTGAGCTATTTGTCTTTTTTTTTCTAAACTGAAAGATAAAAATGGATATTTACTAAATTTTGAACTGCTACTCTTTAAATAAGTATGTTATTATTTTAAGAGGGGTGTGTGTGTGTGTGTGTGTGTGTGTGTGTAAATTGCTTGTTCATATCTATAATCTATTTTTTAAACTGGGTTGTTTATCTTTTTAAAAAATTTAAACTTATCTATCCATATTAATGATCATCCATTTCAACAGCCTGGGGTCATTCCGAAATCCATAGGTGATTTAGGGGACGGAATTAAGTTTTGTCAATATTGTTTTTTCAGATAAGGAAATTTAGAGATAGTGAACTTTGTTAAAAAACAGAGAGGAAAGCCACACAAGTTCATGACTAAAAGTAATGGCAGCATTGCTTAAACAGACAATTAATGCCCCACTCATTTAGTCAAGAACATCTGTTTAAAAAATAATAAAGTTTAACCACATTTTCCTTTAAAGCTCAAAAGAATATTATTTTTCACCTTTTGAGTGCCTTATATTTCAGCATTTAGTCTTTATTTTTCCCATATTTGTGCAGTTTCCATGCTGAAATACATAAGATCAGCAAAAATCATCAAAGACACTTAAAATTACTGCTTGGGCTTGTTACCTCTGTCACCAGAATATTTGAATAGGTCATTTTTATGTATTCTGGTCTGGGATAACTCTCTCTACTAAAATTAATTTCTACATTTTGCAGATTTGTTAAAGTAATTAATTCAAGGCTATTAGTAACTTTCAGTAAAATATATTATGCATGTTCTAATTTGTTCATTAGACATATTTCCTCTAGGAAATATTGAACAGTATAAGCTCTTTTTAAGACAATGAAAAATTATGTAAATATACATATTATACATAGTGATAATTGTGTAAAGACATATATAAATAGATGTATTAAAGTTATGAATAATTTATTCTATAATATTTGGCACAGATGAATTTAAACTGAGAATTTCAATTCAAGTTACCTAATTAGAAAATAACCTTTATGAAATATATTTAGGAATTAAATGTTGTGAGAGATTTAGCTTTACCTAATGCTTTGCAGAGCAGCTATTTTAGAAACAGGCCTCCAGTGATTGATATGCTCACTTTTTGAAAGATACCAGTATGCATGCACATTGATTTTTAAGTTCTCAGAAGAAATTCAATAAAATCTAGTATACAAATCTCTTTATATATGGAAATATTTCTGGTCTATTATTGGAAAGCTTATTTTAACTTGCTACGCAAGTAATAATGATGGGCTTCAAGAAAAAACGTTCACATGATCAAAATGCAATACAATGAAATAAACCATCCGATTTTGCAAGGCTATCAGTATTTTGAAAAAGTGAGGTCATATACTAATTATGGCTTTTAGTTGTTGTTTAATGGTAGCACATTGGGTTGTACATTTTGTTTTTTTTTAATTTCACTGAAAAGAGAAATATTTTAAATGCAAATGGAGAAAAGTGAAAAAAAATATTTCTGGTTTAACATGCATTTTATCTTATGAAAAACAATGTCTCCTTTGAGCTGAGTCATGCAGGAAACATTATGATGGTTTATATCGATGGAGAGGATTCATTGGCATCTTGATTTTTTTAAAATATTTTATTAATTTTTTATAGAGAAGAAGGGAGAGGGACAGAGAGTTAGAAACATGGCTGAGAGAGATCTATCAGCTGCCTCCTGCACGCCCCCTACTGGGGATGTGCCCGCAACCCAGGTACATGCCCTTGACCGGAATCGAACCTGGGACCCTTCAGTCCGCAGGCCGACGCTCCATCCACTGAGCCAAACCGGTTCGGCGGCATCTTGATTTTTAACTGCATTAATGAGCACACCTCTAATCAGAACAAAACTGAAAAACACCATTCTCCAAGAGTCAGAGAATTACTTGCATTGTGATTTACCTTCATTAGTTATCTTGAGTTTGGAGGAACTCGTAATTTCAATGCCAAACATTATTCCTGTGCGTGTTCTTTGAATGTTATTCAGTAGGAAGGCATACAGGGGCAGCGCAGGGGAGTACGGTGCTTTAGAAGAGTGCATCTCAGACTTGAGTGTATGTAAGAAATGACCTGGGAGTAGGTCTCAAAGGCGGAGGCCGAGATTCCTTACTTCCAATGAGCTTCCAGGAAGGTGTTGATGCTGCTGTGTTGTAGGCACCACTTTGAGTAGCACAGGTTTGGAACACTTTTTATTCTGGAGCCAGACTGTGCGTTCTAACACTTGTCCAAAGGGAAAGCTGGGTTAATTAGATTGTGCTTCCATTTTCTAATCTGTAAAATGGGATAATGATGAATTTACCTCAGAAGCAGTTTTGAGGATTGCATAACTGAATACACAAAAAAACCCTTTTAATAATACCTGGCAGGTAGTAAATATCATTTTAATTTTCATTATTTCTAATGGAGCAATAATGTGTGTGACAGGGATACAGAAATCATTGCCATCGACTTGGCGTTGTTTAAATGTAAAGATTTTACAAATAAGCTCAGCGAAGTCCGTCCTGTAACCCTCCTAAGATTTCAAGTTGGTCAGATCCTAGAGGAAACCGCACTTACTAGCCTGCTGGAAAATATTCTGATGCTTTTTGCCAGCACGCCTTTATCCCCTGTAATTGACCTTTTAACTAGATGTGTCTCAACTGCTTTTGAGAAATTTACAATTCAAACTAAAGCTGCCATAAAGATGTATGAAAACAAAGAAATGAAAGCTACTAAAAGGCAAATCATAGTGTTTGTCAGCTAGAAACCCCCGATTTCCTTCAAAGTGGAAAACTCACTGTTCTATATGATTCGCTACAACAGTGACATATTGCTGCCCTCCAACGTATTAGCAGCCTCCCTTCCGCTGAATTTTGAGTGAAACGAAGAACTGAATAAAATATAGGATGGATGGGATTTAACTTCCACCTCGGGCAGCCCGTGCGTTGTCGGAGCTTGTTGAGAAGAATGTCTTTGAGCAGGAATGAAGCCTGGGGTGGTGGAACAAGGGGGTGAGGAAAACCGTACCCCTCTGTGGCCAGCGTGCACTGCTCTGGCTCTGGGTATACAGTATCCTGCCCCGCTTGGAAAAAGCATTTGTGTTCAAGTGCCTGAATCAATCTAAAGACCACAAAGAACAGAAGCTCCTTGTTATTTTTCTTACCTCTTTATAATGGACACTGGTGTTAGTGCTCTGGAAGAAGTACTGTCTTCCTATTTCAGATATTTTTTCTTTTATTCTTTTTTATAGCCTAGCTAACTGGACAATGATTAAACAGTTAATAAGTAATGACCAATGGTCAGGTACTATATTGGGCATTGAGGGAGCTGCAGATAGAAAGTTCAGCTTCCAAGGAGTTCATAATGTAGAACAGAGTATGAGGCTGCTCCCATAAGTCGCAGGCCGAGGCCCAATCTGATAAAATATTACACATGAAGAATCACTTGTATTCTGAGAAGGGAGACATTCCTGTCAGCGGACTCCCCTTGAAGGAAGTGATACTTAAGTTCAGCCTGGAGGAGTAGAGAGAATATTAACATACAAGCCCAGACTTATCACTTAGGATATAAGTAAACAAAGAGCAAATCCTGGGCAAGCTCTGGCCACACAGGCATTCACATTAGGCTTTGGTACAAGTTGTATAATTGCTGATGGTGGGTGAAGAAGGTGTTTTGGAGACGGGTCATAAGGGACGTTACTTAGGCGAGGAATTTGTACTATTTTTCTTCTAATGAACATGGGGAGATCCTGAAGGTTTTTACACAGAAAAGTGACACATCAGAATTAGGCTTCCCGGGCATGGCATGATGGATCTGGGGCAAAGACTAGTGAAAATACAAGAGGGAAGTCAGGATGATCTGTGTCTGTGGCCCTCGTCCTGCTTGATGATGTGTCAGGAAGCAGAGACTGAGTAACCCATAGCTACTATATAAATCTCCTTTCCATGTAACCTCGATGTCTTATCTATTAAACTCTATGATTCAAATCTAATTTCTGCTCTTGACAGCAGAATAGAGTAAATATGTGGCCGTGGAAGCCATGGTGAGAGCACCATCTGAAAAATGGTGATGCTGTATTCTACCTCCAGATCAGGCTTAACTCTTGGTCAAATCTACAGAATAAAGAACACTGGCTCTGACACAGCACATTGCTTTTCTAATGGTAACAACTAAAAAAAAATTCAATTAATCAAAATGGATAGAAGCCAGAGGGGAGATTGAAAACAAAATAGTGAAAAGATGAGATTTAAGAAACAATTAGTGCTTTAAAAAGCAACCTTCTTTTGGTATCTGCAGCTAATATTAAATTATAGAAAATCTTTGTTTACTCTCTTAAAAAAAGACGGGTTTGTTTTAAACTTGGTATCAGAGAAACTGTCCATGAAATATTTATGTACTAGAGGCCTAGTGCACGAATTTGTGCATGAGTAGGGTCCCTTGGTCTGGTCAGTGATTGGGGCCAATTGGGGCATCTTGCCCAGTCCCAATTAGGGCTGCAGAAGGTTGGCTGGCCGGGGGTAGGGGTCATGGGAGGTTGGCTTTTATATATATAGATTGCCAAAAAAAAAATTAGGGGATGCCTTTCAGTTAGTCCTCAGAATAGTTCTATTTTATAGTTGTTATTAACTTCCTATCTGCAGATGAGGAAACAGTCCCAGAGAGATAAAATTATTTCCCCCTGTTCATACAGATAGACAATGGCAGAGCCAATGATAGAACCAAGATCTATTGGGTTTACATCCCATATTTAAATTGCTTATTAATGTTGCCTCAAATTCCATTAACGTATTTTACAAAGAAATCATAAACCAGGGTTATCTCAATCATTGAATTTGAAGTCAGAATACCCAAGTTTATGTTTGGGCTCTTCTGAACTAACTTGGTGTGATCACATATGAATTAGTTATTTTCGTATTTCATCGTAAGATTATGACATTTGTTATCTGCCTTGTGGCTGCCACTGCAGTAATGGAAACAAGGTTTACTCATCTTGCAATCTTGAAGCAATGTATATATTATTAATACTTAATATCAATGCTTAATTAATATTTCATTAAGCATTAATAATGATGAATAACATTGATAGGGCTTTTGAGAAGCTTATAAGTTGTTCAGTATATTCCTGTTGGTTCTTGTGTTTAAATTAAGATAGTTATTTCCATCTGTCCAAATTGAACACAGCATTAGTTTAAAAGTAGAAAACCAACTGTAAATAGTACATAAAAAGTAGTTTAGGATAATGATAGACAATTGGTTTTTCAGTCCCATAAGCCTGATTTAATTTTCAGCCCAGATACCCCAGGCTGTATGACTTTAGTTAAATTACTTAACTTGAAATATTTCCATATTTACAAATGAGAATATTAAAATATGTACTTAAATTTATTGTGAGGATCTGAGATTGTGCACTAAAGCACCTGGCACATAGCATGTGCCCAGTGGAAGGCAGTGACTATTGTCGTTATTAAGCTAATAGAGTTCATTAAACTAATTTCCCATTTGACTTCCTTGTAGATGGAAACTTCACAATAACATGTAAAGGAGATAGCTTTAGCAAGGAAGATTTTATTTTCCCTCTAAATATGTAATAACAACATTGAGAGATGGATCACCAGGGGAAAAACCTCCAAGTGTATACTCTCAATCATTTCTTGACGCTTACTCTTCTGTCCATGCTGGGGATGTGAAATTATACACTGGCAAGAAAATGGGCAGTGTGCTCATGTGATAGGAGGTTATTATTCCCAAACAATTTCATTTTAGGCACACAGATGATACATTTTTTGTGCTCATTACATATTAAGCTCACATATACTTCAAAAGTTTGTATATTAGTTCATTTATAATCCATAATGGGATTCATACTCTCTCAAAAACAATGAAAAGGAGGTAATTAACAATAAACTACACCAAAAGGTAATCTTCCTTTCCTCAGAGTTATAAAAGGAGTAGATTGAGATCAGACCACTCAGTTTTATTCTGGCTTTTTCTCTACTTGCTGTGTGAAATTAGATTATTTGGGTTTAAAATAAGTTTCTTCATCTAGTTAAAACAAATTCTAAAGTATTAAACATGCCTCTTAAGGTTGTAGTGATTCATGAGGCCATATATGTAAAGTACATAATTCAATGGCCAGCACATAGTAAGCATCCTAACATGCCATTGCTTCTGCTATGGTCAGGGACATCAGCATCATTGTGGTGTCTCTTGTCCTATAGAAGACAATGGGCACTGGGTCTCTGTCCTAACTGGAATGGTCCATTGTGTACAATATATGCGTTGACTTACTTGCTTGACATTATAAAACATCTTTCTTTCCAAAATAGATTAGAATGTATTCTGGTTATTTGAAGTTTCCAGTTCCTTGATTACAAACTGATGACGATTACCCATTTTTGTCTATGAATGTCTCAGTCTGTTTTCAGCACCACATTTAGAATATTTAACTAATTAAAGTCAATTTACAAAAGCAAAATCAACTTAGCTTTTGAAACGGATCCATAATTTCTCACCTCTGGTTTTTCTGCATGCCAGAGCACACACTTCCATGAACAAATCGCATTTTCCCTTGAAAACCGTAGGCATAAATTTGAAAGCCGCTTTCAGAATTTTGCTTCATTATGCCTAATCCTTTCTGGAATCAGACTAAACTACTTGCTTCAGTAATCTCCCCTAGGAATGGGTTCCAAGGGCTAGCTCAGCTTTATGCAGAGAAATATTTCTTTTATCTAGTTTTAATTTCTTGCTTTTAGATGCTATTTATCTGCCTAAAATGGAGCATCTGATTTATATTTTCTGTACTCCTTGTTAATTTTGTAATACAACCTGTGCATTTGAAGAGACATATGGATATGTTGATATCTAAATTATTTTATAATATTGATATTCTATCAAGATGTTAAAACATGTAAGAATAGCATAAATAGTCTACAACTAATTCATAAATTGGACACTAGAGGCTCCTTTGTAAGTTTTGTTATTTGAAATATGGATTGGAATATATAAATAAATAGTCATTAGAATAATTAAATACATTTTTAGGAAACACTTACTATGTATTGGGCTCTGTTCACTATTGGAGACATGATTTCTGAGCTCATGAACTCTATAATGTATCTGTTAATAAAAATAATAATAACAATAACAACTACCATTTACTGAGAACTAATGCTAAATGCTATGCTAAACATTACCTATGCCTTGTCTCATTTATCCTTCACAAGTGCTCAGTGATGTAGATATAATTGTTACACTTATTTTATAAATGAGGAAGCGAAGCTTACAGATATTTAGCATCTTGCCTGAATTCAGAAAGTAGCATTGTCATTTGAAACCAGCCCTGCCACACCTCAGAATACATTTTCCGACCCTATAAGTGATGCTGTTTGTCTTATGTTACCACTTTAAAGAACCATTACTGGCTAGATGGACATCTGTAGGCTAAGTACCCAGGTACCGTGTGCATTATTACTTTCTTCAGCAGTGTCCCTCAGAATGTCTGTAACATACCTGCCTCACACTTCTAGAAGTTATCAAGGGTTTCCGCCAACCTCAGGCCTAAAATAAGCCTTGCTGGCCCCCTACCAGCAGTGATAGCGAGAGCAGGCACACCAGTGGAAGAAGTAGAAAGATGTTAGGGTCCAACTCAAGGTCAGTTCCTTTTCCCTGGAAGGAGGTTTTGCCCTCCAGATATAAATGGATAAAGAATCTGGGCCCCCGGACACGGATTGGTCCACCCTCTTATTCTATGTATACCTCTTTAAGTTGATATTTTAAGAAGGAAATTGTAAATGGGAAGGAACTTAAGGGGAAAAAAACAGCTACTTGATGAAATAATGAGGGCAGAGCTTATGAGAATATAATATGTATCTCTTAAAGAAAACAGCAAGCCTTAAAACAAAACAAAACAAAACAAAACAAAACAAAACAAAACAAACTGCCCTAAAAGTATCCCTCAAAGGCAGATAGATTTGTATTTTTTATTGAGGAGACATTTCCACTGCAAGTGAAAACTCATGTCTTTCTCATTTTGACTGAGATTCAAGATGTTTAAAGGAGGACAAGAGAAATAGGAAGGGGTAGAGTCTAAGAGATGAAACTATTATTCACATATGTATGATTGCATGGGGAATGGAGTGTTGAGGCTGAGTACTTTAAACCTTTGTGCTAGAACCTTTATGCATTGAATGGGATGGGAGTGTTTAGAAAGCAAACGTTGATGCCTGCGTACATTTTAAACTGGCAGAAAAATATTGGAATATTTTTTTTGATGGGGGTGGTGAATAGGCCGATTTGTGGCCTCCTTTATTTATCTCTAGATTATACAAATCTCTGATTCTGTCATTAGAAATTGCCTGCATAATTACTAAAACATAAAAGCTGCATCATGATTAAAACATGAAATATACAGGATGTTTATTGGAAAATTATCCAGATTTTTTTGAATTCATAATTCCACAAGAGTAGATTCCTTCTGCGTTTACCTCCTGGGGAAAGCATTACTGTCTAATCAAAATAGAAGTCTTCCTTCCTATGTTTACAAATTGACTGATGTGGTTTGTAGAAAATCAGACAATTCAGAAACTTTGAAAAAGACAAATATGAATGTAAGTTTGTAAAATGTCCTAAACTATTTTAACTTCAATTTTTTTTTCTTGAGAACAACTACTGCATTTGAAGTAGATGTAGACATTTTTGTTGTTGCTGCTGTTATAATGCTCTGCCTTAATCCAACATTAACAAAGTATCTGAAAGAGGTCAAAATAATAAGAAAATGATTTTAAAAATAAGTCATATGGTGAAAGTATTTAAACATTGAAAGCCCTGTTAGTCTGCGAAATTGTTCCAAATGTTTTCAAACTCATGGGATTATAAAGCTGGAGAATCTTGGAGATTATCCTAAGCTGCTTATTTTTACAAATGAGAAAATTGAAACAAAAAATTATGGCTTGCATGGGAGAACATATTTGCCAATGTTATCACTGATAAGGGTCTAATCTCCAACATTTACAGGGAACTCATACAACTTAACAAAAGGAAGATAAACAACCCGATCAAAAAATGGGCAATGGACGTAAATAGACACTTTTCGAAAAAAGACATAAGGAAGGCCAAGAGACATATGAGAACATGTTCAAAGTCACTAATCATCTGAGAGATGCAAATCAAAATGACAGTGGGGTACCATCACACCTGTCAGAATGGCTATCATCAACAAATCAACAAACGACAAGTGCTGGAGAGGATGCGGAGAAAAAGGAACCCTCATGCACTGCCAGTGGGAATGCAGACTGGTGCAGCCACTGTGGAAAACAGTATGGAGTTTCCTCAAAAAACTAAAAATAGAACTCCCATTCGACCCAGTGATCCCACTTCTAGGAATATATCCCAAAAAACTAGAAACACCAATCAGAGAGAACATATGCACCCCTATGTTCATAGCAGCACAATTTACCATAGCTAAGATTTGGAAACAGCCTAAGTGCCCATCAGCAGATTAGTGGATAAAAAAAGCAATGGTACATCTACACAATGGAATATTACGCTGTGGCAAAAAAGAAGGAATTCTTACCATTTGCAACAGCATGGATGGACCTGGAGAGCATTATGCTAAGTGAAATAAGCCAGTCAGAAAAAGATAAATATCACATGATCTCACTCATTAGTGGAATATAATGAACAACATAAACTGATGAACAAAAACAGATCCAGAGACAGAGAAGCACTGATCAGAGGGAAGGTAGGGGAGGGTTGAGGGGAGGGGGAGAGATCAACCAAAGGACTTGTATGCATGCATATAAGCCTAACCAATGGACACAGACAACAGGGGGGTGAGGGCATGAGTGAGGGGTGGGAGGGCAATGGGGCGATAGCACACATATGTAATCCTATATAACAAAAGCCTAATATGCTAAGTGTCCGGTCATCTGGTCGGCCATTCAACCAATCAAAGCATAAAATGCTAATGATATTCTAAGGTTGCTCAACCGCTCGATATGACATGCACTGACCATCATGGGGCAGACGCTCAATGCAGGAGCTGCTCCCTGGTGGTCAGTGTGCTTCCATGGGGGGGAACGCTGCTCAGCCAGAAGCTGGGCTCACAGCTGACGAGTGCAGCAGCAGTGGCAGGAGAGGCTCCCGCTAAGAGCTAAGGATGTCTGACTGCCATTAGTCAGATATCCCCTGAGGGTTCCCAGACTGCGAGAGGGCACAGGTTGGGCTGAGGGACTCCCCCTCCCCAAGTGCACAAATTTCGTGCACCAGGCCTTTAGTACCTTAATAAAGAAAAAAAAATATGGCTTACCCAGATGATATAAATTGGCAAAATTATTACTAGGAGTCAATCTTTAAAATTCTGTTTATTGTTCTTTCTATGATCCTTTTCTTGTGATTATTCAATATAATTGTCTTTAAAATAAAATAAAATAACACATCTGCCTTTGCTCTTCACTGATAAGAGATACAAGAGTGAACATACAGAGTAAATGCTATTTTAAAAATATAGTAATGAAGTATTTACATTTGCTAATTTTTATTGTTGAATATGATGATGCACAGTTTTACAAAATGAGAAAAATACTGGCTTTGTGGATGGGTCTGCCCATATATTCTATGTATAGATTTAATTCTCTGTGCAGCACTGACAAAAATCATCAGGTCCAATTTTCATGTTTCCAGAGACTATCTGATGGCTACCTAGGTTGTTGAAGGTATCAAAAAGCTAGGGAGTTTAAAAGATAAGTTAGTAATAAAAGAAAACATTCATAACCATGCTAACCCAATAGGAAAATAAAAAGGACTGAATTATCCAAATGCAGATGAAGTGAATCAGCCTGTCTCTCTAGAGAGACCGGACATACTTTAAGAGTGTGTGTTTTAGAGCCAGCGAGTCTGAGGAATAATCCTGTTGACCAGTTCTCAGCTGAAGACTTGGGAGTGTCTGTAGCTCTTCAGAGCTCTTTCTCTGTGTAGCCCTCTCCTCTCCTGCACTGTGCCCTGCCATTTCTAGCTGACTGCGCATCTTTGCACTTTTAATTCAGCCTCCTCAATGCAAGGGGCCACCCTTGTATTCCCCACAGGGGGTCGAACCCTCAACCTAGGCATGTGCCCTGACCTGGAATCGAATGTGCAACTTTCTGGTGTACATGATGACATTCCCCCTGCCTAAGCCACCTGGCCAGGGTCATTAGGTATTCTTAACATATTTTAGTTTTCAGTTACAATGTAGAACACATTCATTGCAATATATAAAGGAAGAAAGTCTGAAATAAGGAATGAACAGAAGTCTAAGTCTGGAGATAAGAGGTATTGAAAACAGAAAGTGGCAGGATCTCAGAAAGCAGACACAGAGGTAACTCTTCTTAGAAACTGGTCAGATGTAGAGACACAGCCTGAGGAGGAAACTGACTGTTGGCAGCATATGACTTAATTATACCATTTGAACTTGACCAGTCAGACAGAACATCTGATATTCCAGGCCTGGTATGATTTAAGATTATTTAGGATGTGTCACTTAAAAAAAAAAAAGTCCTGTACTTGTAAACAAAGTTTCTTTCCTTGACAATCCCATCCTGCAGGGATTGACCACTGTGTGTTCAATTAGGGTTTCCCTGCATTCCCTAGCAGTAAATTCAGGTGAACATTTACTAGGTCTCAAAGTTTTTATTTTTTCCTTATTAACTCAAAATATAATTTGTATCTAATTTTCTATCAATTCATTTTAAACAGGATGTGTATTTATCTTCCATATATATATCTTTTATACCTTTTCATGTGTGTAATTATGGAGTATAGGTCATTAGGGTATTTAATCTATAATAATAAAAGGATAATACGCTAATTAGACCAGATGACCTTCCCGGGTCTCGGGTGCCAGAGGGAAGCCAGTGCAGGCAGCTGGGGGAAGGAAGGCCTACTCTTGCATGAATTTTGTGCACTGGGCCTCTAGTGTGTTATATAATGAAGGACTTCTTGGAAGTGTTTATGGAAGTGTTCAGGGTATTTAAGTGGTTTGGGATTTTACAATAAACTGGAAATGAATTATTTATCACATTTAAAACAATAGAATAAAACTGTTATTCAAACATTTGATATTAAACTCATTTTCAGAATTGAGTTGATTCAGATGATCAAAAATGCCTATATTAGCAAATTGAATTAAATGCTACACAACTATCATATACCAGTATACCATGGGCAGTTATAGTTCATGCCATGAATATAAAAATGACTGAATAATAATACTATAATACTATAGAGAACAAGCCAATTGAAAAATTACTAATTTTTATACACACTTTGAATAATTATAAAGGCATTTTTTATTAAAATACATTTCATTTTCAAAATTGAGCTATCCACTGTTAAAGAATGTATAGTTTTTGACATATATATATATATATATATATATATATATATATATATTTTTCAGTACATAATAATAAATTTCAGATGACATAAAGCTTTAATTAATAATTGTTATAAGAAAATAAGAATGAATTTCTTTATTAGAAAAAGGTAGGATTCTTAACAATTAGGCCATCAAGAATCTATACAGAAAAATATTTGGTAATTTTCCTACTTAAACATTTATAAATTTTATATGACAAAAAATAACCTAGAAAAAGTTACATGATACATCATACATTGTGAAAACTAAGTACACTGAAAATTTCAGGCAAAAAGCAAATTTACTTGATTTACAAAGATCTAATGTAAGTTAATAAGAGAAAGATGAAAAATTCTATAGGAAAAGTGGGTAAGATATATTCATGGCTACTTCACAGATTAAAAAGGGACAATGTTAATAAGTATATAAAAAAGTCAACCTCACTTATAATTAATTAAATGTAAATCAAAATGACAATATTTTAACTTATTCAGTTGGCAACTATCTAAAAATTTTGATAATATGAGGAAACAGTGACTCTTCCATATTTCACAAAAGAAGCCAAAATATATGTATAGAATCTATTTTATAGCATTATTTATAATAATAAACTAGACAATACTAAATGTCCATTAGTTGGGATTCCTTAAAAAATTATAACTGTACACTTTAGCTGTTAAACAGAAAGAGGTAAATCTGCATGTTTTGATATGTAAATATAAGATCGTTTTGGTGAATATAAACAAATAAATACCACATATACTGGTACATTTGCTTTTCCAGAGGATAAATAAACAAAGATGTGGTTATCTTGGAGGAAATGTACAAAGGTGACTGGATGTGGGAATGAACAAGAAGGATACGGTATTTGCATTTCATATCAAAGCCTTTTGTGTGTATTTGCTTACCATTTACATGCAACATACATTTTAATGTCACCAGGGGTCCTTTGAGTGATGGGTTTGAGAACTTTTTTGTTTACCTCTATATAATAGTCTTTAATGACAGAATAAAAGTATAAAAATTAAAATCAGCTATCTCAAATAATTTTTTCATGAATAGATAGTTTGACAGCATTTTCCCCAAACTAATATTCTAGGGTGATTTTGTTCTAGATATTTTAAATATAAGCATTGTAAATTAAGCCATTTATTGAACAGTCTGAGCTTGAAGTGATATTAAACTTGAAACGGAATTATTTTCCTCCCATCTCTCTTTCAAATAACGTGCATTTATGCATAGCAAATCATTCTTCTCCATCCCTCAACCATTATACAGTTTTCCAGTCACTGCCACTTAATTAAAAGCACAAGTAGGTCCACTTTAAACCTCTGATCTCATCTTCTCCACTCCGCCTTGACCTTGGCTAGAGGGGCCTTGGTGTGGGCAGCTCTTCTAACCCCTCCCCCCTCTGTTTTCTAGTGTTACAGTAGGAAGGATGCATTAGAGAAAACAATTTCCCTCCTGCACTGGGCCTGCCAGTGTACCACTACTCTGGGGTAGCTGCACCCAAATATCCCTGGAGCACATGTGTACATTTTTAAGAAGTCCCTTCAAAAGCTTCCTCATTTCCCGGTTGCCTAGCATATGAGATCGAACTTCATCTCCATCAGTCCACTTTCCTGGTGGGATGGGCAGTAGTAAGTACGTAAACCCAGCCAGCCCAACCACACTTGCTTCTGCTGACTGGCTCTCACGCTCACTCCCTTCCCCTCCTTCCTTCTGTTGCCTTCTTATAAGGAGGAGGGCAAGGGGTCCAGGTTGTGTGAATAGAGGCAGTTAGCCAATTAACTGACCTTTGATAATTCATAGGAAGAAGAGGCTGCTGGCTTCTATTTGGTCCAATTCCAGGACAATAGAAGGGTTATCATACAATCTCGTTTTCTACCAAATTCTCTGTCAACACATTAAATATCCCCAAAGCTAGCTAGCTTTAGTAAGTCTTTGATGCTAGGAATCTTTCAGTTTATCCTAAATCTCTTGTTAGTTTTAAGATTTCTTGAGGATATTACAGAGTTGATAGCGCTAATACTTATTCTGTGCCTGTAAGGAGAGAAACGATAAGATGTGAGGCTGAAGAGATAAAATAGAATATGATCCTTAAAGGTATCTTATTCCACAGAAATGAGTTTGCCCTGTCAGCAATGAGAAGCCTCTGAATATTGTGCTGGGTAGTAATAACTCGCATTCTCATCTGGAATTTATCCTGGCTGCTGTGGTGTGGTTGAGGAAGTACTGGCTGCTTCGATGCAGTGGACTCTCACTTAAATGCAGTTTGTTTCTAGATTCAATAGGAAAGTCCAAAAACGTTAAAGGTTATCATAGTGTCTTGAAAATCAACTAGGAAACTGCCAGTTTGGCATCAACATACCATCTCTAAGTAGATATACAACACAGGCCTTTTCCCCTCCATTTGGAATGTGTGTTGTGTCCTTGGTGAATGGTTGGTTAGCTTGCACTTAGGAGTTAGAGTGTAGTTCTCTGAAACTGCCTACACTGTGAGTTTGGAAGCGTTAGGGCAGCAAGAAGCTCACACATGAAAGGGACAACAGGCACTGAGACCTTTGAAGGAACCAGCAGGTGCATTGCTCTCATCTCTCGCTGACTCTGGAGCAAACCCTCCTGAGGTGAGATGATGGGGGAATTGCCCACAGGACTTAAATCATTTTTTCTCTATTTTTGCATAACAAGTAAAGTTTAATTATTTATCTAATCTAGATGGAGATAAAGAACCCTGATGGGGATGCAGCAAAGTCAAAGTGGACATAGGTTTTAGGGAAGAGAAAGTAATGTGATTTGGAAAATGATAGAACTTAAAGGAGACACAAAGATTTCCAGGATACCAGTGTGGGAAACTGACAAAATAATGTTGTTATTTATTTTAATAGTGCAAACTTTAGGAAATGCATATTTGGGGAGGTTATTATTTCAGTTTTAGGTGTATTTGTGTAAAGCCTGCATAAAGATCCACATTGCAAAGAGGAATTGGGAAGTCATCAGCCTATATGAGCGGTGGGCATACATCAGCTTCTCATTTCTCAACCGCAACACTATTGACCTCTGCACAGGATAATGCTTTGTTGTGGGGAGCTTTTCTGTGCATTGAAGGATGCTTCACAGCATCCATGGCCTTTGGCTTCTAGATGCCTCTAGCACCTCCCAGGTGTGACAACCGAAAATGACTTTAGACATTATGAACTGTCCATCCCATGGAGGGCAAAATTGCCTCTGATTGAGAACTACAGGTATGGTTGATATAACCAACAGAAATAATTAGATGGAAAATTTATTAGGATGGAAAATAATTACTAAAAATGTATTGGATAGGCAAAAGAGGAACCGTCCTCCATCCTCAAAGAGTACTGAGGAGGGCCTACTTTAAACACAGGGGGAAAACCAACAGGGCATGGAATCATAGAATCAGTATTTCAAGAACGAAGAGGTAAATTATATCAAAAGCTGTAAATGTAAAATAAGATGAACATAGTTTTCTATTACTGCTGTAACAAGTGATTTCAAACTTGGTGGCTTAAAACAACAGAAATGTGTTTTTGTAAGCTCTGAACATCAGAAGTCTGACAAGGGTCTCACTACGCTGAGATCAAGGTGTCAGCGGGGCTGTGTTCCTTTCTGGGTGTTCTATGGGAGAACCTGTCTTCTTGCCCTAAGCTGCCAACATTCCTTAGTTTGTGGTCCTCTTCCTGCGGTTCCAGACCCAGCAATATTGCATCTTCCCAAACTTTCTTTCTTTATCCGCTCTCACATCCCTGTTTCTGATCACAGTTGGGGAAAGTTCTCTGTTTTAAAGATTCTTCTGATTAGCCTGGCTTACCTGGATATTCCAGGCTACTCTATCTCAGCATCCTTAACTATGTCTTGTAGGGGTTCATAATGCCTCCCCAAAATGTGAATTATTTTGAGC
>NW_005871048.1:9928089-9953361 GCF_000147115.1 Myotis lucifugus
AAACTTCTAATGATTGAACATCTGTTCTTCTTATCATCCTGCAATGACCTTCCTCCCCTGAGAAGCCCCAGGTACCTTACTTCATCCTTAGCTCAGAATGTCATATAGACCTCACTTTCTCTTTCTATCGGTCTCTGAACCTCTCATGTGTGTGGATCGCTGACTCCCTCATGTATGTGGGGTTCCCATGGGTACATAATCAGGGGTGGGCAAAGTAGGTTTACAGTCGAGAGTACCTGAAACACAGAGTTTATTCTCCTATTATTATTTATTTAGTAATTATTGTATTATTCATTATTATTATAATTACCCTACTTTTGCTCATCCCTGTATATTAAATTTATATTTTTTCTCTTGTTTATCTATCTCCTGCAGATTTAATTATTAGACCAGCCAAAAGAACCTAGGAGGGTAGAGGAAACTTTTTTCCTCCCCCATGTTCTAGGTCTCTGGTTCTTCGATTAAGACAGAAACATTTGGGAAGGGGTTTTATTTTGCCTACCACAGTGAATCCACACAAAACCTTTAGATTGAGCAACAAGAAGATCACATTTGACCTTCATGAAAGCACTGCAGTATCTTGGTGGAGCCTAAGGCAGGTGCAGAGAGCAGAGAACATAGCAACCGAGGCAGGAGAACTGGCGGGGATTGTGCTCGTCTCATTCCAGTTTAAAATGGAATCGTGTTACTTCTTACCACCAATTATAATGATTTCTGTGTTTCATTGTCCAGAAAACCTTTTTGTTAAGGGCAGTTTTTAAAACCCTAATTTTGTAAGAACTTTTAAGATAAATATGGTTGTGATGCAGATTTGTCAAGGTCTTCTCCACTGATAAGAACTTTCTTAGAAAGTTAAAATCATCTTTCTCTTTGTGATGCAGAAAGGGGGACCCCCCCCTTAGAAATCCACATTTCCCTCGTAAATGTAAATCTCTCTTACAGAAGACTAACTGCTACTGGATTTCTAGAGCTTCACCTATGTCTGCTGTTTCTTAAAAATAACCCGCTCAAAGTAATATGAAAAAGAAGCCTATTTTGGGGTGGTATATTTTGTTCCCCTTCACTTGGCATCATAAGTACTTTACATCCTTTCTTCAAAGGGAGAATTTCATTCTGGAAATTCTGAGCAGACCTTAGCTAGTAGGGCATAGTCATATTAAATTCAGAAATGTTTAAAGCATTCAATTTCTCAGATTTAATTTACAATTAAAATTTTTCATTTAGCCTGCATATTACACAGGACTCATTTTTTTTTCCAAACTAAATGCTGACTGCTTCTATTTTAAAATTGTTGGTCTCAGTGCTGCCCCAAATGTCATATTCATTTCGTGCTAGAACAAGTGTTTAAAACAGTAATTGCTTAAGTTTGTGAAATTTTTTATTCTTTGTGCCTTTTTCTGGATATATATAAGCATGCTGCTGATTGAAACAGTATCCACTTGTAAACACATGTTACAAAATCAATGGTTTTCAACTTGAGGCCTGGGATCCTTGGACACTGTAAACATTTCTGAATAATCAAACCATACAACCTATTTTATCACAATAAGACTCAAATAGTTTGCTGGTTTTATTTATATGGACAATTTTCTTCTATTGTTCTCTAGGTAGATGGTTAAGAACTTATGCTATGAATTGTTAGTGATATTTTGTAAGATTGTCTGGAAATTAGGTGATCGATCAATGGTCTAGGACTGTGATTTCCCGGGATGTCAGATTTTCAGCTTTAAAATAGGGACACTTGTGGACAATTGGGACAATTGGTCATCTAGCTGAAAGCCAAACTAGAGCCAAAGTTTGGATTATCTCTGTTTCCAGCCAAAATTCAGTGTGCCACCAGTTTCTCATTATTTGCTTTTTGTTTACTTACTTACATTAATAAATGTGGTAGTTCACCTCATGTGTTTTATATACGTTTAACCTCAAAAAGTTTTGCAAAATTTGCATTGTATATGAGGTACAGGCAAGAGAAAATGTTTAAGAAACTAGTTTGGAGAAGTAATTTTGCTCTGTAAAACTCGATTTGCATTAACAAGAAGACATCAGGCCCCAAATGGAATCACTTATGCTAAGCCCCATGACACCAAACAAAGACCTAATTAATTACAGTTTCTGCTTCTCTCAGAAATGAGATCTGAAACCAGGCAATCAGGAATCTTTCAGTCGTCTACCTGACAGACCTCCCCCCCCAATCCACTGAAGGGGAGCAGAATAGGTCACCCCCCCAAAATGTACCACTTTGGCATATGGATTATTTTGAGCTGAAGGTAATCAAGACCCACCTGACTCAAGAAAAACTTCTACCTCTCCCTTATCCGCCTTAAAATATATACAAATATATATAATAGATTGGGGGCCTTGCCCAGAAAGAGAACTATTACCAGAGATAACTTTTTATCTGAAAGACTTGCAGGCATGGCAGGGCAAACATCTGATTACCAAACATCTGCTCTATTTCCCTATGAATGGCTCTCCTCCCCTTTGAAGCTCCAAGTCCCTATCCCATTCCTAAGCTCAGAGTGACATGGAAACCTCCATTGCCTGACAGCCTTGGGGTCTCATGTTTTTATGGGGCTTCGGTCTATACAAAATCAAATTTGTTCATCTGTCTTTTGTTGATGTAATTATTAGACCAGCTGAAGAACCTAGAAGGGTAGAAGAAAAGTTTTTCTGCCCCAACACCCTTGAAAGGAAAGTAACCTTGCCATAACCAATCTGCTTTTTACTTACTTGTTCCCATTCCCTCCTGTCTATCAAGGTCTTACAAATTGTACAGCTCCTCAGAGCTGCAAGATTAGATGCTGCCTGACTCATGATTCATTGAATAAACCAGTGATATCCTTAAACTGTAGTCAGCTAATTTTGTTTTTTAAACAGTGCTTATTTGTATGAAGGTTTGGGATAAGCTTTTAGAAATAAGCCAGAGGTGATATTTTAAACATCTTTTTTCTCCCCAATGGTAATTAAAGAAAGCGTAAGTCCAGTTTTTGGAAGGAATGTAAGGGTGGTCATGCCATGTTGTTGTGAGAATACAATCTGTGTGGACGTGGTCGAAAGATTACCAAAGGGAATTTGTGTCTTTAGAGGAGAATGTTTCAAAAAAAAATGAGTCTCCTTTGATACAGGAGAATGAAGGTAGGTGGGAGATCAGTCACATAGCATGTGCACAGACAGTAAAATCAGAGGACAGGGCTCTTGATGACAGGCTCCTGTGACAAGGCCTTCAATGCTCCTGAAAGGGTTGATTGAGCTCCAAAAGCAGGCCGGCATTCAGAGTGGTGGTTCACTCTCTTTGTAAAGGACACAATAAAAACCGGGGTCACCAGGTGACTTATCTAATTTTCACCTATTTTCCCAGAAGGTGGTGAAAGAATTGGGGTGGGAGGGAGAGATTACAGCAGCTGCCCTTTTTTTTTTTAATTGTTATTTTATTGTTTAAAGTATTACAAATAGTAGTACATATGCCTCCTTTTTACCTCCATTGACCTCCCCCCAGCCTCCCCTAGCCCCTGGCACATGCCCTCACCCCCACCCCCTTGTTCTCCTCTCCTCAACCCATCTCCCCCTTTTCATCAGCAGAGCAGGGAGCAAGGCAGCTACTGTAGCTACAGGGACTTACATTTTATAATAAACCCTCCCTTACTTGTGGATTCGTCCACAAAATAAGTCAGATGTATGCTGGGTGGTAAGGGTAACTCATTCTTCTTATCATAAATCAAGGCCCTAGTCCAGTGGTTGGCAAACTGTGGCTCCTTGAGTGTGGCTCTTCCACAAAATACCATGTGCAGGTACGCACGTACAGTGCGATTGAAACTTCGTGGCCACACTCAAGGGGCCAAAGAGCCGCATGTGGCTCGTGAGCCACAGTTTGCTGACCACTGCCCTAGTAGATTTCTTCCCTAATCAACATTTATGTAACAGTTTAAGTGTTTATGCATATTTCCTCCTTTTACCTGCCCGTGTCTAATAAGCAGTCAAATTAACACATACTAAGCAAGGGCAAGGGAGCAGGGAAGGCCCTGCATTATTTAAAACTTGCCTATTCTATCTCTAAATTTGGAGGGTCTTGACATATCAGGGCTATTTTTATCAAAATCCGGAGAGTACTTCTGAAACTTTCTTGAAAGCCCCATTTTTCTTCCTTTCTTATATCGATTTGTTTATAGCACTGCCAAATACATGGATTTACCCGTCACCTACTGTCAAAGCAGCCCAGTTCTGATGTTGAACATGGGTCATTTCAGGTAATCTACCATGAAATGGCTCAACAGCCCTCAGTTTCTTTCAACCCCTTCTGAATGTGTTTTCTTGCTCAAAAGCACCCGCTCTGTGGAGTGCACCCTGCGCCTGGTGTGACACGATTCACTAACGGATTGAATGCACAGTGATTTCCGTTTCCCCCAGGACAGCCCTGGCCATCAGGCTGACGCCATCTCACACAGTGGGACATATGAATTAGTATAGCAGCCCATCAATCCAGATTCAGCCAAAAATTACAAAAAAAAAATAAAAGAAAGAATGAACTGTTAGCAAAATTATACCCTTCCACATTTGTACCCAACCAGCAAATAATCATCAGCATGCTGAAGCTGTGATAGGAAGTGGAATAAATATAGCCTTCTATTAACATCCTTAGCACGTAGAAGGAAAAGAAAGCACTCATTTGGGTCGAACGCATTTTATTTAACAATGAAGGTCTCAATTCCAATTTCATCCCCAATGTCATGAGCACTACCTATTTTTATACATAATAGGTATTATTCTTGTATAACATACATGCTCCTTACAGTCTTAGAACAAGGTGGTCTAACAAATCTGAGGCTGTAGATCAGTTCCACAGATTCTGAAATGGAGAACGGTATGCAGGAATTTATTAGGGAACGTCTTGGGAAGGGAAGAAAGATGGGCCATGCAGAGGAAGAAGTTGGGCGCCCATGCAGTGGTACCAAGCCTCAGCCTGTTCCCATGAGGAACGTGATGCTTGGATTGCCCATCTGAGTTGTCCTGCTTTGGGGTTAGGTCCTTAAACCCTTGGTCAGTTACTGTATGCAGGATGCTCCAGGGAGGGGACATGATCTTAGCCAAGGTGACTCTCTTCAAGTACCTGAGAGGGCTTGGGCATTGAAGGCTTAGTTGAGAGCATCCTAGCAGCTGAGAGAACAAGCCTGTGAATTGTGAAGGGGAATGTGGGCTGCACAGTGCAGTGTCCACTCTTTCAGCTAAATGATTGCTGTAACAATGCAGTGTAAGCATCCAGATAGAGATGGGAATAAAAAAACAGTTCAGGAGAAACTCAAGTAGTTAATTGTTGTATTTCTTCCCCCAAATAAATGCTGGCGAAACTCCTTGAATACAAGTACCTCACTATTGGATTCTTGATTGTTTTGATTCTGTAGGTATACTGTGTTTGAGATAAGAGTTGTTTGACTCCATGTAGATATGTATATCACCAATTTTAAAAAATTAATATGTTTTTATTGAACTTGAGAGAGAGGAAGGGAGAGGGAGAGAAAGAAAGAGAGAGGGACACTGATGAGAGAGAAACATTGATTGGCTGCCTCCTGCATGCCCCCCACTGGGACTGAGCCAGCAGCTTGGGCATGTGCCCTGACCAGGAATCAGTCCGGTGACCTCTTGATTCATGGGTCAATGCTCATCCACTGAGCAACACCACTGGGCATCACCAACTAGAAGCAAAGCACATATTTAGGCACAGAAGCCTGTGATTTAGTTGATGTTGTTCAAGGAACATTCCAGAAACAGGTGAGTTGCCACGGACCACAAAATATAGTTAGGAAGTAGAGGCCATCAGTACCTTTCACTATATTAAACTGCATATAATAAGTAAAGAGAAAGAGTTTGCAAATGTAAGACCAAGTTATAGGAGTTGGAAGACTTGACATAAATCAGTTGAATTATAGGCAACTGGTGCTTTAGGAAAAAAAAAAGTTCTATTACAGGAAACAAAAATCTGCTCAAAGGAAAGACATGGGGGCGGGGGAGGTAGTTGAGAGTGATGTGGGGTGAGATGTTAATTTAGTGCAGGTCTTCTCACCTCAGCCCTAGTGGCATTTGAGCTGGATGATATTTATTGCAGGAGGACAACCAAGAATATTAGTAAAGTGCTGATAAAGTGAGTCTAGAGAGGAATTGTATTTTCAGTACAAAAATTGCTTTTTGTTGTTGGACAGTGGTGTCCTCTGTTCTTCTAATGAATGTGTTCCTCACTTGGTATTTATCATTCTCTGAGTCAAGGTAGCTGTGTGTGCAGTGGAAACAGAGTAATTGGAAAGGATGGAAATTGGGTGTACAAAGAATGAAAAGCACAATGGAGGAAGTAGTTGGTTATTTAATGTAACCTCAGGAGATTTTAAAAGTATGCCAGGGGTGGTTTATCACTGGAAATATCTAACAGTTATATTTTTAAAGGCAGATCCGATAATCAGCTTTCTTAAACTATATGATAAGAATTCAATCATTTCATTCTTCATCTGAAAATTTAATAGAAGTTTTGAAAGTTATGCATATATTAGGGGTCCTTTTCTCATCTTCCAAATATATGAATTGAAGAAAATGTAATTCAATGTTACCTGATTTTAAGTGACTATATATCATGTTGCCTGAGACACTAACACAACATAATGTTAATGTTAGATAATCTAATGGGCCTTTCAGATTATGCTATCCTTTTTTTTTTCCCTCTCGGGAACAGTTTCATCAGATTGTTTAAATTTAGAATGCTATATGAGTTTTATTAAGCAGAAGCATCCTGTTTCCTTTTTACACTCTTAGAAAATAAACATTGTGCCTGATCAATCTGTTCTTACAGCTGGGTGTTTCTAAATGTCAGAGCAAGACATGTACTATTAGATTGGAATCTATTATCATTCATGAAAATAAGTTGCATTTATATAGTTATGAGAAAGGGACACAAAACTAAAGAATTAAATTCTTTCAGAACCTAAAGTGATAAAGAGTATCTATTTTTTACCTAGATATTATGAAAAGTTTGCTTTCAAATTCCTTATCTTTGTTGGACTTATGTCAGCTTTTAAAAATCCAAATAGGATTATATTAAAGTCTTTTTCCCTCCAATGGAAATATTAAACATCTTTGTAGTGTGGATTGTATTCAGCTTAGTTATTTGCAGATCCTTCCCCTTCTCCCTCACATATAAAATGACCATTAATTCCATCAATTGACATTTAGTATATAACCAAAGAGAGAAATGAGAATGTAGTATTTTGAGAAATAAACATTAAAATGTTCACCAAAATAAATTCTCTTCTTTTCCTGTTACTCAAAATAAATTCTTGAAGTTTCCTTTCATCAAGATTGGACTCATTTCTATTCCCTGAATCATACCTTTGATTTTGAGTCTTTATATTCCTTTCCCCTGAATACCTTCAATCCCATTTCGGTTTGATTAAACCGTTATCAGTTTAAATTCTATCCTTTTTCTGGTGTCATAAGAGCTGAGTACATAAATAAATCATAATTCCTCCTTTGCTTGGGTTTCCTGGACTTCAACTTCTGTGACAACGATATGCCTTCCCTTTTGCCCATGGATTTCCTCCTCAGCTCCTGTATTTCCAGGGTTGACTAGCAGCCAACTGGTCTTCTTTCAGCGGGACATAAAGTGGCTCTAGGGTGGCTCTGTCTCCCAGCAGCTCATACCTGTGTGGGGAGAAAATTCTCCACGTGTCTGTTGTGTTCCACATGTCTTGAAGCAGAAGCTTTCTCTGACATTGTTCTAGACCAGTGGTCGGCAAACTCATTAGACAACAGAGCCAAATATCATCAGTACAAGGATTGAAATTTCTTTTGAGAGCCAAATTTTTTAAACTTAAACTATATAGGTAGGTACATTGTTATTAACTTAATTAGGGTACTCCTAAGGCTTGGGAAGAGCCACACTCAAGGGGCCAAAGAGCTGCATGTGGCTCATGAGCTGCAGTTTGCCGACCACGGTTCTAGACAAAGAACGGATAAACCAACCTGTGGTATCCATTAGATTAAGTTCTTTAAATTTAAGAAAAATATTACTACTTACACGTAAGTATCAATATGCATACAAGGAATTTATGAGATCTAAAAAGATTTCAAAGTCCACCATGAAAATTTGCAAGTATACTTTCCACAATCTGGTCAGTTACTGTTTCAAAATAGTGCTTTACACTCAAGTAAGAGACTAACAAAGGCAGTATCATATTGGCAAACAGAAGAAAACACAACCTGAATAGTTTGAACACGTCACAAGTTTGTATATTCAAATGAGATAAAACCAGAAAAATTCTTAGTGCACTATCTGAAACTATTTTTAGATATAAGGTCTCATTACCTTTTCTCATTTTTCTTTTGCTTGTGATAGTCTTTACTGGGGTGGAGAAAATAATCCTGTTGATTATAGTAGGAGAAGCTCGTATCGTTATGGAAATGATTTCCTATTATTGTTGGTGCAGTAAGCACAGTATTAAGGAAATGTTATACTTGTGTTGAAACAGGCCTCCCTCCTGCCCTCTGACATCAGCTTGAAGAAAAAATGGTCTTTGAATAAATTGCTTAAGACATGCTATCTATTTTTGAAATTAGCAGAAAGGGCAAGTTTCAGAATTCATTTAAATCACCTGTTTTACTGCCACAGAAAATAGCAGAACTCATTATTATGGCTTTTCTCTAAAAACCATACGAAGAAGAGTCTATATTTAAGACTTTGCTGTTCTAAGCCTCACTATCATATCCTTACAACTCTATATGCAAATGTCATGCTTATAACGGATCTTCATTTGTGACTTAGTATTTTTACTTTACAATGGGCTAGGTAAAGATTTTTGGGCTAGTAAGTGAACTCATTTACTCTATCTCTTTATTCTCATTCAAATAGTGTCATGTTAACACTATTCTTTTTACTTAGAACACCTTTCAGGATATTGAAGAGTTTTGACAAGCATAAGCAAAATCTCCCCTCAGAAGCAGGTTGGCACAAAGCTAAGATAGAATGATAGGTGGGTAAGACAAAAGCAATGTAGAGCTTAAGCTCCGCAGTTCAAGGTCAGTCAGCGAAATAGTCACTGTCTACTTTATATCCAACAGGTTGACCTTTTGCAAATGAAGGACCCAAGTGGCCAAGTGACACTATTCAGACAAAATGCTTACAAGGCGAAACTTTGGAGCAGGAGAAATAGCCTTAAAACGAAGAGTTTCTGACAAAGGCAATTTGACAAGCACCTAAATCAGACTAGCTCTTAAGTACAGTAAATAAATTTTACTCGTAAGCGTGTGTTTTTAGGATAGCTATTGGCACATGTCATACATACTGAGAATCCTCACAATGATCTCTGTGCTTTCTCCAATCTTGGTAGGTGAGAAATTAAGAAAAGGCCAGTCATTGTCATGTAACTTTGTCTAAACCAAAATGGTCTTCGAATAAATTGCTTAAGATATGCTATCTATTTCTGAAATTAGCAGAAAGGGCCAGTTTTTAAAAATCATGTTGTTGTTTTTTAAATTCTAGTGTGCCTGGTATGTCTCTGACATGGAAAAAATATACATATGAGAGAGCAGCCCATTATACCTCTACGATTTCCTTCAACTGAATATAACAAACATGTGTACCTCAATTATAAAAGAATTATAAGTCACAACAATGACAATTATTTTATGTGTGCCTTTAAGTTTTAGTAGCGTAAGGGCAATCAATAGACAAATGGTTAAATAAGTTATGGTTCAGTGACATTTGAAATAGTCTAAAATACTTAAAAACATTAGTCAGATCTAAAATTCATGGACATGAAGATTTCTAATATACATTTTAATATTTTCAATTGTAGAACAACATTATGCCATGATATTATTTATTGAAGAAAACACCTAAGGATGAATTGGGGGATGCTCTTCTAAGAGCCCTCAAACACAACACACCTCAAGTATAAGCTGGCATGTCTATGTCTGTCACAGAGAGACAACCTTTGTAAAAAGCCACCAAGCCTGTACAGTGTGGCTCAGTGGTTGAGCATCGACTTCTGAACCAGGAGGTCAAGGTTAGATTCCTAGTCAGGGCACATTCAGGGTTGCGGGCTTGATCCCCAGTAGGGGGCATGCAGGAGGCAGCCGATCAATGGTTCTCTCTCTCATCATTGATGTTTCTATCTCTCTCTCCCTCTCCCTTCCTCTCTGAAATCAATAAAAATATATTTAAAAAAACAACAACTATGTTTTTAAAAACCATCAAGGACAAAATGGATGTTGCAGAACAGCCATGGGTCCTCCCATAGGAAAGCTCTACCTGCCCTGATCCTCGCTGCCTAACATCAGAGGAGAGGGTGTGTGAAGGGAAGCCTTGCCTTTCTCTCCTTTGGTCCTGGGGAACTGCCCGTACAGTCTCTGCGGGAGAGTATCCAGGGCAGGGGGAGGGGTGGTGGAGAATGAGGAAAGAGACATGGAAATGTTCTGTCATTGCTATTTAATTGAAAGTAAAACTACAACTTTTTAAAATACACAGAATTCAGTCTCAATAAAAATGGATTGAAATTATGAATGGCCAGAAAGTGAGAGCATAAAAAGCCCAGTAGCTATTTAACAAAGTCACTATCCTGTAGGGAAAAGGATTTGATATAGAATAGCTGGCGCAGAAGTTTGAAAAAATAAAACTGCTTTAGGTTTTATTTCAAGAATAAACTGGTTACATAAGCAAAGAAGGTATTGGGGGGGGTGCAATGAAAATAAGCACATTTATTATTTTTTTTCCTCTTTTATCTCTAGCTCGGCTGTTAAAGCATGAATTCCGACAACTGAAAATCTTGGTGCAGGTTTAACAGTCTCTGGAGCGTTTGTTATTTTCACTATCCTACCCAACTACTTTATGTTTCTTTCATCTTGAATTTGAGAACCCTTTCATTCTCTAGATCCCTGGGGAATCTTTTTTATTATTTTTTTATTTTAGATCTGATTCCATTTTATTCAGCCTCAGGTTTTCTTGACTAGTGCTTCCCTTAACTAATCACCAACATTGTAAACTCACCAGCATCTCTTGAGTCCTGTATCTTGTTTGCTGTCTCCAGACAATGAGTGACATGGAGGAGTGAATAGATAGTGAGACCATTTCCCACGGAGTTCAGTGGCAATGGGAGAGCTTCTGCAAACATTTAGGAATTTGGGTGGTGGGGAGGGGACAGGGGTCAAGAATTGTGCTCAGGACAGTACACAGTATTGAGTCAGAAGTAAAGGCAGATTCAAGCAATGGTGACTCAGAGGATGTGAGGAATGCCAGAGAGAAGCCACTGGGATTGTCTGTTTCCTGTACTCAGTTAAGACTTTAAGAATTTGAATGCAAGAGAACTCACAAGGATCTTCTAAGCACTGGGATGAGGCAAATAATGGTCTGAGTTAAATGGTGCCGTCATTAAATTAGTGGCAGCTGGTTTGAGCAAGAGGTATTTTAGTTGGAATAAGATTTGTTGTAGTTGGGAACAGAGTAAATGAAGGAATTAGGTACAGAGCTATTTCTATTAGAATAATTTTAGTCTAATAGGAAGGCAACTTTAGCTTTCTCAGAAGAGTTGGGTTAGTGATCTTCTCAAAATATATACTTTTGTTACCATACTATATTAAAGTTTATCATATAGGCTTTTGTAGTGGAGACTGCCTAATTGTTCAAATCCATTGCACTTTCTTACTAGGCACGTAGGTAAACTTAATTTCCCAACCTCCATTGCAGTTGGGTAAAGCTATGCATTAGCAAGAATGTAGAGAACAATATGATGAAGCTATTATGACACTGATCACCTTATATTTTAGTAATTCCAATTATAATAATTCATAATTTAAATACATTTTAGGTAAATAGATGGGGGCAAAGAAGAAAAGAATGAAATAAGCACCTGTTACATTTTTATTGTCTATGTAGAATAGGCCATTTATGTCATCACATGTCTTTTTGGCATTTATGGAAAGGATGACAGGTGACTCCCAAGAAGAAAGGCTCATAAAAAGATAAAGCAGTATAAAGATACTCTCCAGTATATTTTTTGAACCAAGATGGTCACAATTTCTTACAAGCTAAATGCCCAGAGGACTTTCAGTAGCTATATCTCTTCATTGTTTTGCCTGTGTAATGATGAAGTTGTCTTTCTTCCAAAGGGATGAGTCTATATTATAAAACAACTATAGGCCCTGTGCACAAAATTCATGCACTCAGGGGCGAGGGGAGGGGTCCCTCAGACTGGCCTGTGCCCTCTTGCAGTCCTAGAGCTCTAGGGGGATGTCCAACTGACAGCTTTGCACTGCCATGGAGGTAGGAGAGGCTCCCACAACCGCCGCTGTGCTCGCCAGCCATGAGCCCAGCTTCTGGCTAAGCAGCACTCCTTCTGTGGGAGCACACTGACCACCAGGGGGCAGGTCCAGCATTGAGAGTCTGCCCCCTGGTCGTCAGTGCACATCATAGCAAATGGTCGTTTCCGCCGTTTGGTCGATTTGCATATTAGCCTTTTATTATATAGGATATTTTTAAAGGAAAACTAAATATTGTAAAATTATGAAAAGAGATTACAATTTGTAAGAATGTGGATAGAACTGGGGTATGTTTGCTCCGTAGCTGCTTCAAACTCAACTGATGAGAAGAGTAGTTGCTCATGTGAAGTCATAATTAGCTTAATTGTTTTAACAGGTCAATTTTCAATAGCCTCCTAGGCACATAGAGGTTGTTATGGTCTCCAAATGTGTACATATGTCCTCAAGAGGTTATCCTAAAGTAGCCTAAAATAGATCACAAAGTTTGAACTGTTTAATTGGATAACCTTTGAATTAAACAAAGAAAACATCAAAGTAAATATATGAATATGAACTTTAGACTGATTTAGGTAGCATGCCATTGGAAAAAACAACAGCAGCATTCATAGATATATCAGCTTTATAGCAGTTGAAGAGCTTCATTCACAGCTGAGTGCTGTCTCTTGTTTTGGCAGATGTGGTGGGAATGTATGAGGAAAAGGTACGAGGAATAGGGGGTATGTTCTTTTCCCTAATACATTTTTATAACCCAGGCCATTCTTTGACTGTTCCCTCAACTGTGCTCATGACAGCCCATGAAGCTAACCCCCTTTACTTGGCATAGGATGAAGTCTCAGGTTTTGGAGTCTAGTACAAGAATCAAAGTTGTCTACACACTCAAGGTCAACATCTTAAGTCACCTTACTCACTCACATTTACCCCAAATCACTCTGGTGCCTGTGCTTTCTGTTCTCAGTGTTTAGACTGGCTCTGGCTTGCTTCCACTCACTATAGTGTTGAACAGACTTGTGATTGCCTTCAATCAGAATAAATAAGGAGATTACTGTGCCACAGCAAATAAATTATGGGCTAAGCCCTGTCATAATAATAGTTTTTATTTATATAGCAGATTGGCTTGGGAGATCTTGAAGAATTTACAAATATGGTTTCTCCTGTTTTGCTGATAGGAAAGCAGTCCCTGGCACCAGTTTAGGATTACAAATCTCAGGGCTTCCAGCCCTAAATAGAGAACTCACATTTTGGAAATTTGGACTCAGTTCATTAGAGCAGGATAATAAAAATATGACCAGGATCTGTATCCTCCTGCCATTTGGAGGAGGTGGTTTTGCTGAATCTGCTAAAGAAATACTTGGCAAAGAATTTATTGTTTCCTGCTTTGAGATTTTGAGAGCATTTAGAAAATGCAGAATGTGAATCCCAAAAAAATAATAGCAGAAGGTCATATGCTAACTGCCATCTCCAAGGGAAATCTGCAAACAAATTTGCCACTTAAATAAACACTTTTATTTATGGAGCACAATCTATCTGTCAAAACACCAAGAGGCTCTGCTTGGTTAACTCTTTGAATACAATTAACAAAGTAATGTAATTGTCTGGCCTTAATAGACATCAGCTCTACAGGCAGCTTCACTAAAGTTAACAGTCATGCTGGAGATGAGACCAAGATGCTGCAAATGAAGCCAGATGTACACACAGAGGGGCTATAGACTCATCAGGATTTCCTGGGCGAACTATTCATTAGACTGTGCATCTGGTAGCGTTTTTCAGAAATCTGCACCTCCCAAGTGATCTCTTGGTAGATTTGGTTGAAAAGAATCTCCCCATAACCTACCCATTTGACAGGCAAACATACATATGATGGTGTTAAATAAACTAGCATACAGGGGTGGGTAAAAATAGGTTTACAGTTGTGAGTATGCAAAACAGAATTTATTCTTGTGTTATATATACATATTATCGTCAAAAGTAACACTCAGACAAAATGATAGCTTCCTAAGATAGTGATGCAAATTAATGGAAACCTCTTTATCTTCTACTGTTAGAGAAATTTATAAAAAAATATATATATATACAGGGATGGATGAAAAATGGTCATAATTTTTTGATACTTCCCTCATTGAGAGATGAGGCATAGGAGGGAGGGGAGACATATCTGAGTTCCCTTCCCTTGCATCTGAGTATGCTCTGTGACTGTATTAGCCAGTAAAATATTGTTCGGTGACCTTGTGTCAGTTTTCAGACTCAGGACATAGAGATGGAAAGTTTCCATTTCCTCTCTCTCAGAACAGCAGGTATGAGAAAACCCAAGCATTCTCATTAGAGAGGCCCATGGAGAGGTGTGAAGAGCAAGGGAGACCCCCAGATCACAGTTGTAGATGTGTTTACATTTAGCAGCCAATACCAAACTGCTGTCTTTGAAGCTGACCCTCTATCCTAGTGCAGCTGACCCCGCAGATTCTGCATGGAGCACAGATGGACTGTCTCCATGGAGTCCTGCCCACAATGCAGATTTGATCCAAATAATTGAAGGTGGTTAGGCCACTAGGTTTGGGACAGTTTGTTATGGCAATAATACAAAATGGGAATGCTCATCAATAGCTAAGCAAATACATCAACACACTGATATTTTCTGTTGTCTCTCTGGCTTTGTAAACACAATTCCCCAATAAAGGACTCAGCTGCTTTTTCTCTAGGTCACTGTCCCTCATCAGTAGCTTCGGATCTTGATTCCAAACTTGTTAGATCTCTAATGGAGTTGTTGCTGTTCACTCTCTAGTTATGCATCCTTTTCTGTGGTTTTCTGAAAATTCTCATCAGGAGAAAGAAGACTGCTGACAGCACCTTCTCTCAGGATCTCAAAGAATGTGGTTAGGAAAAGTAACTTGTACAAGAGTTGGAAGCCTTTACTATGTTATTATTACTTCAAGTAGTCAAGCTTTGTGTGTTTGTATAAGATGCAATGCATCTCACACACACACAAAAATCACAGTTACATGTACAAATTACAGCAATGGTAATGCTATTATAGAAATAGTTTGGATCTTGTCTTATAGATTCTTTGTGAAGTATGACTTTTTCTCCTCCATGCCCACTTTCTCTCTCTGCTGACATGGTCAAGTCTTTACCATATTTTAAACAAATTAAATCTATCCATCAGCCTAGCTATTCTTCCAAGATAGTACACTTTTATTATCAACATTTCTTCAAGAGAGATCTATCCTTGATTTGCCTTCCTTATTTCACCCACTACTCCATGAATATGGCTCAGTGAGGTAATCAATGACCCCCTTATTTTCTGAACCTAAAAAAAATTGTTTTAGACCTAATGTCATCCTCTGCATAGCATTCAACATTAATAACTATTTATTCATTCTTAAAATAATATTTATTTTACCTTTGTGGCACTGTCATCTTCATGTGTATTTTTTTCCTGTCTCTGTGATTGCTCCTTCTTAAGCCCCTTTTTCTTCCCATCAGATCCTTTTCTCTTTATAGACGAACCCCTTCATACTCATGGCAAAAATTGCTCTTTGGACCAGACCTCAGACTTGAGTTCCAAACCTGTATATCTAACTACCTATTTGATATCTTCACCTTTTCTTTATGGAAACTGTCATTTTCCTCTTATCTAGTTGTGACCAAGTTTTCCCATATTTTGTTTCCAATCTCAGTGTATAGAACCAAGTTGTCCAAAAACTAAAAAATAGGAACCAAGTTTGATTCTGTTCTCTGTGTTTCTGACATCTCCCCAATTCAAACACCAAGGATTTCTTTTCTTCATTAAACTCACTCAAGTCTGTCCACTTATTTCCAATTGCACTTTTTCAACCCTGTCCCTCTGCCTCCTATATTGACCACTCCAACCCATTTTATTACATTCCAGTTCATATAATCTTTCTAAAATGTAAGTCTGAACATGTCATTCCCTTATGTAAAGATCTTAAAGGACACCTGTACCCTGTTTGGACATGGGGTCTTTTATATTTTATGCTTCCCAGAGCTCTTCACCCCCTGCCCACCTTTCAATAGTTGTGAACTTTGCACAGATAACATTCAAATTCCTTTTCTAAACCATCATTGGAAAACACCAGCTCACAGCTAAAGTTGCTGTGATAAATGGCAGAGGGCTAGATCACCTTTCTTCATAGACTCCTTTTCTGTGACATGCTGGGCAAACCTCAGGCTGCACCATGTTTCAAATGAGACCAAAATCATTTGAACTTTGACAAAACATCTTTTAAGAGTTCTACCTGCTAACTTTATAGAGTGCCATTTATTTTGATTAAATGTCCCTTTTGAACCTCCTTCTGTTATTCTCTGTGAGACAGCTCCTGACTGCCTTTTGCTGAAGGATGGCAGTATGTGTCACATGAAATTTGTCTTTGCCTTGTTTCTCTTTCCAAACTAAAGCCAGTCTGTTCCTGGAGTTTATCTGTCTGTTGATAGGACATAGGACCTGTCTGAATTCATTCCCTTGATCATTCTCCATTATCTTTAAGTAGGAATGTGTGCATTCTTATTTAAAACACAAATATGTATGTTTATTTTTTTTCTAGATTTATATAATTCCAGTTTAGATTGTGTGGTGGCAAGCTAAAATATATAGTTTAAGACTGATTTTTTGTTTACTCTTAAAACTCAGGGTTTTAAGTCAACGTTTTTAAACAATTCTAGTTACACTTCAGTGCAACAGCAAAGCCCAAGGAAAAGTTTAAAACAACTCAACTTACACTTACTGATTTACAAATTGAGTTGCTGATCTTATAAACAATGAATAGAACCATAGTCTGATTCTGAGATCTCAAGCTTTGACTTTTGCTCTTAATAGCTACATATAGTAATATTTTGCTAGTTAGAAAAGTTAAAAAGAAAATGTTTAAAAGCCATTCTTCTTTACTATAGAAAATAGAAAATGCAAAAAAATGTAAGAGAAAATTAAGTTTACATAGACCTTACATATAATGAATAAGGTCTGTTGACTTTCTTTTTTTAATTTAAATTCTATATTGTTTAAAGTATTACATAAGTCTCCTTTTCCCCCCCATTGATCACTCCCAGGCCTCCCCCACCCCAGGTCTGTGTCCATAGGTTAGGCTTATATGCATGCATACAAGTCCTTTGGTTAATCTCTCCCCCTACCCCAACCCTCCCCTACCTTCCCTTTGAGGTTTTTATGGTCTGATCGATGCTTCTCTGTCTCTGGATCTGTTTTTGTTCATCAGTTTATGTTGTTCACTTTATTCCACAAATGAGTGAGATCATGTGATATTTATCTTTCTCTGACTGGTTTATTTCGCTTAGCATAATGCTTTCCAGGTCCATCCATGCTGTTGCAAATGGTAAGCATTCCTTCGTTTTCACAGCAGTGTAGTATTCCATTGTGTAGATGTACCACAGTTTTCTAATCCACTCATCTGCTGATGGGCACTTAGGCTGTTTCCAAATCTTAGCTATTGTAAATTGTGCTGCCATGAACATAGGGGTGCATATATCCTTTCTGATTGGTGTTTATGATTTCTTGGGATATATTCCTAGAAGTTGGATCACTGGGTCAAATGGAAGTTCCATTGTAACTTTTTTGAGGAAACTCCATACTGTTTTCCAGTGGCTGTTGTCTTTAAACAGTGCTGTCTTTTCACTATACACAATTGCTGCCACATAATATGCACTCAGTAAACTAAAGAGTTGTTGAATGGAGAAATGTATGTAAATGAAAATAATAGTACTTTTTCATGTCTTAAAGTAGTTTTTTAAATATATTAACAAAAGTATACTGTCCATTATACAAGCAATCATTTCCCTATATGCCACAATTTCCCTATTATTAGGTATCCAAATACCTCCTTCTTATAAATAAATGCAAATATAAAATACCTTGGCTATATATCCTGCCTACATTTTTAATGGTTTTTTTAGACTGTGTATGCATTTTTATTTAAAAGTTTTTAATAAATATATATTAGGAAATTGCTTTTCAGAATGATTGTACTGAATTCATACTCAAAGCAAAAATAGCTGAGAATGTCTGTTAATTTGAATTTCATTTATCAGCAATATCCATTTTGTGAATCTAATGACAAGTTTTTTTTCCTAACATTTATTGAATGCCAGGCACTATTCTGAGTGTTTTAAATGTAGTGAGTTGATTCTCACAACAACCCTGTAAATAATAGTATATGCCTATAGTCCCCATTTCACAAATGAAGTAAATAGTTGGGATGATTTCTTATGTCTAATAAGATTTTTTTTCTTTCTGATTTATATAACTGTTTACATAGTAAAAATATTAGCCATTTAGACAATTGCATGGCTAATGGTTTTGTTATGCAAATTGTCTTTTGTCAGATTTATCAATAAATTTTATTTTTAAGTTAAGTTCATTGAAAAGTTAAGTTCGTAGGGATGTTCATTCATATATTATCCCTGTATTTTGTTTGTTTCTTATTTTGTTTATGATTCCTATCCATTTCTATTAATTTTGATGTGATCATGGGAGGAGGTGAACTTAGCATTTACCTACTCTTGTCCTCTTGACTCTACCCCTCAGTTAAATGCACCTCAATGATTCTTCAACATGAAAAGTTACACGTAAAAATTATATTTTGTAGAAATATCACTAACCCCTATAGCCTAATTTATTCTTCTATCATCTCCATCTTAAATTCAATATAATATGAAAATCCATTTTTTCTCTTATCATAGCTGATCCATTATACAGTATACAGATATATTATGCTTTCTTACATACACACACACACACACACACACACACACACACATATTTGACACATTTATTTGTTTTATATAAAACTTCTTTAGTTGGTAATTACATAAAAGTAATTGTGAAACAAAATTATAACATATGATTTATAGCTTTACATACATTATTTATCCTTTAATTAGCTATAGTTTTTTCGTGTCTCAGTTAGGTCTTAGATGAGCCAAGCAAACATTATTATGGGCAACATCTAAGTGCATGTGAGAATACCTGGAGCTGGGACAGTTTTACATGGTAGCTTTGACATTGATAAAGGTACTATTCTTGCAAATTTCAATGGCAGATTTTATAGAATGCCTTTGTCAGATACCATGCTAAATAACTCAGTTTTTAAAATGCGTTTCAATGTTATTTAATATCATTTATTTCATTAATGATTATTTGAAATTTGCTCTGAATTGTATTATTACTGTGACTATTCAGAGTGCTTCTCAGTGATGGTATGCTTTTATAACTCAGTTAGGATAGACTATGATCTTACGTAATGTGTTTTATGCAGTAATGAAAAGTACTTCATTTACAGGTAGTCTGTCTCATGGCAGCTATTATGCTAGGTATTTTATGTATAAACTTTACATCACTTTACTTAGCTTAATTTTTCCGAACTACTGTGAAACGTAGATATAATTATAGCTATAGACACTGAAATTCAGACAGGTTAAATTACTATTAGAAGGTCACACAGCTAATAAGTGCTAGAGCCAGCATTTGAATGTACACATCTCTGCATCTTTTCTCTATGCCTAATATGATATGTAGATAAACTGGTGTTATCGTCTCAGAATCACTGAATAGTTTCATTAGTACATATGAATTACTAAATAACCCTCTAAGAAATTTGGTGAAAATTATGTGAAGTCAGAAGGCTTTTTCCACTTGTAAAGATATTTAACCTAATGTTATTGATTACATTTCCCCAATATATCTAATAAAAGCATAGACACCATAAATCCATGGAAGTTATACATGCTAACTTTCAGCAGATTCTCTAAAACACCTTCCAATTTTCATCACTTCTTTATTATCTCCTGGTGATAAAGACTCAACTTGACAGTATGCCACCAGAGAAAATAACCATTCAGTGACGACTATATAAAGAAGTTGCCCTTGTCTGACTACTAATGAAAGAGGACCTTTGGTCTCAAAACTATTGGGAGAGAATTTGCACATACTTAACTTATATTATTGAGATGGGTTAGTGTTTTTAATACAAATAACCTATAACTCGATTATAACTTGCAACAATTAAACACATGCTGCGAGTTATAATCATTTCCTGTGTCACAAGTTATAAAGTTAAAGAATACATTTTTTAATGGTTTACCATTTCTGTTTGTTTTTTACAAATTACAAACTCTGATGTAATTTATTCTTTCTTCCTTTCATCTGGTAAACTTCCTTGAATGACAGAGAAGTTATAGGTCGAATGCAAGAAGCAGACTTACTATGGATATAGATATTGTGTCCGTGTGTGTGTGTGTGTGCACGCACGTGCATGGGGGTGTTTGACAGTGGTGATTAAAATTTATAGTAGTCTAAATTTCTCATACTCCTTGTTATAAAAATAGAGCTAGTGACTTTAAATGTGTTAAGACAAGTAGCATGATAAAAAAAAGTTAACTACAAAAATGAAACTATATATATCTTCTAAATCAGTAAGGAGGGAAAAAAGGTAACAAAAAAGCTCAATCAATACTATAGAGTACAGAAAATTAGAAAAGAGAATCAAAGGCAAAACAGTAAGAAAAGTTGGTAGAAATAAATCCAAATATATTAGTAGACAACATCATTTATCATAAGCGCTGGAATAGAAAACAAGTTGAAAATTGCTGACATCATAGATGATTCTCTGCAACGGACAATCTTGGTAGAAATTGTGCAATTTTGGAAACCCACACAGTCATTCTGATCACAGCATTATGGCTAATCTAGACTGTTTGATTTAAGAGAACTCTGGGTAGAATTTCATATATGTTGAGCATTGGTAAGATTTCTGCTTTACCTGTGCTAAAATGAGTAGCACCTCATTTTAATGATGTTTTCCAAATAATTTCCTCTTGCTTTACCCTGTTATTTTGCTGCTGCAATTTGTAACTATATAGCACGACTTTGTATATTTGTTCAATATCTGTCTTTATCATTAGCTGGCATCCCTGCCAAGGAAGAGACTATTTTGTTTTGTTCTTCAATCAGTTCTCAGTGTCTGGCATATCGCCTGACTGTGGGAACATTGATACATACTTATTGAATTAGTAAACGAATATCAATCCCTTGTTGAGGTAATGTTTACTTCATGAGATAAAGAAAAGCAAGCCATTCAGAAACATGGCTGTGATCACATACCTGAAGAATTCCATCGTAAGCACTAGACAGCTCTTTGTCACTAAAGTGTAGGTGTAGGAAAAAACATCTGGACAGTTGTAATTAGAGACTATTGGTTTTATATTTATTCTGTTTTGTGTTTGTTTTTCAAGTATCACATGTGGCATATTTAACACATTTTGTCAAGTTAAATAGACTGTGCATATATTTTGAGAACCATGCACAACAAGGTCTTGCTTCAGTTGCTTGCATGCAATTCTCAGTTTATCTAAAACAGCAATGGAAGGTGAAATTCCTCGAAGTTCTCCTTTGGCTTGGCATTAGGCTCATAGCAATTATTAATTAATTATAAACTCTAAATAAATTGACTATTATTTGGAGATGTTCTAGGGTGGCATTAAATTTTATTGAATATTTCAGGAATATTTTTATTCTTGTTAGGGGTGTTGGTATGAGTTTACGTCAGAAATTCTTTTTAGTTCAGAGAGGAAAAAATCTTAGAAAAAGTAACATATCTATAAAAGGCAGTTTTCCCAAAATAAGCACTATCATATAATTAGTATTTCAGAATTTACAGCTATACTTTGCTCACATTATTTGCCACTGATGATATAGTACCTTTATATAATAAGTATGACTAGATCAAATTTTGTGTATATATAACATTTATTCTAAAATATACATGGAACCAAACTTAAATAGGAAAAGACTGAATCACAAATTTATTAAACTGAGAATGCAACAAGATGTCTACAAAGCAAATGTTTCCTCTTCCTCTCTGAGGAGGGAAAGAACAGAAATGTTTCAGGAACTGTTTCCTAAACATAGATTCAAACCAAAATTGTTAGTATCTACACTAATAAAAGACAAATATGCTAATTGACCATACCTTTGCTACACCCTAAGCCACGCCCACCAGCCAATCAGAGCGACTATATTCAAATTAACCCAACCAAGATGGCAGCCGGCAGCCACTGAGCTGGAGTAAGCAGGAGGCTTGGTTGCCCGGGCGATGGAGGAAGCCAAGTTTCCTGCCAGCCCTGAGCCAGCTGTGGCCTCCGCTAAAGGCAACAAAGTTTCAATTATAGAAGCTAAATAAATCCCAGATACCTGCTTCCAGCCAGCCTCCACTGGGAGCTTGGGTGGCTGGGGGCTAAGGCCAGCCTGCAAACAGCCATCAGCCCCTCACCCAGGCTGGCCAGGCACTCCTATATAATAAAAGGGTAATATGCAAATTGACCCTAACAGCAGAACGACTGGGAATGACTGGTCACAATGACACACACTGACCACCAGGGGGCAGATGCTCAATGCAGGAGCTGCCCCCTGGTGGTCAGTGTGCTCGCACAGGGGGAGCTCTGCTCAGCCACACGCCAGGCTGACGGCTGCCAGTACAGCGGTGGTGGTGGGAGCCTCTCCCGCCTCCTCAGCAGTGCTAAGGATGTCCGACTGCAGCTTAGGCCTGCTCCCCGCTGGCAAGTGGACATCCCCTAAGGGCTCCTGGGCTTCCAGAGGGATGTCTGACTGCCAGCTTAGGCCCAATCCCCTGGGGAGCGGGCCTAAGCCAGCAGGTGGTCATCCCCCAAGGGGGTCCCAGACTGCGAGAGGGCACAGGCCAGGCTTAAGGACCCCTCCGAGTGCACAAATTTTTGTGCACCAGGCCTCTAGTTTAAGTATATAACAGTCAGCCAGCCCCAGGGACATCAGCAGCATGACAGAGCAGGAAGCACTGGACTATTCTTACCCTACAAACACCTCAATTAAGCAACAATTCATAGAAAAAATTCTCATTGTGAGAAAATCAGAAACGAAGTGAAAGGCTCCTACATTCTGGGCAAACACCATCCAGACTCACTGAGATTAGGAGATTTGGGACAAATCTGGAGTTTCTTGCCCCAGTGAGTGCCATAGGAAATGAAAGAGACCTTACACTCCTGACTTCTCCCAAGGGAGGAATAGTATAGATTGACATGTCCAGCACCCCAGCTTTTCCCAAGGAGGCTCCTGGGAGAACTGATCTCAATCCTGCCAATCATGGAGCACAGATGTACCCACCACCACAGACTGCAGTTTGGGCTGGAAGATGTCATAACTCCCCTTATAGTTTATCACAGAGTGAGTTGACGAAAATGTACCTAACAGAACATTTCAACCCAAAACTGAAAAATTCACATTCTTCTCAAGTGCACATAATACTTTCTCTGGGAAAATCGCATGTTGCTTCACAAAACAAATCTTGACAAATGTAAGAAGATTGAAGTTATAAAAGTATTCTCTTTGACCACAATTGGGGGAAAAAAAACAACAACAACAAATCAAGAGCAGAAGGAAAACTGGAAAATTCACAAAAATGTGGAAATTGAACAACACACTCTTTTTTTTTTCTTTATTGATTAAGGTATTACATATGTGTCCTTATCCCCCCGCTGCCCACCCCCTCTCATGCCCTCACCCCCCTGGTGTCCGTGTCCATTGGTTATGCTTAGATGCATGCTTATAAGTCCTTTGGGACAACACACTCTTGAACAACTATTGAGTCAAATAAGAAATTAGAAAATACCTCAAGGAAAATGAAAACCCAACACAATAAAACATAGGAGATACAGTCACATCAGTTCAGAAGGGAATGTAAAATGATAAGCAACTGCATTTTAAAAGATCTTAAACAACCTAACTTACACTTCAAGGAGCTAGAAAAAGAACAAACCAAGCCCAAAGTTAGTAGTAGGAAGGAAATAAAAATAAAAGCAGAAACAAATGAAATAGAAAAACAATAGAAAAAAATCAATGAAACTAAGAGTTGGTTTTTTGAAAATATAAGTAAAATTGACAAACCCTTAGCTAGACTCAGAAAATGAGAGAAGACTTAAATAAATCAAATCAGAAATGAAAGAAGATACATTACAACTGGTGACATGGAAACAAAAGGATTATAAGAGACCTTACACATGCAGAACAAATGGATGAATTCCTCTCACTACACAATGTACCAAAACTAAATCATGAAGAAAGCAGGCACCTAAACAGACCCATAACTAGTGTGGAGAAAGGATAAGATTTTGTTTGTTGATTTTTACTAGTAGTAACAAGTAGAGAGCAAAATGAATGAAACATTGCTCACTGAGGCTTTAAGGTCTAGGGCCAGAAAAAGTCATTTGGGGTGATCATAGATAAAGTGGGCAGTCACTTCCAAACTCTCATGGTTCTCAGATGATGAGGACTGGGCTCCATGCACTGCTGGCGGGGTTCCATCAGCACACAGAAGGGTTTGTCTGAGGTGATTCCTAGGTACTAGTTTTCTTTTTTCCTGCCTTTTCCAGTAATCAGTGTCAAACCTCACATTATCTATTGAGGTTCAATTTTGGTTAAGGTTATGTGGGAGGCTTGATTAGGAAATGCTAGAAACTAGTCCACAAATACAGTGCTTTATACACAAAGAGCTTTCGAGGTAGGCTGGTTGATGACTTTTGTTGTTTCAAAATGTATTATTATTGTGTGTACATAAAACGACTTATTATATATATTTAGCTTCAAAGATCATCTTTCTTCAATTTTTTTCTCTCTAAGACCTTTTGAGTGTTGAGGGCCCTGAGTTTGGCCACCAGTTATAAAAATGTAGCATCTCCCAGTAAGATGCTCCATAACAGGTAGAATGAAAGTAGTTCCAAAGATGTATATATTTTATCAACACAAGATATTTTCTGTGTTTTACAATTTTAAGAAAGCATTTACAATGGAACTTTTGGACATTCTTTGCATTTTATTTTAGTACATCTCAAGAAGTGGGTTTTATAATATATCCTATAAGATAATGATGTTTATACTATATATATATACACATATATATATATATACACACACACACACATATATATATATCAGCA